>NW_020897941.1:261895-274692 GCF_003984885.1 Neopelma chrysocephalum
CCCCTCCATGGCTGAGGGGGTCTGTCACCTCCCCAGGGCTGAGGGGACCAGAGATCTGTCACCTCCCCATGGCTGAGGGAATCCTGGGGTCTATCACTTCTCCATGGCTGAGAGGACTTGGGGGTCTGTCCCCATCCCTCAGCTGAGGAGTCCCAGGGGCCGTCACCTTCCCACAGCTGAGGAGACTTGGGGCTGTCACTACCCCTCGGCCGAGGGGTCTCAGGGGTCTGTCACCACCCCACAGGCCACCAGTGCCTTCCATCTGCCCATTATCCGACGGCAACCGGTGGCTCTCCCATGCAACCTTCACGGCAGAGCTTAACGCTCTCCCTCAGGGTGTCACCTGCGACTCAAGAAGTGTCACTTGCAGGGAACACCGTGTGTGCCACCAGCCCATCCTTGACTGTGGGGACAACGCCGTGGGGACAAAGCCTCCTGCCAGGCCATCTGGGCCGTTATGGACCATATTTTTCAGTCTCTGTGCAGGAGCAGCAGTACCCTCCAGAGGGTGCAGTCATGTCGCCGCAGCTCCGGCTGCACATCCCGGTGCCAAAGCCGCCTCTGCTGCCCTCATCCCCACACGTGGTCGGTGTGAGAGCCCTCCCAGCTCTCCCCAAAAACGACCCCGCAGCCGAGGCCGAGCGTGGCGGGGTCCGTGTAATTTTTAAAGCCGGAGAGCATCTGGAGGGAGCGGATGGTCCAGAGGGCATTCCAGCCATCAGTGGAAATCAGGAAATTATTCATAGCGCTGGCTCTGCCAACGACCGGGGGTAGATTTCTTTGATTTCCCATGCCTCGCTGTCCACATCTGTATAAGGGAAAGGGGGAGTTCGTACATGAGAATAAACGCACTTGGAAAGCCGTGAAAACGCTCTTTCAAGTCTTGCCTGATGAAAACTTCATGTTCTGGAGCTCTTTGCTTCAAGGAGAGCAATCTGTTTCGGAGGAGAAGCTGTGTATTTTTCTTATTTAAACCTAAATCTGCTGGAGCATTAAAAATATTTGGCATTTCCACAGCACATTTCATTCCCAGCCCCAAATGCATTTTACAGACATTCATTAATTAAGCCTCGTAAAACCTTGGGGAGAAAGGGAAGCCGTGCTTATTAATTTGCTATTTGTGTTGCTGCAGCGCACGGAGACCCCGACCGGGACCTTGGGGCCTTGTTGTTTTAGACCTGACCTCCACAGAGGAGGAGATGCCAGCACGGGGAGAGTGGGAGAGGCCGTGCATGGACGTTCATGGTGTAAGTCGTCGCCTTTCTGGCGTTTCACCCCCGTCCTCTTCTGCAACATGGAGCTGCAGGAGTGACTGTGGCTCCCACCCAGCTCTCTGTGGGTTGTGCTGGTTTTTGGGGGCTCCTGCCCCTCCTTACCAACACCTCACGCTTGTCCTGCTTCCCCGGACACCGGCTCTGCTTCATATGACACCTTCCCCTTCCTCCTGCGGCCGCTTTACAGAATCCCAGGATCACTGAGGTTGGAAAAGCCCTCCCAGTCCATGGAGTCCACCCTGTGCCCGATCCCCCCCTTGTCCCCCAGCCCAGAGCACTGAGTGTCACATCCAGTCCTTCCCTGGACACCTCCAGGGGTGGGGACTCCAAACCTCCCTGGGCAGCCCCTTCCAGTGCCTGACCACCCCTTCCATGGGAAAATTCCTCCTGATTTTCAACCTGGACCTCCCCTGGCACAGCTTGAGGCCATTCCGTCTTGTCCTCTTGCTCCCTGGGAGCAGAGCCCGACCCCTCCCTGGCTTCCCCCTCCTGTCAGGGAGTTGCAGAGCCAGAAGGTCCCCCCTGAGCCTCCTTTTCTCCAGGCTGAGCCCCCCCCAGCTCCCTCAGCTGCTCCCCATATGATCAGCACACCCTGATCTTTAAAAGAGTTAAGACAAACGCTTTCCCTTTATTATTTTTAGGCCCATACAGATATTTTAAGTGCATCTATTTCTGTTCAACAAAGGGCTGCAGCCCTCTCTGTCCCAGGTGGGGCGGCGGTGGGAGCTGTGAACGTTACACCTCTGCTTCCCCTGCAGGAAAAGCCAGGCTGGGCTGGATGCCGTAAATGCCTTTCACATGTTCCCCAGATCCCAGTTAAATTGAACCCCAGAAGGTCTCTCAAAGCATGAAAAATGCATTTATAAGACTCTGGAAGGAAGATGTATTCCAAAACTACTCTGGTGACCAGGCGTGCTGACTTGTGTCATGTGGAGAAGGAACCAAGAGGGGGTATTTCTTCTTATTTCATGCTGCTGATGGGATTTTACCTCTGGCAGCAAATCCAGGAACTTTTTAGTTACCATTATTGTTTGATTTTATGGGCCATTTGATATTTATTTTTATTTCTCTTCATTATTTGTTGAGTGCACTTAGCCCCTTCCCCAAGCAGCCTGCCTTATATCTAAGGTGAATTTTACGACCAGTGTTAGCACAGCGTCTGAGCAACTCACACAACTTTAATATATTTATCCTGTGCACACACTATATCCAGGCAGGCCTGGAATTCCTACTGTGGAGAGCAGTGCTCTGCCTGGAAAATCACAGATCTAACTGGACTGGGTTAAAAAAAAAAAAAAGAAAAAAGGAATAAACTCCAAACTATTTACATTCTTCTTCTCTCTGATCTTCATTTTATGCCATCGGGATGTATTTGAGTCATATTTTTACTGTTGGTTTTTTTTTCCCCCCTTACAAAACATGAGGTCTATCCATGTACCTTCCTCTGCAAGCCAAGCTCTTGTGGATCCCACGGCTCCCACAGCTGGGCTTTAAAATCCACAGCCAGCACTGGGAGACTAATGACAAAATCATGAGCTGGCAGCGCTGCCTTTCCCTCCGACCTCTCCATGTCATCCTGCTCAGGAGTGGGAATTCCAGCACCAGCATCCACATGGTTTGGGCTGGGTGGAGGAGGCACGGAGCTGGCCACGTCCAGGGTTTTGGGTTTTTTTTTTTTCCAATTCTTATTAGACTTTCCCCAGCCCAACAAATCCTCTGGGCTCCTTTGTTTGCTCTGGTTGTGGAGGAGGCTGTGGTGACCTCCCTCGCTGTCCCTGCCTCCACGGAGCGCTGGGGATGATCCTGGCTCTACCTCCCACCCACCACGCATGTCCAGGGGGTGCCGTGGGCTTTCTCGGTGCCAGAGCTTCTGGCTGCTTTTATTCCCTCTGGATTTCTGCTCGGCCACTCTCTGCTAATCCCTGTGTAATCTCAGCAAGCCCGTGATCCCAGGGAGGGGTCGGGCACTCGGGCTGGGGTGTGTCTGCTGTGCCAGGGCTGGAACTGGCCCTTCTCCCTCCCTTTTATTCTGCCCCATGGGATACCCCACCTGCATCTCCCCACAGCCACGGGCAGGCTTAGAGATGTTTCATCTCCCAGAGATGAAACAGTCTCTGGTGAAGGCGAGCCACCCTCTCCTTTCCCCTTGGGCGCCACAGCTGCCAGTTGCCACCACAGAGAATTCCACCAGCCCCGGAGGCTCCCAGGGATGTGGGGGTGCCTGAGCCCCCCAGGATGAGCTCTGTAGGCTCCCCCCAACCCGGGGCACAGACCAGCCCTGCAGGTCCCCAATTTCAGAGCCAACCTGTTCGTCTCCAGCACAACACACCTGGTGAGCAGCATCCCTTCCCTGCTGGGATGGAGCCAGCCCGGGCTTCCAACCCCGGGCAGTGTCACCCACCCCGTGGAGCAGTGGGGTGGGTATCTCATCCATGTCCTATCCAGCATGGATAAGACACACACCTGCTCTGGGAAGCGCAGGAATCACCGTGAGCGGGAAGCAGAGAGCGGAGCCACCTGGGGTGTGGTCTGGGGGAAGTCTCAGCACCTTCTTTAATGAATCTTGGGCTCCTTCCACCCCCGGTGTGGATCCGACGCCCGCGGGAGCCGCATCCCGGGTCAGCTGGTGGCGTTGGTCCAGCAGATCCCCCCACACGTGCTGCGGTGCCCGGCACACGTGTCACCCCTGCGAATCCAGGGACGGCTCCGGTGCCTGGGGCTGAGCAGGTGCTCGGCAGGGCCCGGTTCCCATCGGCGGCGGCCAAACCGCAGCCGCGCGGCCCAGCCTTCCCCGACCAGCTTGGCTGCGCTTCCTCACCTGGCAGGAGAACACACGGCAGCGAAAATAAACACGGCGCGAAGCGAAGCCCCTCGCGGCCCGCGTTCCAAGAAGTAATGAAGCCCAGGGAATGGAAAATCCATGTCACTTGGCGGGCTCGGATGCGCTCCGTGCCGGCTGCCGGGAGGGCGCTCCCGCTTCCTCACGGCATCGCCGCACGGCCCGGCAGCTGCGCCAGGCCCGGCCGCGGCACCGCGCCGAACCCTGACATTTGAAGACGGGGAATAATTTGGCTTCCTTATCCTTCCCCTTCTTTCCCCCCCCTCTCCCCGCCCCGGGCGGTCCCTCGAGCAGGGCTGGAATGTGCGTGGTAGGGACAGAACCAATCCCATTAGCGCCAGGAGATTGTTTTTCGTTTTGGGGTTTGCCGCTGTTGAATCACCCGCGGCTCCGCTTCTTCTTCGGGGTGGGTCACGGAAGGGAGGACGGGGAGAGGGGACCCATGGATGTGTTTTCCCAGGTGGCCATCCCTGGCACGGTGCTTCCCTGCCAGATTTTGGGATTTCCATCTTTGAAGGCCACGGGAGCTTTGTGGTGGCTCCAGGATGGTGCCCGGCACATTTTGAAGGAGCATTTATAAAGGAGAGGGGTTGGCTCCCACATGAGGGGTTGGGAAGGTGCTTTCCAGCTCCCCACCCTGCGTCCTCATCCTCGCTCCATCCCTGGATGGAGATTTGTCTCCACTGGGGTTAAAGCTGAATTTGCAGCTCTGGGTGGTCAGGAGATCACCAGATCCCAGCCATGTGCTGGCAGGAGCCAGGCCAGAGGCAGCAAGAGGCAGCTGGAGCTGCTAGAAAATATCCTTTCTCAGCTGAAAGAGTTGCCCAGGCTCTTCTTCCATCACGTCCAAGATTTCAAACCTGCTGTTTCACCCGGACTGTGGATTCTCATGGAAGATCCTCATTCCTCCAACATGAGACAAGAATAAGAAACCTCCCTCCAACCTCTTCGTGGTCCAGAGGGGAGATGCCACAGGGGTCTGTGTGGAGTGTGGGGGGCAAACTGATGGCTTTTCCATGCTTTTTGAGGTCACTTCTTGCCACAGTCCCCACCAACTCATCGGTGATTACTTGTGGACCCCTGCCTTGTGGCCAGACACGTGGATGCACGGGGGCAACTGTGGGCACGTGGAGGTGAGCCCCTGCATGGGCTGGAGGGGGTGATTCCACCACAGCCTGGCTTTGCCCGCTGCCAGCGGGGCCACACACCACGAATTTTGCTTCCCCCGTGAAAAAATAAAAGAGGGACTGAGAAGGAAAAGGCGTCGGCTGGAAAAGCCCCCCCGGCTGCCTGCTGGGGGGAGTGGAACCAGCTGATTTCATGCGTCTCCTTCTTGTTCCAGGGGGGGTCCCTCCTCACCTGCTCCTGGGCACAGTTTCCTGCACCCCGAGCCAGCAGCAAGGAATCTGACTCCAGTTTAAAGGCGAGGAGCTTGTCCACAGTTTGCAGCCCCGGCTCCCATCCCAGGAGGGGACCCGCTCGGAGCCGCTGCCCGCGGCGGGCAGGGTTTGCCAGCTGTCTGCACCAGTCTTGTGCCTCTCCACCTCCCTCTGCACCAGCCCGTGGCAGGGGGGTGCAGACAGCCCCGGGCTGGGGATCTCAGCCCCCGGCAGCACCATCCTGAGGTTCCCCTGCTCGCTCCTCCTTGCACCCAAACCGCTGCTCCGTCGCCGCAGGGTGTCGAGGACAAACTGCTGCCATCACCCTCAGCCAGCCTGTAACAGGGCTCAGCGCTGATGCCTTGGGCTATGTGTGGAAAATTCTGGAGAAAGACACCCCCTGACATGCTGCCTGAGGGACACTCGGTGACCTGGGCCTGGCAGTTCCTGCCCCTGGGCCATCAGCTTGTGCCCACCCCAAAAGCTGCTCAGTGCTGGGCTCCATCTCTCAGCCTTTCCCTCTTATCCTGATGGCCCCCAACACCCCCCTGCCCACCCTGGGACCCCGAGGCACCCAGCTGCCTACTGAGGACCCCGTGGCAGCCCCCACATCCCATTACTGGCTGGGAAGTGCAGGCACGGCCCCCACTCTGCCTCCCACGCCCGCCCTGCACAGCCAAGGCCGCCTGGAGCATCCTCCTGCCCAGGCAGCGAGCTGGAAACACCATCCCTCTCCATCCCATTTAGGGAAAACACCCTCCTGTGCCCGTCCTGCGAGCACAGCACTGTGCCCACACTCCTCTCCCCTCCAGCCCTGAGGGGGTGACATCTCACCCCCAATTTAGGGCCAGGCAGGGGCTGCTGGCAGGGAACACACCAGGCTCTGCGCGTTCCTTTTGGATCCCTTTGGAGATCCTTCTTTGGCCGTGACTCATGTGGGGCACCCCGGCATCCATCCACAGCACCTCCACGTCCCTGGCTCTGCATCCCGGGGAAAACAAGTGGCGGAGGCCAAGGCCAGCCCCGGCTCCTCGGGGGCCCCGCGCCGCTGTTGGCTCCGAGGACGGGACCCCGCTGAGCTCCCAAAGTGTTAAAACCAAGGCTGCTGCAGCCCTTGCGTGAGTGTTCCTGCCGGGTTTGGCACGGGGAGGGGGAGCTCGGCTGTGCTGCTGTGCCAGGACGAACACGTGCCAGCAGGGGAAAGGTGGGTGCACCCACGGGTGGACACATCCCACCCCCTCAGAATGGGCGTCCAGGTGTCGAGGGGTGATTTTCAGAGGGAAAATCCCTTATTCCCTGACCTTTCCATGTACCTATAGCCCTCCCTGCTGCAGCATCCCGGCCTCCTCCTCCTCCTCCTCACAGCTGATGGGGGGACATGCTGGAGTGAATGAGTCCCTGCCCACCCTGTGCCCTCCCAGTGCCCACCGAGCCCACCCGCCCAGGGGTGCTGGAGCAGCTCCCACAGCATCTCCTCTCCCACTTGAGTCTCCCAGCCCTGCAGCAGGGAGGAGCATCGCTCCATGGCCACCCCAAACAGCCCAGCAGGGAATTGTCTCCAGTTTGCCGGAGGTTTCATCCCGGCTCAGTTTCCACAGATGGGATGGCAGGTTGTGAATATCCCGGTGCCCTCCCACCAGCCCCATGCAGGGGATCAAACCGGCGCCCCGTGAAGCCAGCGACTCACCCAGGTCTGGTACAAACCTTTTATTCCCCCTCCCAGCTCAGGGCTGGGTTTGCCCTTCGGAAGCGAAGCCGGGAGGGCTCCACGGCCGTCCTTGTCCCTGGAGTTTTGCGTCCTGGGGACCGGGAGCTCTGCCGTGGCCGGAACGTCACAGACTCCACCGAGCTTCACACGGAGCCGAAAAGCGACAACGAAAAGTGTACCCCCAAAACGGACACGAGACCCCCCCCACACAGCCCCCCCCCCAACCCACCACCCCAAACCCAGATATGTCGTGTGGGTGACAGTGATACGGAGCAGCACGAAACGGGCGGGGATGGGGACGAGAGCCCCTCGTCCCACCACACCAGCCCCGGGGAGCGGCTGGCACACGGAGAGAGAGCCCAAAAACCCAAGGGTTGGAGGGGGGTCAGGGGTAATAATTTAATCTGTACAGAGGTGTTAAGTGACAGGGGGATGGCGGGGCCACCCTCCGGCACAGGGGTGTCCCCGTGGGGCGCCGGGGGCCGAGGAACCACATGCCTGTGCAAATCAAACCACGAAACGATGCACAAAGTGGAGCGATGGAGAACGGTGGGGACTTGGGGAGGTGCCTTGGCTCGCACCGGGAGGGAGGGGACCCCTCCATGCCAAGGGGCAGTGCCAGGGGGAGCTGAGGGGGTCCCTGGGGTGCCCAGGGACATGGAGACCGGCTGCTGCCAGGTCCTGCCATCAGCCACAGTCCCACAGGCTGAGCTGCTGCCAGCACCGGGCAGGAATGTTGAGCCCAGGAAGGAGCCATCCTGACAAGATGCTGAGCCCAGGATGGAGCCGTCCCAGCAGTTCCCGCCTCCTGCCCAAGCTTGAAGCCAGGGAAATGCCACCTCACCCCCTTCCTGGTCCCACCAGCAACCTGTTGGCATCCAGGCCGGCGCCCCAACGGCGTCATGGAGCAAGGAGGGGAAGGAGCCATCCCAGGGCCCCTCCACAGCTCCGGGAAGGGGCCGGCTGGGTCCTCGCGTGGGCACGGAGGCGGCGAGATCCGCTCCCCTGTCCGGCTGCCAACGCCAAATCCATTCGCCACGTTCCGGCTCCCCGAGGCAATCGGCTCCGGCCGGCGGAAGGGAGTTCCCAGGGCCGGAGCCGGCGCCTTGGAGGCTCAGCCCAAGGTGGGAGGCCGGGGATGTGCCGAGCCAAAGCTCAGAAGGCTGCAGACACTCTCCATCCCCCACGGCAGCCGGCTCCCTCCTGCCCAGCGCTGGACCCATGCCCGGAGGGCTGCGGGGCCCCGGCGGCTCCGGGTGGGAGCAGACAGACCATCCTGCTCCGAGGATGGGCTCCCTCCGGCCTCCCGGCTCTGGCAGCTCCTCTCTTGGCTCCGGAGCGCTGGAAACCAGGATCCCAGCGCGCGGCACATCCCTGGAGGAGGCAAAGCCGCCTGGCTCCTGGAGCCTCCTCCACGGTGGCCATCCCTGGGGAGGAGAGCAGGGCCCAGCTGGGTTGTGCCCCCAGCCCAGAGATGCCCCTCTGGGAGCTCGGGATGTGGGGCAGCCAGAGGGGCAGCGGAGCGGGATCGGGGATGATGCCACGGGGACGGTGACGGGGAGGTGGCAGGGAGGTGATGGGAAGGGGTGGGAGTGCTACAGGATGGTCTTGTCCAGGTCGACTTTGAGGGGCAGCGGCCCCGCGTCCTCCCCGTGCGCGGGGCACAGGGTGATGGCGATGACGGGCGGCAGCGGGAAGGCGCCGGGGCCACCCAGGTCCTCCAGGTACTCCTTGTCCCCATTGATGCTCAGAGGCTGGAAGAGAGGCAGAGGCGACCGTGCAGCCCCGGAGCAGGGGACAGGACCCCCTCACCCCCATCAGGGAACACCACGGGGCTGGCTGGGGATGTCCCGCCCGGCACGGACACACGGGGAGCCCCACATGGGCTGGGCACCACCAACACTGCACTGCAACATCCCACCCAGCCCTGGTGGGTGTTGGGGACCCCCCCTTAGCCTGTGCTCCCCCCATACCTGGGTCTTGACGTGCTGCTCGGGGGCAGTCACCAGGCTGGCACAGCTCAGCCACAGCATCACCATGATGGAGAGGAAGAGGCAGGCAGCCAGGATCCAGCGAGGGAGGCCCGAGCGCCTGTAGCACCCCACCACCCCCCACCAAAGAAAAGGGACCAGTTTATGGCAGGGCACGGGCAGGGCTGGGAGTTGGGGTTGGATGGAATCTGCTCCAGCACGTCCAGCAGGTCCCAGACCACTTACTTGGACATGCAGCCCAGGAAGTCGTGCTCCTGCTGCGGGGGCTCCGGGGGGTGCGCCTTGGCTTTGCCCCTTGGCTCCTTCACGGGGGGCTTCTCTCCCTTTGCCCAGGGGCCTGGGAGGGGAGAGGTGATGTTGAACCCAGGCATCCATGTGGGGACACCCCCAGCGCTCCCCATCCCCTTGCCAGCACGCCCCCCTCTCCCCCCGGGGACCCTCTGCCAGCTGAGGGGGCACAGAGGATCCCGGCAGCTTCTTGGAGCAGGTTCCCAGTGCCAAGCCCTGTCCCTGCGTGGGTGGGGGTGTGGGAAGCGAATCAGACCCGGGAAACGGGTAATTTGTTTGGCTCTGGAGGGCTCGGATGGCAGCCAGGAGGGCTCCAAGGCTCCCGACCCCCCACCCCCAGCAGCCCGGACCCCCCCGCACCTGTGTGGGGCTGGGGGACACGAGGGCTGGATCCCAGCGGTGCCGGCTGTGCCGGCTGGATCTCCGGTGCCTCGGGCGCTGGGTACTCCATCTCCGGCTGGGACTGGATCAGCAGGGAAAGAGGGAGAAGGAGGTGAGCGAGGGGGTCCCCACCCCTCTTGGCACCCCCAGAGAGGGCCCATGGGACACCCCCCCCACCTGGAACACCACGACTTTGCCGTCGTCCGCCTGCAGGTAGAAGGTCCAGGTGGAGGAGATGAAGCTCTGGGCGGAGCTGACGATGTCGTTGCAGAAGGTGGAGACCAAATCCAACAGGGAAAACGAGGGCGCCTCCAGCTCCAGGCTCTGCAAAGGAGCAGGGACACCGTGTCACCGTGTCAGTGTCACCACTGTCCCCTCATCACCCACCCTGCGGGACAGCATCCCACCCCGAGGGGCTGGGCTGAGCCGGGCGCTCGGATCCGGGCCTCATCCTGCTTCTCCCAGGGATGGACGGACAGGGATGTTGCTGCCCGACCCCAGGAGGGTCACTGGGTGGTCCCTGGGGTCATCACCCAGCCCCAGGACCGTCGCCCTGGGGGTGGGATCACCCTCAGGCGGGCCGTGCTCCCACCAGTGCCGTGGAAAACGGGCGCGGAGCGGCCGCGGTGCCGAGGGCGTTGCTCTCCTGGCAGCCTCTCGGTGCCCTGGATTCTTGGCCGTCGCGGCGGTTTGTTATTTTTAAAGCATCCCCTGCTGGAATCCGCTTGGCTGCTCCCTGCCACTGGCTCCCAACATTTTCCGACAGCCCCTTGCACGGTCAAACCAGCAAACAGGAAATAAATAGGTCAGATTCTGTATCTAATTATTATGCTAAATCTGCTTTGCCTGGCTCGTCTGGGAACCCGAGGAAAAAATGTTTGGGGTGGGTGAAGGGGGTGAGGGCCCCCCCCGGCAGCCGGTCGCCCCCAGATGCTCATCCCTGGCCTCGGAGAGGGGCTGGGAAATGGGATCAGACACCGGGAAGGTCTTACAAACAGGCTGCAAAGTGGTTTTTCGGAGGAGCCGCAGCTTTTCGCGGCTTTGTCTGCACGTGCACAAAGCCAAAAGCCTCTTCCTTGGGCCAAAGTCTAATTTAATTAATTGGCCAAAAGCTGAATTAATTAAATGTAGGAGGGGAAAGCGTTGCTAATTGCTGGGAAGGATAACAAATCAAAACCGGGGGAATCTGCCACGATTTCCGGTCAGGTCCTCTCACCCTGGGAACTCACTGGGATCACCCTGCCTGGCCCAAGCCAAGTCCAGCCCAGTCCAGCCCAGTTAATTCACTTTTCATGCTTTGGACAAAGCAGTGGTGGTTTGGCTCATCCCAGCACATCCAGAGCCCCCAATCCACACGGATGGAAGGATGTGGAGATGGATGGATGATGGATGGATGGACGGATGGATGCTGGAGAAATAGAGGGGTGACAGAGGGACGGAGGGAGGGACAGAGGGGTGGATGGATGATGAATGGATGGATGCATGGATGGATGCATGGATGGATGCATGGATGGATGGATGGGTTGCACATGTGGGGTGTCACAGCCTCCATCCCCAGGGAGAGGAGGAACTGTGCTGAGCTCCTGCTGGAGGACGGGGTCTCCCCATCTCCCCCACCCCTCACCTTCTCCTTCCTGCTCCCCTCCACCTCGGGCAGCTGCTTGCGGCACCCGGTCACGCAGCCAAACTGCTCCTCGGCGTTGCCGTAGGCCTCGGCACACGCTGGGGGGAGAAGGGGGCAGGTTAGGGGGTGCAGGGGGGCAGCTCAGGGGGTGCAGAGGGGCAGGTTAGGGGGTGCCCCACCCCCAGGGCCCTCCTTCACACCGGGGGGGGTGCTCGCCGTGGGGCACAGGGCGATGTGGGGAGGGTGGGGGGCGTCACGACGGTGCCGGTGGGGTGTGGGGGATCCCCCCCGGGGGGGGGGCATTTGGGGCGCGGGGGCCGCTCGGCCACCGGCTCCTCACCTGCCTCACACTCGGCCCGGGTTGTGTTGAGCTCGGCGCTCGCATCCACGAAGTGACAGATGGAGAACAGCCGGCAGCCCCGGTAACAGGCGTTGAGAACAGCATCCTGCGGCGAGGAGGAGGAGGAGGAGGAGGAGGGCGGCGTGGAGCTGGCACCGAGCTCAGCCCCGGTGGCCGCGCCGGACCCTCCCCCTGCACGGCTCCCCCCCTTCACCCGTGCCCAGCTGGGGGGCACCGGGAAGCGCTGCCCGCCCCAAGGACCGCGGCCAGGGCACCCCAAACCCAGGGGGTGGCATCCCCGGGGGAGGGGGAGCTGCCCTGCGCCCCCCCCCTCCCCGAGTGCACCCCGGGGTGGGTTTGTACTCGGCCTTGTCCTCGTCGAGGGTCCCCCCGTCTCTGTTGGGGCGCTTGGCACCAGCTGGGCCCCGCGGCAGGAGGGGGGGTGCCCTGCACTGGGGGGGTACACGCTGGGGGGGTGGGAACACGCTGGGGAGGGTGGGAACACGCTGGGGGGGAAATGGGGGGCACACACGGGGGTCACTGTGCGTGTGCAGGCTCAGGGGGAGCCGGTGAGATGGGCGAAACCACTGCAGGCCCCCCAAACCAGGGTGGGTGCCCTCACTGGGGGCACCCCAAAGCTGTGGTGGGGGAGACCCCCCATGCCCCCCCATGGTGCCCCCGGTGCCCCCAGGTGACCCAGTGTGTGGCAGATGCCTGTCCAGGGTGTCCCTGCTGCTCCTGGTGCCCCTGTTGCCTCTGCTGCTCCCAGTCCCTCCCCGATGCTCCCAGTGCCCTCCTCTCCTGGTGCCCCCAATGTTCCTGGTACCCCCAGTGTACCAGGTACCACTGATGATCCTCATGCCCACGGTGCCCCCCATTACCCCCTGGGACCCCCAGTGCTTATGGCACCCCCCCCCAGTGCCCCTGATGCTCCGGGTACCCCCAATGCTATTGATGGTCCCCATGGCCCCCC
>NW_020897941.1:284692-325096 GCF_003984885.1 Neopelma chrysocephalum
CCCCCCCCCAATCCCAGAGAACAATGAATCCCCTTTTCCCACCCAGAACAATAGGGATCTCCCTCCTTCCCCCACGGAGAACAACGACCACCCCTCAAGTCCCCCCCCTCCAAAAAAAACAATCCCTCCGCGGGGCTCCGCAGCGATGCCCAATTTGGGGGTCCCAGCGGGCGGTGGCAGGTCCGGGAGGTGCCACCTGTGGGCTGAGCTGTGGGCGGCCTCAGCCCCGCGGGGATCGGGGTCCCCCCCTCGCCAAGGGAGGAGACCCACGGGGGGGGTTCCCCCCTCCCCGCGGAGCCCTAAACGCGACCGATCCCCCCGTCCCACCACCCGCCGCCGCCTCGTCGCCCCCCCTGCGGCCCGAGCCGGGGGGGGAGGCGAGATCCCGCTCCCCGCAGCAGGAAGTTTGGCTTCCTCCCTATGATGGGAATTTCTCAAGGCGATGGATGTTCTTTCGCCCCGACGCGCAAACGGGACCCGCCAAGAAAAAGCCACCGCGGCTCCCGCGTCCCCTCCCCGGCGACACCGCGGGCGGACCCCCCGACCCGCCCGCGTCTCCTCAAGGGGGGGAGTCTTAAGAGCGTTAATTGGGGCACGAATTGCCGGAGCGACGGAGGCTGGGGAGGAAAATCGCTCCAAAAATCCCCTTCAGGGGCCGTTAACGCCAGCGGCCGAATCCCGGTGGGTTTCCAGCGGGAGCGGTGCCCACCCCAGTGCCCACCCCGCTGCCTGGAGGGTTTAATTCCACCGGGAACAAGGCGAGGCCGCGGACAGCCCCTCGTTAGGGGTGACCCCGCACCTTTATCCTCCCGGTCGGGGGCAGCCGGTGCCTGATTCGCCTCCCCCGGATCCCCCGTTCCCCCCCTCCCCACGGGGGTCCGGGGCAGCGCTCGCCCCGCGGCCCCTCGACGTGCAGCGCTGGGGAAGGCGAAGCCAAATGTCCTTTTAGAGAGTGAAAGTTTCCCCTCGGTGCAGCTCGGCCGCGCTGGAATGCCTGGGCTTTTTATAAATCCCTCCTCGAGCCCAGGGATGGGCACGAGAAATGCCAGTCGGAGATGAGAAAGGAGGGGGGGGGGAAAGAGTGAAAAACGGGGTGGAAAAGAGGGATAGAGCATTTCTGTGTGTTGTGTCTGCCCGCAAACCTCGTTGCTCGGGCTTTAGAAGAGCTCTAAAGATATATATATATATTTAAATTTATTTTTCCTGTGGAATTCAGAGCTTCCCAAATTCCCTTTTGTTCTTCGAGGCAATTATTCCTCTTTTTCTTTAGACCCCTGCAGAGCTCCATAAATCTTTTTTAACTGCGTGATCTCCGACACTTATCGGAGAGGATTGGGTTGGGTTTTTTTTTTTCCCCTTTTCTTTCCCCAACTCCTTAAAAAAACCCTCCGATATGAAACTGAAATGAAATCCGGCCCTTCGGAAGAAAAGCATAAACGTTCCCGACACCTTGGAAATGTGGTTTTACTTTATAGCATTACTTAGCACCTGATCAGCAATTTTTTTTTGCAATAGAGAAGCCATAAAACCCCCCAAGCAGGTATTTTCCTTGCAACTTGCACATTCCACAGGCTGCCTGTGTCTCTCCGGCCCTTTCCCCTCCGATCGGAAAACTTCACACTTTTCCCTTTTAAAACACATGTTCGGCTCCGTGGCTGCGCTGAGCAGGGGAGGGGGGGGGAAAAGCCAGGGGAAAAGAAAATAAATATATATTTATATATAATTGGCCCCTCCAGAGGCTCCTGCTTGAAGGAGGGGGGAAAAAAAGAAAAATTCCAGGGGAAAAAAAAATAGAGAGAGAAAATTGGCCCCTCCAGAGGGTCCCGCTCGGAGGACGGGAAACGTGTCTGGTTTTCGGTGCTCGTGTGTGTTTCTGGGGCTGTTTAGATTAAGATTTGGGAGAATTAGGGCTTGGAGTGCCGGATCTGTTACGGGCAGAGCCGGAGCAGCTCCGGGCTCGGCTGGTGGAGGAGTTGGAGCAGGATGGGCTCATTGGCAGAGCCGGGGGATGAGTTTTTTGGAGGCCTCGCTGGCCTTGGGAAGGGTTTGTTTTGGGGGGGTGGATCCGTATCACCCGTGGATGCTCGGGGTGTTCCGACCAACCCATGGGCACTCAGGGTACCCCAAGGTACTCAGCACCATCCCATGGATGCTTGGGGTACCTGGCACCACTCCATGGATGTTTGGGGTGCCTGTACCAATCCATGGGTACTCAGAGCACTTTGGAGTACCTGGCACTGCCCTGTGGATGTTTGGGTTACCCCAGGGCATCCGTCACCAACCCACGGATGTTTGGGGTACCCCGGGGTACCCCGAAGTGTCCAGCACCAATCCACGGATGTCTGGGGCACCCCAGGGTATCCAGCACCAACCCAGGGATGATTGGGGTACCCCACACCACCATCTCCCAGATGCTTTTCCCCCTGGATTCCCTTCCTCCCACCTCACCAGCCTCCCCCAAGCAGAGCAGGGACCCCTAATTATCTCGGGAATAACGAGGCTCTTGGAGCGCTAATTGTGCCGGGTGGGAGCCGGAAGAAGCCCCAGGGACCTCTCATTAGGATCCCTCCGGCACAACAAGGACCTTGGAATGCCGGGTGGGAGCCGCAGGAAGGGGCAAGGATCCCTCATTAGGATCCCTCCGGCACAACAAGGACCTTGGAATGCCAGGTGGGAGCCGGAAGAAGCCCCAGGGACCCCTCATTAGGATCCCTCCGGCACAACAAGGACCTTGGAATGCCGGGTGGGAGCCGCAGGAAGGGGCAAGGATCCCTCATTAGGATCCCTCCGGCACGACAAGGACCTTGGAATGCCGGGTGGGAGCCGGGGCGGGCGGCGGGCGCTGAAAGCCGATCGGGGGCCGGGAGGTCGGAGGGGAGGGGAGGTCGCGGCACTTTCCGGGAGGTAATTTGGGGAATATTAGCCCGGCGCGTGCGGATGGAGCCGATAAGGCTGACGGACACGGAACACCCCGGAGCGCGGCCGGGGGAGCCTTTGGAAGCCTCGTGGTGGAGCAGTTTTGGGATAAACCGGGGGGGGGGGGGGGTCCCATGGCGAAGGGATTTGCTTGGGATGAGTGGGATGAAGCAACTTCCCGGCCCTCGCTGGTGTGATCCAGGCGGGAATGCCGGCCCTGGGGAAAGGAGGAGGGAGGGGAAGAAAAAAAAATCCCTTAGATTTTCCATAGTTGCTTTTGAAATCTTTTTGTCCCGACAAACTTCCAAAGCCACAACCCAGCCCTGGGGGAAAAAAAAAAGGGCTTAAAATAGGCATAAAAAGTACTTGGAAAGGCATAAAATAGATATTAAAATAGATATTAAAAGTATTTAGGCAGATAAGAAATGTATTTAGGTATCAGAGTAGATATAGAGGGTATTTAAATAGATAAAAATAGATGTGTATTTAGATATAGACTAGATGTGTGTTTAGATATAGAATAGAGATAAAACCTATTTAAATATATATAAAAGAGATATCAAAGCTTTCAGATATAAAATGGATATAAAATGCACATAGACAAAGGACAGATATAAAATGTATTTAAATCAATATAAAACAGATATTAATTTGGAACCTTCGATACAAATGTAACAAAAATAAACGTCATTAAATCAATGTAAAATGGATATAAATGTATTTAAATTGATGTGAAATAGAGATGCCATGATTTAAATCAATACAAAATAGATATGTGATGATTTAAATTGATCTGAAATAGACATGTGATGATTCAAATTGATCCAAGATAGATACACAATGGTTTAAATTGACCTAAGATAGATATGCAATGGTTTAAATTGACCTAAGATAGACATGCAATGGTTTAAATTGACCTAAGATAGACATGCAATGGTTTAAATTGACCTAAGATAGATATGTGATAGTTTAAATCTATATAAAACAGATATGATGATCTAGGTAAATGTAAAATAGATAAACAATGCATTTAAATAGATAAACAGTATATTTAAATAGATAAACAGTGCATTTAAATAGATAAACAGTGTATTTAAGTGGGTATGAAATGCATTTAAATAGGTATAAAATGCATTTAAATAGGTATAAAATGCATTTACATAGGTACAAAACGCATTTAAATGAATACAGAAGACACGCAGATGTACTTGAATTATCTAAAACAGATAACAAACGTCCTTAAGTTATCTAAAACAGACACAAAAGGCATTCAAAAAGCCATATTTACCTACACAGCCCCTCCATAATTGACATTTCCCCCTCCCACTCTCTGTCTCTCCGGCTGCAGACCCCGCCGTGATTTCCCCCCAAGACCCCACCCTGCTGATCGGCTCCTCGCTGGTCGCCACGTGCACGGTCAGCCCGGACTTTCCGCTGAAAGCCGAGGACCTGTACTGGACCCTGAACGGGCGGCGCCTTCCCGCCGCCTCCTACGCCGCCCTCGGGCCCTCCACGCTCAGCGTGGCCCTCGCCCGCCTCAACGGCTCCAGGCAGCAGTCGGGGGACAACCTGGTGTGTCACAGCAGAGACGGCGGCATCTTGGCCGGCTCCTGCCTTTACGTTGGACGTACGTCGTCGGCGCGGTCGCGTCCCCCCCCCGGATCCCCTTGCAGGGTCGAGGGGGCTCCCCAGGACGCCCCTCTTGGTTCTTGCCAAAGCTGCTCCGCTCGGAGCTCCCCGCGCCGGGAGAGAGGGCTGTTTTTGGCAAAAAAAACCCCCGCGCTTGTCCGAATCAATATTCGTAAGATTTTTATCTCCGGGGCTATTTTTAAAATAAAGGGCGACGCTCGCGCCCCGGGAATACAGAATCGGAACAGGGAATGCGGCTCTCGGATTTGTTTTTTTGGGTCGCTACGTTCCCCGGGAAATACAGAGGCTTAGATGGGAATGCGGCTCGGATTTGTTTTTTTTGGGGCTCTGGAACTTCTTGTTTTTGTTCTTTTTTGGTCTCCCAGTACCCCCGGAAAAACCGGTCAACATCACTTGCTGGTCCAAAAACATGAAGGACCTGACCTGCAAGTGGGCGCCGGGGACAGAAGGAGAGACCTTCTTGCACACCAACTACACCCTCAAGTACAAGCTCAGGTGGGTGTTCACCTTAATTCCGGTTATTGTTAAAAACGCCGGTGTGGGATTTAATGGGAAACAGGGAATGTGGTGCCCGAGGCCTCCTTGGCTGGCCCCTCTTTGGGGGTGGTGCTGGCATGAGGAGTTTTTTGGGTCTCATGGTGCTGGGGAGGAGGAGGAGGAGGGTGAGAAGCCGCCGTGGCCCTGGTTGAGTTGGCACCGCTGGGTGAGCCATAGGGGTGGTAACACAATTCCAGTAGATAAATGGGCCGTGGGAGCGGCTCCTCCGGGGATGGGTGAGCACCCACAGCTCCCGGCGGTGCCGGTGCTCACGCCCTGCCCGCAGGTGGTACGGCCGGGACAACACCTGCCAGGAATATCACACGGCCGGGCCCTACTCCTGCCGCATCCCCAAGGACCTGGCCCTCTTCACGCCCTACGAGATCTGGGTGGAGGCGTCCAACCGGCTGGGGGTGGCCGTGTCCGACGTCGTCATGTTGGACATCCTCAACGTGGGTGAGCGATGTCACCGGTGACCCCACGGGAGGGAGCGGGAGGGTGGAGCGGGAGGGTGGAGGTTTCAGCCCCGGGATGGGACGGAAGGGGGGGGGGGGGCAGCAGGAAATGGGCGATATGTGAGCAGAATTGCTCCTAATCGAATTAGGCTGTTTGCTCCGAGTGGGTTTTACATCTGCGGCTCCTTAACCCTCGCGGCCCCGCGGCGCTGCCCTGTCCCCGCAGTCACCACCGACCCGCCGTCGGACGTGCACGTCAGCCGCGTGGGGGACCTGGAGGACCAGCTGAGCGTGCGCTGGAGCTCCCCGCCGGCCCTCAAGGATTTCCTCTTCCAAGCCAAGTACCAGATCCAGTACCGGGTGGAGGACAGCTCGGAGTGGAAGGTGGGTCGGTGTCGCCGGTGCCGGCGCGGGACCGCCGACCCCGCGCGTGGGTGCTCCCATCTCCTCCCTCCCCAGGTGGTGGATGACGTGGGCAACCAGACGTCCTGCCGCCTGGCCGGCCTGCGCCCCGGCACCGTCTACTTCGTCCAGGTGCGCTGTAATCCCTTCGGCATCTATGGCTCCAAGAAAGCCGGGATCTGGAGCGACTGGAGCAATCCCACCGCCGCCTCCACCCCACGCAGCGGTGAGTGCCGCCAGCGCCGCTCTGGGGGGGTGCCGATGGTGCTGTGCTCCCCTCCCTGGGATGTGCAGGGGGGCCCTTCCCCGCTCCGTGCCCAGCACCTGGATTTCTTGCAAGGGAGCCAATTTGGAGCGTGGCTTCCCTAGCCGGGAGCCAAAACCAGCTCGGTTTGCTCTCACCCGAGGGGGAGGTTGAGGCACATCCCTGACCCCCTTGACCCCACACTGACCCCCTTGTCCCCGCAGAGCGAGGGGCGGGGGGCTGCGACCCCAAAGGCGGGGAGCAAAACACGACGCTGCGGCGGGAGCTGAAGCAGTTCTTCGGGTGGGTGAAGAAACACGCCTACGGCTGCTCCAACCTCGGCATCAAGCTCTACGACCAGTGGCGCGTGTGGCTGCAGAAATCGCACAAAACACGCAACCAGGTAGGTAAGGAGCCTTTTCTCGCACTTCTTCTCCCCGGCTGGGCGGGGACGGGGGGTTGGGACGTGGGGTGACCCCCATCCCCACCCCAGGGATGCTGGGGGGTGACGCCGACCCCGGGGCGACGCGGGGCTCTGCTCCTCTCCGCAGGTTCTTCCCGGCGATAAGTTGTAGCCCGCGGGGGACCGAGCGCCGGCAGGATGGGACGGGGCGCCCGGCGCCCACCCGGGACCACCCGCGCCCGCCCCGGCCCCGCCGTGGGGGAGCAGGGAGGCGGCTGGGGCGCAGCACAGCCCTGCAGCCCTGGGGGCCGGGCTGGGGTGAGGTTAGGGGGCCGGGCTGGCCCAGCCCCGGGAGCCCCTCACGTGCTGCTGGCCCTGGATTGCGGCCCCTTGTGCCCCGCGGCAGCGAGGGCACCCCCCAGCCTTGCCCGGCCAGGGGGGACATGGGGACTTTGCTCCTCAACCGCCAGCCGGGGCAGCCTCTGGGATGAAAGGGGCAGTGGGGGCTTCCCGGGTGACCCCCAGCCTCGCCGCAGTGCCCTCCCCGGGGAAGCGATTTTGGCTGTTTTGTCCCCGGGGATCCGCGTGCGGGTGCACGGGGAGGGCTCCGTCCTCGGGGAGCCGCGCGGGCTGATTGGAGGCTGCTGGGGTTTGCCCAGTGCCTGCTCCAATTTTGATTCAAACCAGCCTTATTTTGGTTCCATTTCAGTCAATTAGGAACAGATTTAAGCTTAATGCCAATAAACCTCTGAAACCCCACCGGGGTCTGCGTCAGCGGAGCGGCAGCGCTGCGCGGGGACGGGGATGCAGCGGGCAGCCAAATGGGGCCCGTGGCCCTTGTCACCCCATCCCAGGGTTCCCAGGGGACCGAGCCGAGCTGGAAGGGGTGGCACTGGGGCAGGGGGGGGCCATATGACCCCTTCAGATCACACCACTCAGCCCAGCTCCACGGGGACAGGTTTATTTTGGATGACCACAGAAAAGGCGCTTGTGGAGCACCGAAACCGCCGTGGGGTTGGGGGAACAGCTGATCCCCAGGATGTGGTTTGGGGGACGGGGGCTGCTGCTCGTGGGCCTCCAGCGGGCAGCACGGGCAGTGCCCACCTCGATGGGAGTCAAAGCAAGGCAGCCCGTTGGCACTGCAGGTCGTGGTTTTTCTTTGGCACAGCCCCGTGGAGGGGAACCAGACCCCTCTGCTGAGGGATACTCAGGATTTAGGGGCACCCCACTTCTCCCAGGAGGGGGGTTCTCTACCCCTTCCAGCCCGTGCTCAAGAAAAGGGGTGGAGAGGACGATGCCCACCTTGCCAAGGTGCCTGGGCGGCTGCACCGGGAGCGGGTGGGGGGCGAGCGGGGCCCCCGTTCCACCAGCCGGCCCCTCCAGCCGTTCCCACGGGGACACCCATCACTCAACTTCTTCCGAATCGTACTTGAGGTCCTGGAGAATTTCGCTGATTGCCTCAATGGTTTTAATTAGCCTACGAGAGCGGATGGAAACTATAAATAAAGCCCATATGGAGCGTATTATGTGGGCCGCCCTCGCCTTCCCCGCGCTGTTTATGAAACACTCAGCCCGGGGAGGCCGAGGGGACGCGGCCACGCAGCACCGCCAGACCCCGAAGGCACCATCTGGGCCCCCCTGGGCCACGGGGAGGGAGGGGAAACGCAGGGAAGGGGCTCCTGGGCTGGACTCCACGATCCGTGCGGGTCCCTTCCAACTCAGGACATCGCGTGATTCTGTGGGCTTGGGGGGACGTTGCCACCCCGAAGAGGGGGGGGAAGGGGGATGGCAGCAGGGATCCTGGGCTGAGGGGAGCTGCTGCCACCCCAAAATGAACGGGGAGAGCAGCGGGGTCACCACCTACTTGTGCTTGAGCTCCTGCACCTCCTGCTGATGGACGTCCACCTCGGGCTGGTCCTGTGCCCGCTGCCGGGCCAGCTGGAGCTGCGCCGTCTGCGGGAGGGACACCATGAGAGCCCAGAGACACCCCCCAAACGAGCCCCAGGGACCCCCCCCAGCCCGGCACCCACCAGCTGCAGCTTCTCCTGCTCCCGTTCCTGGAGCCGGGCCAGGTGCTGGGCCAGGTCAGGGCGGCCCAGCTCGTCCCGCAGGCGCCCGGCGATGCCCAGCACCTCCCGGGAGATGCCGCTGAAGGCCACGGTGACCTCGTGCACCAGCTGCCGGTACCGCGGGAAGTCATAGTGGGGGGCACTGCTCAGGTACGCCTGGTGGCCCCTGCGGACAGGGGAGGGGGTGGGAAGCCACCGTCACCACACCCGGGGGCCACCGGGATGGCAACACCCCGAGATCCTCGTTCTGCCAAAGCTCCTTTTGCCACCCGCCACGGGCAGCACCAGGAGGGTTCTCCTGCCTTCCTTCTCCTCCTGCCTGGATTTGGCAGCTCCCCATGACCAGGCGGCCTCACCCCTCACATGGGAAAAGCTTGGAAACTGCTTTTTTTTTTTTGGAGGGAGCGTTGTTTTTTTTTTATCCTTCTCACTCGTGAAGCCCATCATCTCCTGCTGGATGCTAAAACAGGATTCAGGTGTCCAGCACGGCGTCCTGCTGCCAGCTGGAGCTCATCAGCCGCCCCGAGCGCCGGGTCCCAGAGGGAGGCAAAATAATCAGGATGGGGGGATTTGGTTCCTTTTGCCGGGGATTCAGTGCCTTGCTGGGGATGCCCTGCCCCGGGAGGTGCCCCGTGTGCCCCCCGCTCATCCCCGGTGGTGCCGGTACTCACTCCTCGAAGAGCCGGTAGGTTTCCACCCTCTCGCCCTGGAGCACCTGCAGCCGCTGCAGCAGAGCCTGCACGGCCTCGCCCGTCTGCGGGACACAAGGGCACGGTGGCAGCTGGGGACACCACGGCACCGGTGACCCGGTAACGGGCTCTGGGCAGAGCCAGCATTGCCCGGGGGTCTCACCCCTGTGCTGGGGTAAGACCCTCCCACTGCCCAGTGCCCGTCCTGGGGGGGACCCAGGTGGATTCCGGCCGCGGTTCTTGAGCTCAGTCCAGCACCAGCACCGGGAGCCCCCCATCCCACTGCTCACACACCGGGAATCCCCAGCCTTGAGCACACAACACAAACGGGCATCGGGAACCCCCGTCACCACCCTGCCCACGCACCAGGACCCCCCAGACACGTGCCCGGAATACAACCGGGCACCGGGACCCCCATTCCACTCGTCCAGGGACCCCCCCACCTTGCTGCCTGTGCACCAGGAGCCCCCCTTCTACCTATGCCCGGTCTGGCACCGAGATCCCCTCCATCGCTGCACTCACGCACTGGGACCACCCCATCCCGGACCGGCTCCGGGACCCCCCATCCCGGTGCCCACGCACCGGGAGCCCCCCGGCTGCGCGCACACATCACAGGCGGGCACCGGGACCGCCCCGTCCACTCGTGCACGGACCGGACCGGCACCAAGACCCCCCCACCCCGCTGCCCACGCACCGGGACCCCCACCAATGTGCGCACAACGTCGGAGGGGCACCGGGACCCCCCATCCCGCTCCCCGCGCACCGGGAGCGCCCCGCCCGTTCCCAAACAACGCAGACGGGCACCGGGACCCCCCGCCCACAGCCCGGCCCCATCCCGTGACTCCCCCCGACCACACATTCACTGCTCGGCCCCCAGAGCCCCCCTCGCCCCCTCCCCGTGCCCCGGGGGCCGTTCCCCGCCCGCTCCCGGTGCCGCTCACCATGGCCCGGTGGCGACCGCACGGCGCAGGCCCGGGGCCCGCGGGGCGGAGCGCGGCTCCGCCGCCACCTGCAGGCACCGGCCGGCAGCGCCCGTGCCCTCCCCGCTCCCTCCCCGGTGCCCGCTGCCCCCTCCCCGGTGCCCGGTGCCCGGTCCGGTCCGTGCGCACGCCGCCGGCGGGGGTCCCGGTGCCCGTCTGTGTCGTGTGCGGGGGGTTCCCGGTGGGTGGGAAGGGGGTTCTAGTGGGGTCCCGGTGCAGCCGGTGGACGGGGTGGTCCCGGTGCTCGTCTGTGCGCTGTGCACACGGCCAGGGTTCCCGGCGGGCGGGCAAAGGTGTGTGGTGGGGTCCCGGTGCCCACCTGTCTGGTGTGTGCATGGCTGGGGGTCCCAGTGCCGGTCTGGGTGGTCTGGGTACACGTGGCCCGGGGGCTCCTGGTGTGTGGCCGGTGGAGTGGGGAGGGCCTGGGACCGAGCTGGACACGGGGACCAGGGACAGGGGTGGGTCCCAGTGCCCACCTCTGTTGTGTGCACATGGTGGGGGAGCCTGGTGGGCAGGCAGCATGGTTTTTTTGGGGTCCCCGGTGCCAGTCTGGACCCTGCACTAGTGACCAGGGTGTCCCAGTCTGTGACTGCAGGCACTGACTGGCACCACCTCCATCCCTCCCTGCTCCCCTCCCTCTCCTTTATTCCAAACCACACAATTTTGGGTAAAAAAAACACCAGAAAACAGGGCTGAGCACTGCAACACTTTATTGGCCAGCACAGGCAGGGCCGGTGGCTCTACTTGACCTTCTTCTTGGGGCGCAGGTTGTTGGTGTGCCCACACTTCTTCTTGCGGCAGTTGACGGCGCGGGGGTGCAGGCGGGCGTAGCACCTGGGGAGGGGGGACACAGGTCAGGACAGCCCTGGGGAGGGGGACAGGGAGTGGAGAGGGGGCTGTGGGAAGGGGAGGGGGACACAGGGGGACGTACTTGCGGCAGATCATCTTGTCGCAGTTGTACTTCTGGGCGAGCTGGCGCAGGGAGGGCTCGATGATTCCGCCCCGCAGGCGCAGCACCAGGTGAAGGGTGGACTCTGGAAGGAGAGGTCGGTGTCATGGCGGGGTCAGGGAGCACCTGGCACCCCCCCAAAAACATCCTCCCCCCCCCTCCAAAAACCTCCCAAGGGTCCAGGGAGCACCTTTCTGGATGTTGTAGTCGGCGAGGGTGCGGCCGTCCTCCAGCTGCTTCCCCGCGAAGATCAGACGCTGCTGGTCGGGGGGGATCCCTGTGGGGGAGAATCACCGTGGTGGGGGCACCAGGGGACCCCCACGGGGCTGCCCCGCCGCTCCCTGGCCCTGCCAGTACCTTCCTTGTCCTGGATTTTGGCTTTCACGTTCTCGATGGTGTCATTGGGCTCCACCTCAAGGGTGATGGTTTTGCCCGTCAGGGTCTTCACGAAGATCTGCATCTTGGCACCGTTTTTGTCTGCGGGAGCGGCGGCTGCGTCACCCCCTGGGTGGGCCCGGGGGTCCCGGTGTCCCCGTGCCCACCCCCAGCAAGGACCGACCACTCAAAGCATAATTCCCAGTCCCTGAACCCCCATTCCCGAGCTCCCGGTCCCCTACCCCGGGATCCAGCCCCTATCCCGGCATCCAGTTCCCCCCTCGCGGAATCCGGGGCCCATCCCGCGATCCAGCCCCATCCCGGGATCCAGGGTCCCTTCCCCGGGATCCAACCCCATCCCGGGATCCAGTCCCCCTCCTCTGGGGCCCGGTTCCCCTCTCCCCGGATCCAGTCCCCTCCCCGGGCTCTAATATCCCCAAATCCCGGGATCCCGTCCCTTCCCCGACATCCAGCCCGCCCCTCCCGGGATCCGGGGAGCACCTCAGGATTTGGGACCTATCCTGGGATCCAGTCCGCCCCTCCCGGGCCCCACCCCGGCATCCCGTTCCCCCCTCCCGGGCCCCGAGCCCCACCCCGGCATCCCGTTCCCCCCTCCCGGGCCCCGGGGCCCATCCAGTGATCCCGTTCCCCCCTCCCGGGCCCCGGGGCCCATCCCGGGATCCCCCTCCCCACGCCAGGCCCCGCCGCCCCGCGCGCACCCGCGGCCTCGCTGCAGAGGGAAAAGGGAGGCGGGACCGGAACCCGCCTGTGCGTCACTTCCGGCTGTGACACCGGGACTGCTCCGTCACTTCCGGCGGTGACACCGGGTGACACCGGGACCGCCCCCGGCCACCGGAACCGCCCCGTCACTGCCGGGGTGAGACCGGGACTGCCTGTCCCGATACCGCCGGTCCCACGGGGCCCCGGGACCAGCCCCACGGACCCTGGACCGGCCTCATACCGACCCCACGACCACAGCCTCGGACCGGCCTCAAACCAGCCCGGGATCGGGCTGACACCGACCACGAGGCCCTGGGACTGACCCCGTGGACCCCAGGCTGGCCCCACACTGACCCCGTGGCCACGGGGCCCATCCCAAGGCCTGCCCCAAACCTGTGACCCCACAGCCACAGGACTGGCCCCAAACCAGCCCCACGGCGCCAGGACCATGGCCACACTGACCCCATGGACCTCAGCCTGGCCCCAAACCGGCCCCGTGGCCATGGGACCAGCCCCAACCTGACCCCGGGATAGACCCCGCGGCCAAAGGATCAGCGCCACACTGACCCTACAGCCCCAGGAGCAGCCCCAAACCCGAGGGCTTCAGCCCCCCACTCTCCCCTCAGCCCCTCACAGGCCATGAAGATCCCAGGCCCAAGCTCCACCACACCAAGACGCTGGTGGAAATGAAGAAGGACCTGGACAACATCTTCCTGGCAGGGAACAGGTGCGGGTCTGCCCGTGTGGTGCCCAGCAGCACCACATGAGGGGCTGAGCTGTGAGAGCCAAAGGGAAACCCCGCTCTGGCTCTTCCCACAGGTGTGAAACACAGCACGAGTCCATCAGCAGCACCGACAGACCCCTGGGAAAGCTGGAGCGATGGTGGGAACACATTCCTTAAGAAAAAAAAACCAACCAGCTGTGCCCCAAAACGGCTTTTTCTGCACCAAAAACTATGTGGCTGGAGGGGTTTGGCCGCTCTCCTGAGCGCAGAAACGAGGAAGGACAAGAGGCGTTTCCAACCCAGGATTTACTGATTCCCCCTGAAGCGAGTGGTGGGTTTACACCTCAGTGGCAGTTTTAGAGGAGGAAGGGCAGCACCTTCCTCCTCCCTCGGCTTCTCTCCCAGCCTTCGCTTCCCTCTCCCAAAAAAAAAAAAAAAAAAAAGGGAAAAAAAAAAAAGCAACACACAAATATAAATACAGGATAGAAAGTTCTCTGGGGGCAGGACCCGACTCTCCTAGTCCAGGCCGTTGGCCGTGTCCTCGTCTGTGAGACTCTGTCCGTTCACGGCCGGCACGTCGTACTGGCCTTGGGATAAATCCTCAAAATCCTGGCTCGTGGTGGGAGAGATGACATCAGGGCTGGTGTCACAGGACTCCGTGCTCTGCTCAGAGGTAGCGATGGTGGTTGTGGTGCTTTTGGGGACGGGGTCGAAATCGTCGTCGTCTTCCAGGATGGGAGATTCGTGGATGTCTGGAAGGGAAGAGGCAGATGTCAGTTCTCTGACACCGGTGGCAAGAGATACCCCAGGAGAGCAATTCCCTAATTCTGCACGTGGTAGGAATCAATCAAAAACACACCAGCACGTAAATTAGTAACTTCTTGCAACAGCATTTAATAGAACCAAGGAGTTTTCCAGACTTTTAGAGCGGCAGCCACGGGCCAGCACATGCCTGGGATGTGTCATTGGCTTCTCCTCATTCCCAAGAGACACCTCATGTGTTCTTTGGAATAGGGAGGAAAACTGAGCACAGAGCACCAGGACAAGGAGGAATGGCTTCCCACTGCCAGAGAGCAGGGTTAGATGGGACATTGGGAAAGAATTCCACCCTGTGACGGTGGGGAGGCCCTGGCACAGGTTGCCCAGAGAAGCTGTGGCTGCCCCTGGATCCCTGGAAGTGTCCAAGGCAAGGTTAGAACAACCTGGGCTAGTGGAAGGTGGCACTGGATGGGCTTTAAGGTCCCTCCCAACCCAAACCATTCCATGATTCTATGAATCCACACATCAGGAATCACTCACTGCTGAAAGCCTCGGGGTACTGCTTCGCCAGCTTCCCTTTGAGTGTCCTGGGGAGGAGAGATTGAGCTGAGTCCATGGGGAGCTGAGGGATCCGGGGCTGAGCTGCCCCACCAGCTCCCTCCACTCTCCAGCATTTATGGACAATCCCAGGGGGTTCCTCAGGGGTCCCTCCCCACCCTCCCGGATCATCCCCATCCTCCACACGGGGTGTTTCTGAGCGGTTTTGTGACCACCCCAGGGAGCACAGACCATCCTGGCTAGACCAGAATCATGGAATCCCAAAGCTCCAGCCTCTGCAGCTCCTCTCTACGTGTTTTCCCCTCTCCAACAAATTTCACTGACAATATCCCCCCAAACTCCGACTCGTGCCCTGCTTTAACACCCCACACCACCCCCCGCCCCGCCGTGCTGTGTCCCTGCCCCCTCCCACCCCGTTTCCCACCGGATCCTTCGGAAGATGCTGTCCAGGTCCTTCTTCATCTCCACCAGGGTCCTGGTGTGGTGCAGGAACCGCTCGTTCATCTGCTGCATCCTCACACTCGACAGGTTGTTGAAGTTGAGCAGCATCTCGTTGGTCTTCTCGAACCGATCCAACCTGCAGGGGGGGTGGGGAGGGGAAGCACACGGAGCTCGGCAAAGACCCCCCAAACCCTCTCCCGGGGGAGGCTCCCGATGCCGGGGCTCCCCCGGGCCGGTTCCCCCCGCCGGGCACTCACATGTTTTTCTGGGCCAGGATGATGGCATTCACGTCCTCGGCGTTCACCATGCCCAGCACCCGCCCGCAGAACACCTGCGAGGCCGTGGGCTCCATCGTGGCCTGCGGGATCGCGAGGGGCAGCTCAGCCGGGGGGGGGAACGGGAGACCCCCCGCGACCCCCCGGTAACGGAGACACACCCCCCATCCCCTCCACATCCGCGATACCGGGGCCCCCTCCGCCCCGCCACGCAACCAGCACCGGAGTTACCGCCCTGCCCGCTCCCGGGGCGGCGCTGCACGCCGGTACCGGGAGTTACCGGGGGGTACCGGGGGGTCCCCGCCCGCCCACCGCCCCCCCGTGCCCGGTAGCGCCGCCGCTCCCGCGGCTGCCCCGGGGACACGCGGGGCTGAGCCCCTCCCGGAGCCCACCCCGCGCACCTGGGGGGGCCCGACCCGCCGCTCTCACATGACGGGGCAGCGGCACCGGGGGCGGCACCGGCGGCCGCTCCGCGCCGCTTCCGGGTGCGGCGGCCGCGGCGTCACGTGGGGGCGCGACCTCGCGGCGTCACCGCGAAGGGACGGAAGTGCCGGACAGCGGCGGGGGGGGAGGTGGGGGTAGAGGGGACCGGGCCCCCCGCTGGCATCACGGGGCCGCGCCGGTACCGGTGGCGGGACTGATGGGACCGGCGGAGACCCCCTCCCCGCGCCGCTGGGGGCGCGGCGACCGCGCGTGTAGCGGCCCCTTTAAGGCGGCGCCGGGCCGCGCTGACGGGCGTGCTCCCCGCCCAATGGCGTCACGCGGTGGGCGGTGACGGGCCAATGGGAGAGGAGGGGCGGGGCCCGGCGGACGCGGGTTCGCGGGCCAGGTGAGAGCGGGCGGGGGGCGCGCGCGGCGGTCACGTGGGGGGGGGGGGCGGGCGGGGGGCGCGGGAGTCCCGGGACGGGGACCGGGGACCGGGGCCGCGACCCCCCTGCCCCGATCCCGCCGGGCCCACCAAACCCACCGGGCCCGTCCCTCCCACCCCCGGGCCCGATCCCTTCCCCGGCGCGCCGCGCACTCCTCTGCCCCCCTTGGCGCATCCCCTGCTCCCGGTGGGTCCCGGCGCTCCGCGTGTCCCCCCGGTAAGACCGAGGTCCCACCGACCCCCGTCCCCTCTCCCCGCTCCAGCTTGCTCCGCCGCGATGGCGTCCAGCGGGGAGGAACCGGGGAGCGGCTGCCCGGGCCGGGTGGGCACCGGCACCGAGCCGGCACCGGCGGCCGAGGCGGCTCCGC
Source organism: Neopelma chrysocephalum (assembly GCF_003984885.1). Taxonomy (NCBI): domain Eukaryota; kingdom Metazoa; phylum Chordata; class Aves; order Passeriformes; family Pipridae; genus Neopelma; species Neopelma chrysocephalum. Next base: position 301,075 of record NW_020897941.1, read on the forward strand.
TGGACACGGCGGAGGATTTCGAGGTGCTGGAAGAGGAGGAGGAGGAGGAGGAGGAGGAGGAGGAGGATGACCTGAGCGAGCTGCCCCCGCTGGAGGACGTGGCCCGGCCGCCGGCGCCGCCGCGGGAGGATGCGCAGCCCCCCGAGCGGGGCGGGGGGGACGCGCCCGGGGAACCCCAGGAGTGGCTCGATGTTTTGGGTGAGAGCCCCGGGGGCGGGAGGGCGCTTGGTTTTGAGGCTTCAGGGGTTTCCCTGGTGCTCCCGGTGCCGTGAAGGCCGGCCAGGAGGAGCCAGGGCGGGGTGGGGGGGAGATCGGGCTTTTCCCTCCCCACCGTGTCCTTCTCCGTGCCCAGGGAGCGGCTTGCTCAAGAAGAAGACGCTGGTGCCGGGCCAGGGGGTGGACACCCGTCCCCGAAAGGGCCAGGACGTGACAATCCGCCTGAAGGCCACGCTGGAGGATGGCACCGTGGTGGAGGAGGACCCTGCCCTCACCTTCACGCTGGGGGACTGCGATGTCCTGCAGGTCAGGGCTGGGAGGGAGCTCGTCTGGTTTTATCAGTGCTGTGTTTGCACCCTGTGGGGCAGGACCTCACCTCAGGGGGTCAGTGATGTCCTGTTTTGCAGGCCAAAGTGGCCCCTCTGCCCTTGCTTCGTGCTCCTCTCCCTGATGTTGGCCAAGTTAGTGGGGCTTGGAGCAACCTGGTCTAGTGGAAGGTGGATGGGCTTTAAGGTCCCTTCCAACCCAAACCATTCCATGATTCCATGTTGTGTTCCCTGCAGGCTCTGGACCTGTGTGTGCAGCTCCTGGAAATGGGGGAGACAGCTTTGATTGTGTCGGATGCCAAGTATTGCTATGGCACTCAGGGCAGGTGAGCAGGGAGGGCACGGGGTGGGGCAGGGTGGTCCCAAACAGGCCTGTGGGGGCTGCCCCTGCTCTCCTGGTGACAGCCCAGCTGGCAAACCTCAGCTTCCACGGGCAGGGACACCCAGCTCACTTGCCATGAAGAAAGATCTTCATCATTCCCTACCCCTGGGAAGCTGCCTTGGCACTGATTTCTGAGCCACGGCGCTAAATCCGCGTGGCCCAGCGTCTGGTGGGGCTGACAGAGGCGACAGTGGTCCCGTGGCTTTGTGCCTGTCTCCATGCAGGAGCCCTGACATCCCACCCAACGCATCCCTCACGCTGGAGGTGGAGCTGCTGGCGGCTCGGGACGCCCCAGACCTGGAGCTGCTCAGCGGGAAGGAGAAGGTCGAGCTGGCCAACCGCAAACGGGAGCGGGGCAACTACTTCTACCAGCAGGCAGATTATGTGCTGGCCATCAACTCCTATGACATCGCCCTCAGGATCATCGGCTCCAACTCCAAAGGTATCTATTTCCCCCCCAGCTCGGGCCCCCCGGGCTCCTGTCCTGCCCTAACCTGGCTCCGGGGTCTTGGCAGTGGATTTCAGCCCGGATGAGGAGGCCGAGCTGCTGGACGTGAAGGTGAAATGTCTCAACAACCTGGCGGCCTCGCAGCTGAAACTGGACCATTACAAGGCGGCTCTCAAGTCCTGTAACCTCGTGCTGGAGCACCAGCCAGAGAACATCAAGGCTCTCTTCAGAAAGGGAAAGGTGAGGCTGGGGTCCCTTGTCCGTGGCAGGACAGGGGACCGAGGGACAGATCTCAGTAAGGGGACAGAGGAACAGATTTCAACCAGGGGACAAAGGGACAGGTCTCTACCAGGGGACAGATCTCAGGCAGGGGACAGAGGGACAGACCTCAGGCAGGGGATCAAGGGACAGATCTCAGCCAGGGGGCAGAGGGACAGCCTTCAGTCATCCTGCTCAACCCTTGTCTTGCTCTCCAGGTCCTGGCTCAGCAGGGTGAATACAGGGAGGCCATTCCCATCTTGAAGGCGGCGTTGAAGCTGGAGCCTTCAAACAAGGTAGGCTGCAGGTGTGTGCTGCCCATAATCCCACTGAGCTGGGGGTCTGTGGGGTGCTCCTCTCTTGTCCGTGTCCCTACAAACCTCAGTGTCCCCCGTGGAAGGCTGAAGCCCCCCGATAGCTGTTCCCAGCTCCATGAAGGAAGGCTGGGAATAGCCCCAGAGTCTGGGGGATGACGCCCCATGAGGTGCAACATCCGAGCGTGGCTGGGCTGGCGGGTCCTTTATCTCCATGTTGCAAGATTCCCTCATTGACCTTTGCTCCTGGCACTGGCAGGGCTCCCTGCCAACCCATCCCTGCTCCAGCTATCCGCTGTGGATGGTCCTGGCTGCTCCAGCTTTCCCGGGTGGCTCTGGCAGCTCGTGCCGCCGCTGCGGGAAGTGGGGCAGAGCTGAGTCCCCACAAACTCGCTCAGCAGCCCTGGGTGTGATTCACTGGGTGGTGGGAGCAGCCAGACCTCGGTCCAGCGCCCGGGCAGGGCGAGCTCTGGGTCAGGAATTTCCTGTCGGTTAATGATCAGCTGCAGGACTGGAGCCTTGGGAGGAATCAAAAAAACAGTGCCAGGAAGTGGCTCCCAGCAGGAGCGAGCCTGGGGAGAGACAGGGAGGTGCTGCCTGGGGGGCTTGGCTCTCCAGGTGGGCTTGGGTCCGTTGTTGTGTCCACCCCTTTTCTGGGAATCTCACCAGACCATCAGGATTTGTGTCGTGATCCAGTGCCCGAAGGTGAGGGGTTGGATGGGGTGTGATCCCACCCACGGGGGTGATCTGAGAGCACCCACAGAAGGGCGAGCAGGATCCCAAACCCTTCACTCCCCAGCAAGGCCGGGGTGGAGAGGGAGCAGCACAGGGAGCCGTTCCCTGTACGTCTCCAGCACGTCACCGGGCAGGGCAGCTGCTCACCAGCCTGTTCCGATGGAGCTTTTAATTGGAGAGGGCTGGAAAATCCAAATGCCCGGCAGTGACGTTACCGGTGAAACCACAAGGACAGCAAATTACTGGGCTCTCCGGCGGCTGCTCCGGGGAAGTGGTGGGGCCTCTCCGGTCGCAGCCCTGGTGACTCACAGGCCACGGCTACCGGTGCTGAAAACACTCCAGAAATGCCGGGCTCCACCTGCCTCCCGTGAGGAAACAGGTTCTCTGAGGCTGTCACACCTTCCAGGTGTCACCGGCATCCCTTCTCCCCGCCCCTTGGAAAATGCAGGCTCTGGGGAGCAGGGTGGGATGCTGATGTTTGTCCTGCTGTGATGTGCCAGCCCCGGGGAGTTCCGAGCGGGAGCTTCCCGTCCTCCAGACATCCGAATTCTCGTGTTGGAGGCAGCATTTCCCGGCGTGGCACGGCCTGGGGAACCCCCAGCAGAGGGCACAGCACGGCTGTGCCACCGCGACGTCCTTCCTGCCACCCTGCCGTGCTCGGCTCCCCGGCACTTCCTGTGGCTTTTTTGGGAGCCCCACACAGCACTCGGAGCCTTCTCCTGCCCCAGCTGGGCAGGTACAGACTGGCCCTGGGTCTTGCTGCAATCCCACTTCAGACCAGGCTGAGTTTAAGCCCACTTTCCCAGCCTGCTTCCAGACACAAGTGGGAGAGCTTGGGCACGTCTGTCCTCAAGGCAGACACTTTCCTGTCTCGATTAAAGGATAAAAATTCATTCCTTTGTGTCTGGGATCAGCCCTGGGCTCTGCTCCCCACTGCCAGGGAACAGAGTGGCCAAAAAGGACAGAGGGGCACTCGGACCCACAGGGTGGCCCACGCCAGCCTGGTTGTCCCTTGGCACTGGGCAGTGGGGCAGGATGAGGCCATCACCCCCTCAGCTGCTTCTGAGCTCTTCCACCAAGTCCCTGCACATCCCAGGGGTGGTGGGAGCTGCTGTTTGGTGACACCACCGGCAGGGATGGTGCAGGGCTGGTAACACCTCGCTCTCCTCCCCAGACCATCCACGCCGAGCTCTCCAAGCTGGTGAAGAAACATGCGGACCAGAGGAACGTGGAGACCGAGATGTACAGGAAGATGCTCGGGAATCCCAGCGCCTCCGGCACCCCCAGGAAGTGCAAAGACAAGCTGCCCTGGGTAAGGGCTGGCGCTGGGATCCCGGGGGGGGGATTGGGGATCCACAGGGGACGTGTCATTGTCCCCCAGGCCCCGGGGTGGGGGGTGACACAGCGCTGCTCCCGGGCTGCGGGTGTGACCCACGTGGGTGGGCCGTGCCCGGGCAGCGATCCCGCTGGGAACGGGGGGCCGTGCTCCGGGAGCCGTGCCAGGAAAACGCTGATAACAGGCTGTGCTGGCTCCGTCCGCCGGATCCCGGCGGTGCCAGCTGGAGGGGTCCGGACTTTGCTCCCAGCTGCTGCTCTCGGCAGCCTGAGCTGTCAGCTGGGCAGCCGGCGGCACACGCTGTCCCCGCGGACGCTCCGGCCACGTGCTGCCGGCGCAGCGCTTGCCTTTTTGGGATGGCCCCAGCGTCTGGGATGCCGGGAGCCAGGGAGAGGCAAGGGTGGCACATCCCCCTCACCTCCCTGGCTCCCTCCTCCGCAGTCCATCCCCTGGAAGTGGCTCTTCGGGGCGACGGCCATCGCGCTGGGCGGCGTGGCCTTGTCCGTGGTCATCGCGGCGAGGAACTGAGGCTGGCGCCGGGGCGGCCCCTGGGCACGGGACCAGCACCGGGCCCCTGCCTCTCTCTCTCTCTGCGCCGAGGGGCTCCCCCACCCCTTCCCGTGGACTGGCAGCTGCAGGAACACGGATGCTTTCTCTGCTGGAGGTGCCGGGTCTCCCTCCCGACATTCCCCGTATCCCTCCCGGCGCGGGCGGGCGCAGCTGCGGGGATGGAGCCGCGGGCAGAGCGGGGACCCCCAGGCACCCTCCCGGCAATCAGGGGCTCAGCCCCCGGCCCCGAGCGTGTCGGGGGGAGCGGGAGCTCCCACACAGCGGTACATTGTGGCCATCCCCATCCCGGGGGGTCCTGTCCCCTCTCAGCTGGGGGAGGCACGTGGAAGGAAGCTGGGCCCAACTGTGGGAAGGGAAGGGAAGGGAAGCCATGTGGATGTGCCCAAGGGTAGGTGCAGCGACATTCCCTGTGTCCTGAGGGACTCAGCCCTCCCGGAGGCTCCCGCTCCCCTCCCCGGCACATCCCCAGAGCGTGCAATGTCCAAAGGAAGCCAAAGAAACCTGTGGCGGGAGGGATGGCAGGAGGGGATCGTCGGAGACCCCCTGTCCGGGCTGTCTCCTGTGGGTCCAAGCTTTTGGGGGTCCCTCCCTGCCCTGCCGCTGCCTCAGCTCTGCTCGCAGGGGGGGTTTGTAGCACTGTCCTCCCACCCCAAACTGACTGTGAACTTCCCAAATAAAGGACAATTCCTTCACGTCCAGGCCTTTTTATTGTCACTCAGACATTCATCTTCGCTGTCCCCCCTCTTGCCACACGCGCTCGTGGCTGCAGTGGGGGCCAGGAGTGGCTCTCTTTCATTGGGGGGCAAATTTTTATGGCCCCCACACAGCTGTAAGGCAGGAGGGAGCAGCTCCCATATCTGGGGATGCCTGGCCCTGGAGAGGCCTGGAGAGCACAGAGCTCTGCCTGGGGGGGGGGGACCCGGGGGACCACGGGCCCCGCTTGGGGGGGGGGCCCGGGGAGCCCCGGGCGGGGCCCGGGGGGGGGGGGGGGGGGGGGGGGGGGGGGGGGTTCATACCCGGGGATCTCATGCCGGGGGTTCCCCCCTGCTGCCGCCGCCCCCTCCCCGCGCTCCCCCAGCGCGCCAGACCACCCTCCCCAGCATGCCCCGCTCCCCGTTCATTTGCATATCCCCGCCTCCCCCGCCTCCGCGCCGCCCAATCCGGCGCGGCGCCCTCCTCCCCTCAGCCAATGGGCGCGCGCGCTGCCCGCCGCCTCGCCCCAGCAACAGGCGCCCCGGGAAGGGGGCGTGGCCGGCGGCGCGCAGGGGCACCTCATGAATAATTCATAAGGGGGGGCGTGGCCGGCGGCGGGCGGCCCCGGCGGCCCAGGCGCGGAGGGGGAGACGGTCCCAAGATGGCGGCGCTGCAGGCGGAGCGCGGGTACGGGCTGTCCTGCGGCCGCCTCGGCCGCGGCACCCGCGTCTCCGTCTTCCACGTCAAGCTCACGGAGAGCGCCCTGCGCGCCTTCGAGAGCTACCAGGCTTGTAAGGTAAGGAGGGTGGCCCGCGGGGCGGGCGGCACGGCCCCCGCGGAGGGGAGGGAGGGAGGGAGGGAGGGAAGGAGGCAGAGGGCGGGCGGTCGCCACGAGGCCCCCGGAGGGAGGGGAGCCCCCCGCGGGGGTGAGAGGGGAGGTGGGTCGGTGGTCGGGGGGGGCTCCGCGGTGAGACACCGAGGGGGTGCGGGAGCTCCTGCCCCAACCCCCCCCTCTGTGAGTGAGCGGGGAAGGCGGGAGGGGGGGGTGAGGGGCGATCCCGATGCCGGGGGGTTGAGGGAGACCGAGGGGGCTCGGAACGCCCCCCGGTGCCGTCGGTGTGTGTGTGTGTGTGTGTGTCCCCCTCCACTGGCGTTTAAGGGGTCCCTGTGGGCCCCCCGGTGGGTAACCGGGGAGGGGTCGTGATCCTCCGGTAGGTGCCTGAGGGGCACCGGGAGGGGTCGGGGGGTGTGTGTCGTACCCCCCCCACACCTCCCGGTAGCTCCTGGGGAGACCCCAGTGTGCCCCCCCCCGATGGGTAAAGGGGGTACCCCAATGTCCCCCCCCGGTGGGTAAAGGGGGGACCCCAATGTGCCCCCTCGGTGGGTAAAGGGGGGCTCTCAATGTGCCCCTCGGTGGGTAAAGAGGGTCCCCAGTTTGTCCCCCCAGTGGGTAAAGGAAGGACCCCCAATGTGCCCCCCCCGGTGGGTGAAGGGGGGACCCCAATGTGCCCCCCCCAGTGGGTGAAGGGGACCCCAATGTGTCCCCCCGGTGGGTGAAGGGGGGACCCCAATGTGCCCCCCCCCCGGTGGGTGAAGGGGACCCACGCCCCGCGGTCTCGGTGCGGGGGTGGGCGCTCGGTGTCCCCCCCCCGGGAGGTGACGGGAACTGCCGTCAGTGCCCGGGAGTGTCTGGGGAGGGGGGTGGAGGGACGTCGATGCCCCCTCCGCCCCTCTCCCCGTTCCCCCGGTAAACGTGACGTGGGTTTCCAGGACCGGGGAGGGGGGAAAAAAGGGGGGGGTCCACCCCCGGTGCTGCCATCCCGGACTGGGTGGGGGGTCCCCCCCCTTCGCTGCCCCTTTCCCGGTTGTACCCCCCTCCCCATAGCCCGGTACTTCCCTCCCCGGGAAGGGGGGGGGAGGCACGTTCAGGCCGGGGCTGTATTTTGAAATTTCCAGATTGTCTTTTCCGAGCGATTTCCTTGAAATGCATCCAGAGAGCTTATTAGTCATGTAAATAAAGAACGATGGCAGTGCTCGGCGGCAGCGGCAGGCGTTGGGATGGACCGGAGAGGGGTTCAAAACTGTCGTTTTCGGTGTCATTTTATTTTATTTTATTTTATTTTTTCCTTTCTGCCTCTGATCCTGCGACGAGCATTTGTGTCTCCTCACCTTGCTGGGGGAAGCTGGGAGCCTAAACCCGTTTGTCATTAGGAGCGTCCTGCCTGCCAGCTTCTGTAGGATAAACCATATGTTGTCACAACACTATTTTTAATTTAGGGTGTTGGTTACATCACATCACTGAATTGGGCAATCTCTGTATGAGGACGAAGGTAATGACTGTACCAGGGTTTATCAACTTATATTTTAATGAGTGTTTATCAGCATTATGAGAAGTCAGTAGCAATAAGTGACTTGGGTAGACTGAATTAATAGCTTTTTTTTTTGGTCTGAAAATGAAACAAATAATCCATATAAGTCTTTCCTATATATTAGGAAAGCCTTTTTTTTGCGGGGGGGAGGAGGGAGGGAGAGTAGGAAGGCTACAGGCAGCTGCATTAAATATTTTGGGAAGCTATTCCGAGTCCGTGTCACACATGAATAGTGGTGTTTATTTTCTAAATGAAGCCTGGGCTCTGGATTGTTTGGTGGCCAACGGCCACTAATGAACTTTGCTTCCTTCACCGCCACCCAAAAGAGAAATAGTCAGAGGCTCCTGGTGATTAACTGGGCAGGAAGGGATAAGGGCAGAAGAGCTGCTTGTTTGTGTAGTGAATAACGCAACAATTAGTGGGCTATTAAACACATATGCTCCTTCTGCATGGGTTCTATAAACAGTTTCTCCAGCTTGGGGAAAACGTCTGGGCTTCCTCGGAAGCGCTCGGCCACGGCCACGCCGGGAACCGCCTCCAACACACCTTTTGCAGTGTGTGTGTTTGTCCAGTCCAGCTCCGCTTTTAATTTTGGGCTGCAGCAGCTTAAATGGAAAAAATTTGCTCAGGCTCCTTCTGCTCGGTTTGGTTTGAAATGTGGTGGAACTGACGGCGGCGTTGTGTAATATGGATAATGGCCTGGAATCCAATCCTGCTGTTTGTGTTACCTGGAGTCCAACATGTGCAGTCTGACCTGTTTTGGGCACCGGGGGAGCACGTCCGTGCGATTCCTGCGACAAGGCTCTGTCCCTCTGCCAGGACGGGCAGGGAAACGTCTTCGGTTCCTTGCTTGAGTTTGTTCTGGGTCTAATAATAATGTATTGGGATTACATAATCCAAAAATGATCACCCAGCCGGGCGAGCTGCCATTTGTTTGGAGTGTCCCTTGTGCCAGAGCAGTTGCAGGCTTGGTGTGGAGCTGCACCATGTGTTCATCAGGGCTGTGGAGAAGCAGATATTTGTCTTCTTGGGTCTCTGCTGGAATTCTCTGTGTCCCGGGGAAGAAAATGGTCGTGATTCCATGTGTTGGATGGGGCTTGGAGCAACCTGGTCTAGCGGAAGGTGTCCCTGCCCGTGGAAGGGGGTGGAATGAGCTGAGCTTTGAGGTCCCTCCCAGCCCAAACCAGTCTGTGATTCTGTGCTGTTGATGCCCAGCTCTTGTGTTCCAGCCATTCCTGTGTCGTGTTCAGAGGACGTGGAGCTGCTGCTGAGGAGCTCCACAGGGCTCCGGCTTTTCCCAATCCTGGAGAGGGTTTCTTTCTTTCTCCAGTAGCTCACCTGACAGAAATAGGAGTCTTTTAAAAAAAGAGATAACACTGGCTTCACAGGGGACACCGTGAGATGTCACCTGGCTGCCCCTTGTGAAACTTGCTGTCCCTGAAACCGCTTCCCCAGGGTTGTGAAAGCGCGAGGGCCGAGCGGTGGCAAGGCTGTCCCAGGTCGGTTTGTCCACTGGTGAAATGGAGCTGGTCCGGTGTGTTCACCCTAAAACAACTCTGGGTTCTCCCAGGAGTGTAATTCTAGACCAGCCTTCAGTTTGCTGCCTTCCCTTCGGGGGTGTGGATGTGTTTAGGCCTTCCCAAAAAAGCAGGACGTGGCCAAGGCCGGGTTGGACGGGGCTTGGAGCGACCTGGGATAGTGGAAGGTGTCCCTGCTCGTGGCAGGGGGTGGAACAAGATGGGCTTTAATGTCCTTCCAACCCGAACCACTCTGGGATTAGATGATTCTGTGGCTTTTTCCCATCTGTTCTGGTTTGTCTCCAGCTTTCTTGCTGCCCATGTCGAGGTACAAGGGAACTCCTTATGCCCCTCCTTGTTTTCTTCTTTCATTCCTTCTCCTGAACCCCATCCTTGATGACAAGATATTTTATCCATCCCCACCTGATACCCTTAGATAAACCTCCATCCAGAGCACTCATCCTTTGATGTTCACACCTGTTTTTTAGCAGCATCACGAGGGGTTTCTGGGTGAGTCCCACTCTTCGTGCCTGGTTGAAAATGCCACGTGGCAGACCCCAGTGCCCCTTGGCAGTGGGTCTGTCTCTCTTGTGCTGAAGGTGCTGACAGCAGGCAAACAGCGTTAGGGCTGTTCCTGGAACCCTTACCTGGGAATTTCCCAACTTTCACGTAGTTATTTAAAACCTCTCTTTGCGGCTGGAGCTTGTGTGAGGGGTGGTCATTTGATAACGAGCGAAGTGACACAATTCTACACCTTTCCCTGTTATCTGGAGTTTATGTGTTGACCTAATGATGGAGGCCAGGCTCACCTCAGCTCCCAGCCCCGGTCCTGGCTTGCATGGTGGTTTTAGGAGGATGCAAAGTAGGTTGTAGCATCCCTTGGTCCGTGTGTGATGCAGCTGAGCAGCACCTCCTGCTCCTGTTGCTCCTCTCTGCCCCGGCTACCCCGGAGTGTTTTGAACTGAAGCCATTGGTTGATTCACTGGTGAACTTTGGCAGATGCACAAATATTTATTGGGGACTGAGCTGAGATAACCAAAGCACGTTGTCCCCGTGCTCAGCTAGCTGAGCTGAATTTTGGTCTGATAGATGTGGCTTCCCGAGTCACCTTCCCCGCGCTGCTCTAAAACCGACTGTGAGAGAAGCGACTCTGTGAAGATCAGGGTTAACCTGACCCCTTGCAGTGGCTGTTTATTGAAAGAACTTCTCAGCCTTGCCTTTTGGAGCAGTTGGTGGAGATGCCTTCATCTTGCTGTGTTCAAAGCACCAAACACAAAATGAAGGCTGTGCTGTCATTACAGGGTCTTTAGGGTAATGCGTATTCATGCTGACTTGGGAATTGAAAGCTGCTTGCAGGTGTCAGGAGGAGAAGAACAATCCGGCTTTCGAATCAAAATTCATTGAATTATCTTGAAAGCTTTTTGCATCATTCCTCCTCCCCTGTAACCTGTTTTTTCCTGTCCTATTAATTCACCGATGCTGTCGTCCGTCAAAATTGAGGCTCTTACGACATCGGGAACATGAGTCGGTGACACGACCAAATGAATCAGAGGAGGCTGGAGAGGAAGCTCATCGCACACGTACGTCTCCTCCTCATCAGCAAAAATGGGACAGGATCTGCAGAACGCCCTGAACTGCTCAACTCCTGCTCAGTGCTCTCCCCGCTGACCCGAACGTGGCACCTCCCGTTCGAAAGCAAAGGGGGACAAAGAGACGCCGAACGCTGCGCACGGGGAATGTTTTGGCCCGTGGCAGTTTCCTTTCAATTATTTAGGGTAGCTTTTTCTCTTTCTCTCTCTCAACCCTCCGCCGCTTGGATCTGCTCAAATTATAGATTCAGCTCTATAGTTTTCGAACGGCATTGGAAGGAATTGTCTGTAATTTACATCTGAAGTGACGTACAGTTGCTATGGGATTCGGTGGCAAATTATAAACCCATTATGCTTTTATTTCTTTTTTTTTTCCTCGTGCTGGTGGTGGCAGGCTAAAGAAGTAGGTCTGATTGGTGACGTGCCAAGGGAAAATAGAAAAGTTTGTGACAGAATTCTTGTGAGCGATGGTGCCTTTTTTTTATTTTTTTTATCAAATGTGATCTGCTTTTTATCAGCAAATCGTACACCACCATTAATCAGAGAGGCTGGATTTGAATTAATAACTTTTTGCTCTCTGGCAGTACTGGGAGAAACGAGCTTGAGCATTAACCCTTTAGGTTATTTCTGTGGGGCTGGGTGGCTCCTTTTTTAATTTAAGGTGATTTAAGTGGAATAGATGGCGACTTGTGTCCATGGCTCTTGCGGTTGGATTCTGGTGGCTGTGTCAAGACTAAACCCTCACTCCTTTTCAGCATGTTCTGTGCTTGGTTTCTTATTCCACTTAAACAGCAGCTAAGGGAGAAAGGAAAGCTGTTACAATATTTTTTTTATTTCTGTCTGAACTGTAACTGATCTGAAGAGTCTCTTCAGAGCAACGTGTCTCCCGGGGACCCGGCCGGTGTGTCCTGCCTCGAGTGGCCCCTGCACTTGCTGGTCAGCTCAGGGTGATCCTCCAACATCAGGGCTTTTCTGAGCCCGTCTGAAGTGCTCTGTCCTGTTCAGTTGGTTTTTGTCCCGGTGCTGCCTGGCAGAGGGCTGTTGAAATAGTTCCCTGGTCCCAGCAGAGCCTTTATCGCTGCCGAGGGGAGGGGAGAACGTGGTTTGAAAGAGCATTTGAGGTCTCGTTGGTAAATGAACGTGTGTGTGTTATCTCCGAAACAATTTGCACATTTCAGACAATTTAAACTCTGCCCGTAACCTGTAAGCAGAAACTTGTGAAGCGTCTCCAAATCCCTGGTGTTTGTGCATGTTGAAAAATGGGAAGGGACAGACTGCATGCGTCACTCCCGCACTAATTTGTGCCAGCTAATCCATGGGAGAAGAATACATTTTGGCTGACTTAGTGGTTTTGCTGCTAATGCACAGGAGAATGCGTTTGAATGGATGGAGTGGCTGCACGGGTTTAGGTAGACTTTGAAGAGATGCCCCGTGTCTGGGACCCTGTGCTGGACACCCTCATTCGGGATCACAGTCGTGCAGTATTTTTATTTTTATTTAGGTTTATTGAGGTTTTTGGGGCGAGGAGAGTTGAAGCTGAGGGAGGGGAGGAAGTGGTCACAACTCAGCATCACAACACCAGGAAGGCTGGGATCGAGTTACCTGTGAATAATTAAGGTTAATGCTGTTTCTGCAGTGAACTTAATGCTAATGAAAATAAAGCCTGATAACCTGAACTATGCTAATATTTTATCCAGGGTGGATACAGAGGAGGCATCACCAAAACTGGGCTTCAGTGCTCCGTGTGCCTTGGCTTGACCTAGATGCATTACCCAGGAAAGGAGCTTGGATTTGCTGATAAGAGTTTTCTATAGTGGCTCATGTGTTGCTTAGAAACGTCCCATGTACGTGAGGCAACTTTTGCACACCATGGTAACCTGGTATTGCCTTCTGACTGGGGATTTTGGTGTGGTTTTGGGTTTTTTTTTTTCAAGCATTTATACACTCAAAGAGCGTGCTGAACCCCTGGGCAGTTGGTTTGCAGAGTGGTGGTGTGTGTCCCTGCTGCACTGGGGAAAGCAGACTTCCAAAATCCAATCCTTTTTTTGCATTACAGCCTAGAAAAAACACTGCTCCGTGCACTTGGTCTCTCTCTTTTCTTTACATTGGACTAGTGCCTTTTTCTAATTTAAAGAAACCAGCATTTGTTTAACTCCAAAAGAGGTCACTGCTGGTGAGCAGGACTTGACTGAACTGCCCACCTCCACCCACCCACCTGGAGTCTTCCCTGATCTGGTCCGGCCTGATCGCAGTTAACCCTCTGCTCTCCCTCTGTGCAGCACTTCCCTGGGCTTTTGTGCAGGAGAGAACACTTCAGCCCGAGTTTTCCTGGAAAACTGAGATGTTTTCCTGGAAAACAGATGTTTTCTGTGCTGTTGGGTTCCGTGGGAGACGCAGACTTTGTCCTTCGGGTCGGTGTCCCCACGTGATGCAGGTACCGTGAAACTTCCTGAAAGCCTCTGGTTGCCCAAATCTTCGTAGTATTTAGATTTCATCAGCACAAACATCCTCTCTTGACTCCTGGGCTCATATATTTTGAGCCCCGTGTGGTTCAGCCGTGCTTTGGTAAGAGCAGCCACCTGACACCCGGGGCGGGTTGGTTTGTACAGGATCAGGGATGTGAGGACAGGAACAGGTTGCCCAGAGAAGCTGTGGCTGCCCCATCCCTGGAAGTGTCCAAGGCAAGGTTGGACGGGGCTCGGAGCAACCTGGGATAGTGGAAAGTGTCCCTGCCCATAGAACAAGATGAGCTTTAAGGTCCCTTCCAACTCAAACCATTCCATGGCAGTTTAAGCTAATTGTCATTATTTAGCAAGAGCAGACGTGTGTTACTTAAATCCCAGCAAAAAGCCCAGCAGGAAGGAAGGAGCTCCGGCTCAATCCATATCACTGTGCCCACAGGATCCATATTTTCTACTACTGAGGTGCAGGAGCTAATTTAATCTTTCTTCTGTATTCCTCCCCACCGAGGGCCTGTTCTGCGATGGGCTGCAATCAGTGAGTTGTGTGTGCCAGTTGTGGTTATTTGAATCATATTTCCACATTTTAGTGTCTAGACTTTATGTTTGTGTGAGTTTTGTTGTACCTTTCCAGCTCCGGCGCTGATTTCAGTTGGTTTTGGCTCCTGGTTTCTATGAGAAAATCAAACGAGCTGTGTTTCTGCCTTTCCCAGTCCCCCCCCCCAAAAAAAAAAGAGAGGAACAAGGGAATTGGCAGAACTTAGTTTTATAAGCTCCTTTGCCACCATTTTTCTCTCTTCTGAGAGAATCTGTGCGTGGATGAGCCGGGTGCTGCCATTTGGTGACCAGCAGATGAGAGCAAAGACAAACCACTGATGGTTGGAGATAAATCTCTCCCTGGTTCCTTCACTGAGAGAAATCTGCTGGGGAAAAAAGGGATGATCTTGATACAGGCCAGCAAGGCTAGAAAGAGTGACCATGCACACATTTTTAGAAATGAAACAACTTTGTCATCCACAAAGTAAGAGCATTTATTGAAGATGAGGCAGCTTTTTAATTGCCTGCATCCACTGGGCTTCATTTCCAGCCAGCGGTTTTCTTGCGCTTGTGGATATTCAGGGTTATGAACGTGGCTGTTTGTTCAGTGAACAGGAGGGTTGGGCTGTTTGTGATGCTCAGAGAAGTTGATAATGACCCAGAGCTGGATGACATGAACCTCACTGTGACCAGAAGGTAGAACTGGCTTTAGAATTGTTGGCAGCAATATCGACTTGTGCAGAAAATAAGTGTGGGAACCTGAGCCGAGGCCGTTTTCTACCTCCTGGTATAACCAAAGTGTGTGATGGTCAAATCAGTGAAAGGAAATAATGCTCCTGACTTGGAAAGCTCGCTGTGAGAGGCTTAAGTGCATCTGAATAGCAAGAAAAATCGGGATTTTTTCATATGGAATGCAAAGAATAAAAGCTGTGGTTACAGCTTCCCTGCCTGTGTCGGCCCTTCAGCTCCCGCTTCTCCCCCCATCCCGGCGCTTGAGGTGATCCAGGTTGTTGCCAAAGCCGTGGCTTTACCTCTTCCAGGGAGCTGAGTGTAAATTCTTCCATTCCTTCCTTCCATCCCTCTCAGCTCCAGCGCTCAGTGGATGCTTTTCAGAGCCCGGCATGGGCGGAGTAGTAGCGAGGAAGCAAATTTTTTCCACCCTGCCCGAGCTTGGGCAAGCGGAAACTGTGCCTTGGAAGCCATATAAGGCGAGTCAGCCGGCTCTGGCTGGGCTCACCTTTCCACCAGGATGCTGGGGAAGGGAGCAGCCCTTGCTCACAGGGAGAGTTTAAGGGCTGCTGGGCCTTTGAAGTGCTCTGACACTCGCCGGAGGTGTGGCGTGGTGTGGCCGCCCTGATTAGGTCGCAGCAGCTCATTAACTCCCTGACTTAGAATCATAGAATCATAGAATCAGCTGGGTTGGAAGGGACCTCCAAGGTCATCAAGTCCAACCCTTGATCCAACCCCGTCGTGGTTCCCAGCCCATGGCACTGATGCCACATCCAGTCTCTTTTTAAATATCTCCAGGGATGGAGAATCCAACACTTCCCTGGGCAGCCCATTCCAATGGCTGATCACCCTCTCTGGAAAGAAATTCTTCCTAATATCCAACCTAAACCTCCCCTGGCACAGCTGAAGACCCTGAGCCCTCTTGTCTTGCTGAGAGTTGCCTGGGAAAAGAGACCAACCCCCCCCGGCTCCCCCCTCCTGTCAGGGAGTTGGAGAGAGTGAGGAGGTCTCCCCTGAGCCTCCTCTTCTCCAGGCTGAACAGCCCCAGCTCCCTCAGCCTCTCCTCATTGTGCTTGAGTCCCTTCCCCAGCCTCGTTGCTCTTCTCTGGACCTGCTCCAGCACCTCAATGTCCTTCCTGAAGCCTTGTGGGGCTCCAGCGCAGCCCGAAAACGGAGGCGGAAATTCGTGTGATTCAGAGCGAAACCGCCGCAAAGTGACGAAGCTGGGAAGGCTGGAGAGGAGCAGCCTCTGTCCCAGGGTGTCTTGGTTGGAGAGGAGCAGCCTCTGTCCCAGGGTGTCTTGGTTGGAGAGGAGAAGCCTCTGTCCCAGGGTGTCTTGGTTGGAGAGGAGCAGCCTCTGTCACAGGGTGCCTTCGTTTCTTCCGGAAGCGTCGCTCCGGAACGCCGGTTTCTGCGGCGTTAAAATAGATTTTTGAAAAGCCTGGCGACACCTGTTCCCCCTTCCAGGGATGTTGAGCCCTCAGAGCCGCCGAAGCCCTCAGATCGTGACCTCTGCTGCTGCTTCTTGCAGAATTAAGAACAACTTCTGCTCCCATAAATAGTCCCTTAAGAAGTGCGTAGGAGCTCCGGGGCCAATTTCTTTTGAAAAGTGCTCTCAGTGACACCTGTGGCCGTGACCTTGGTCACTCTTCCCACTCCACGTCCTTGGCCAGGGCAGCTGTGTTTTGATGGGAGCGTGGTGGTCCTGGCCACAAGCTCTGCTTCCTTCTCTCCCATTAGGTAATCAATAATAAAAAGAACCTTCAGTCATCTGTGTGCTTTGCCTCGTGGGAAGCTGCTGGTGCTTTTCCTGCTGTAAATCCAAAACGCTTCCTGCCTCCTTGAGGTCCCCGTTCCCTCATGCCACTAAAAGAGGATGATGGCTAAGGGACAGTGCCTGAAAGCTGCTGTGTTCCTGACACATGTAATGGCTACCAATCCCTGTTTTTATTCCAGAAATAAAGCCCGGTTTTCCAAAGGAGGGTGATGCAGGTGAGCGAGTGCATTGTCATAAACCAGTTCTCCCAGTGCTGATTTGGAGAGTCCCAAAACACACAGCTCTGCTAAGGAAGCGGCTTGGTGTTTAATCTTTGCCAGTGTGGAAATGGGAAGAGGGAGGTAGTAATGGATAATGCATAAAGTAAAACATATTTAACCTTTCCGGACGCAGACGGGAATATCTTGGATCCGTTTGGAAATCGGTCGACCTGGAATGATTAAAACCAATCGCAAACATTTTTCTGGAGTCAGAAATTGCTTATGAATTAAGGACTTTGTTCTTCAGGCATTAAAATCTAGGACACTTTGGGGGTTTCTTAACATGAAGGGGGAGGAAAAAAACCCAGATTTATTACCTGGAAGGTTTGATTATTGCAGTTCCAGGCGTGTTTCCACGACCTCTCCGCGGCAATTTGCGCTGGAGCCGGACCTGATGTAGGAGCTGCTGCAAGTTTGAGCTCTCTCGTACAATTAGAGCCATTTAACTCCCATCTAAAGGCCTTTTACTTGTCATTAAGACTAAATTTATGGATGCTGACAGCAGGAAGAAACACATTTATCCCCACTTGGCTGAGAAAGCAAAAAGGCTCCGGCCACCTACGGCTGGCCCGGATCGTTATATTTAGACCCCAAATTCTGGTCAGACAACGAAGGGCCGGCTCAGTGGCCCCACACCACTTCTTTTGCATGTGTGAATTAGCTGGGCTGCCTCTGCCAGGCAAGAGAGATTCTCTGTCTGAATGCCTGAAATCTCGGGGGGGGTTTTGGGCCGGGACCCGGGGAGCGCTGTGGTCGGGCTGTGTTCACTCAGCAGATGTTTTTCCTCCTCTTATCTGAACATTTTTCATGTTTATTTTTGGAATTCGGCGTAACCTGAACTTTCTCAGGTGTCCTCGCGGGGAGCAGAGGAACATCTGACTTACTTTTTAGGTAGATTTTTCTTTTTTTGGCCAGTTTAAGGAAGAGTATGTTCTTTCTTTTTTACTGTTTGTCGCTTTATTTTTGGAGCAGGTTTGTTACCAACCAGCCTGGCAGTGCAAATACAGAGGTAGCTGAAACAGTGTGGGTTCTGTGCTTCTTGCTGAAGGAGAGGGAGCACCTAATTTAACTTCTTCAGGCAGCTGCCTTCACTATTTTTCCCGGAGAAAGCACCCCTGGAAGCTGGAGGAGGCTGTTAGTGCTGTGTTAGCAGAGGGTATGTAACACAAGGTTCTATCAGGGTAGAAAATCTGGTGGGGTTGTCTTGCTCAATATTTTCAGCTGGATTTTTCGTGGGTGATAGGAAAAAGAAAACCCTGGAATTATTGATTATTTTCTTGCTTTCTCCCCCGTGGAGATGGCAGGAAATTTCGGTGACATCCCTGCTGAATTCCCAGGGTCTGTCAGGTTGTGCTCCCAGTGTCCTGTCGGTGTTGGAGCACCTCTGCCAGAAGAAGCTGTCTGAGCATCTTGCTTTTCCCTTTTGAGGCTGCTCTGGCTCGTGGGGTGTTTGGTGGTCGGATTCCCCTGGGATTCCTTCGGGAATCCTTTGGTTCGTCGCTGCCTCTGGCTCGGTGAGGAACATCTGAAGATCATCTTCAACCCAACTTTGTCAGACCAGTAATTACTCTTCCCTCCAAGTGTCAATAGGATATAGCTGGGCACAAGGAAGAAAAAAAGAAAACAACTGGTCCAGGCTTGTTTTCCTGGGCTCAGCAGCGTGTTTGTGAGGCGAGATGTGTTCCGGGATGGTTGAACTAGTCCGTCGATCTGATCTCTCAATTGCCTTTCTATATTTTTCTCTGGCAAGGAAAGGACTAAAGAAAAAGCCCTGTGGAAGATAAGGATCGTTGTGATGTTTCAGCAGCTCCTTTAAGCCACCTTATGAGCACATAGGCAAGTGAATCAGCCCCGGTGTCTTAATACATCCGAAAATAAAGGAGACTTTCGTAAGCGAAATTCGGTGGGTTTGAACTGCTGTGTTTTCATTAGGAGAGATTGCAGCAGGAGAAAACGCTCTTTAAAATTCAGCCTGGGGGGTTGTGTTGTTCATTAACTGATAGTCAATCCTGTTTACCTTGGGTGATAAGTCCCAATTAAGAATGGCCAGCAGTGCTGATGCCGTCACAGCTGCCCTTCAGAGAGAATTGCCCTTTTTTTTTAATTTTTTTTATGGCTTGCTTTACTGACAGGTGGGTTTTTTTAGGACTCGAATAAATGCAAACAACCACAAGGTACCTCTCCTAATCATGGGAAACCACTTTTTTTTTTTTTTTTTTCTCCCCCCCTCCCCTCCTGTTCTTAGCAGCTCGGTAATGCCGTTGTCGGTACAAAGGTCATTTAAAAATCTGACATGTCAGCCCCAGGAACATACTGCTTCTTAATGAGGCTTAAACCAGCGTGTAGCTGCCTGGTGGAAATAAATTTGGAGCTGCAGAGCACAGGGGAGACATGTGAACAGCTTACTGGGATGGGATCACCTGGCTTTCCTTGCACCAGCCCCCCCTGGATCTCTCCAGTCCCGGTGCCCTTGGTACTTGCAGTTCTCTCCCTGAAAGGGGCTTTAATTTTTCCCTCTTGTTATTCAAATGAACGCAGGTGTTTGACAGCACATTTGCCTCTCAGAAGAAAAGCAACTAAAACACCTTCGGAAATTCTGGTTTAAAACGATTTTTTTTTTTCTTTCCTTCTTTTCCCCTCCCCACGTGAGGTTTTCTCCCCTCCCTTGGCTTCTTGCTGGGACCAGGAGGTCCTGCAACACCTCTTACTTCATCCCCACCTTTGAAACCCTCCCATCCTCCTCCTCCTCCTCCTCAGGTTGTCACTTGCCATCGAAGCAAAGCTCTTGAACCTCGGGCTCCTTGTTCTGGGTGACGCTCCCTGGGTAGTTTGAATGTCTGAAGGCTTTTCCTCTAATCCTGTTCCCCAGCACTACTGGAATTTCAGCACCTTCAGCCTCGGCTCTTTTGACTGTTCTCCAGTTAAAAACTAGGTCAGAAACAAACTGTCAGCTCCTGCTATTTCACTGCTCCTGTTTTATAAGTTGTAACCCCGGCGTTGTGCTGAGTTTATAATCGCTCGCTTTAATTTTGACATATTAAAATGTCTCATCTGGCTCAGCCTGACACAGTAAAACTGCTCCAAATAACATCTTGGGTGGAAAAGCCACCTTACCTCGATGGGGGCTGAAAAGGTGAATTATCTGTTTGTTAAATATAATGCCAAAGATGCCAAACTGACAGATTTTTTTCCCCCTCACCAACTCTCTCTCTCTTAACTATTTGCTGGCAGTTTTTTAGCTGTGATCACCCCTCTTCTCTTTGAGTCTGGGTGGCTTTTGAACCTGATGGGCGAAAGAAAATAGCTTAAAAACAATCATAATAATTGGAAAGCCACAGACTGGCGAGGAAAGCAGCAATGCAGGTGTGCTGCAGGTCATTTAAAATACTTATTTTTAACTGAGTTGGAGCTGACTGGACCCATTCAGCGTTTTTAGAAGACTTCTCTTGGGCTGGTGCTTGAAGTGGTGCCTCAGTGTTCAGTAAAATCCACCTGGTGTAATTCAAGAGTATCCTTACTCTTCCTTTTGGGCTAACCAGCAGTATTGGAATACTTGGGCATTCTGGCATAAATGGGATTTAAAATGAATTCTTACTTTTCAGTATAACTTAAGGGGCTGTGGTTTTAAAATTCTGCCCGAGCTGTCGTCTCTCAAAAGTTTTCCAGAATGGCAGGTTGTTTAATAAGCTGTTCTTAATACACGTAATTTTCTTGGTTTCGTGTGTTTCCTGCTGCTCCTTGAAGAGGATCCCAGTCAAGGCACGTGGTGGAATTCCTGGGATGTCCTTTGCAGGGCCAGGAGTTGGATTTTGATGATCCTGGTGGGTCTTTTCCAACTGAGGATGTTCAATGACTCTGTGATTTTCCAGGATCCGAGGGATCCCTGGGCTGGAAACCCTTGGGTTTGGATCACCAAGGTGATCCTGACACACCTGAACGGTCTCCACAAAATGAAGGGAAATATGGGAATTCCCACCTGTGTTTGACAGGTGGAAGAGTTTAAACCCAGAGGTGAAATACTTTATCCAAGGAAAACTTCCGAGAGAGGGCAAACAACCCAAATTTCAACCCTAAATCTGGTTTTGTAGTCACTTCACATGACTTGCAGAGCGTGGAGGAGCTTTGGGTGTCTTTAATCAGCCATGGAAACTTTATTTATACATGATGGGGATGAGGGGGAGTTGTTTGAGATGTGCTATCGTGACACACTTTTTCTCTATTAATTTGGGAAACGTTTTTCCTCCTGGTAGTTGGGGCTTTTGCACAGTGCAAAAATCCAGAATGTTTCTAAGCAGATACACTTGATGCAGCTGGTTGTGGGAAAGCTTTGAACTATTTAACCCTCCAAACGTGAGGGTGAGTTTTTCATCCACATCTGCAGTGGGAATGTTTGTGCTTTACAGCCATTAAAGGTAAAGAATCGTCCATAACTGAGCTTTTGTAAGGTAGCAAAAAAAAAAACAAAAACACATTAACTCGTCTTGGGATAATAATGATGATTTTTATGACTCTCATGGAAGATGCTTGGCTGGAAAACTCCAGTGTTCTGTTTGTGTAGGACTGAAGGTGAGTTGTTTAGTGGGATGAGCTCTCCCTGAATTCAGTTGCTGACCCCCCAGAGCAGTTCAGGAGAGCAGAACAACGTGTGGAGTTTGAAACAAGAGGAGATTTAAGGAGAATATAACAGGCCAGAAGGGTGGGTGGGTGCTCGTGGTGGGTGTTGTGCTCTGAGCAGCACAAAGGGAGGATTCACCCTGTGGAATTGGGGGTCATCAACCAACTCCTGCTTCCCATTCCCCAGGGAATGGAAACAAATCTTGGCTCTTCCCGAGGTTTAATAACTAATTCTCCATCTTTTCAGTGAAGTTGATGAAAATCATTACTTTTCAGTTGTGTCCCCAGGTCAGATCTGAGCCCTTTGAGGGTGGGAATGATCAGGAATAGAAACCCTGGGCAGTTCTTTTTGTGATTTCTGTGATTTTTTTTTGGGCAACCAGACCCAAAACGCCTCTTATTTTTCATCTTTCACAGACTTGTTGTCAAAACAACCCCAAAGCTGCGTTGCTGCATTGCTTCAGAAAGGCTAATGGGGGAAAAGTGCCATCTCCAAGGCAGGCAGCAGCAATCCCAGCGAATTCCATGCTGGAAGTTGTTTTTCTCAGCCTTTTCACGAGCTTTTTTTGGCTTTGTTGGAGAGGTGGCCACATCTCCAGCATCTGGTGAACAACAAACCTTCCTCTCTTTGCAGAGGGAGCACAGAGGCCTTTATTCCTCTTGGGCTGGAGGAATGACCCTTAAAATATTAATCTGAGACAACCTGACCCCCCCCTTAATTCTTGTAAAACTAAGTGAATCCTCCAGGGAAAAGCAGAACTGCTGTTCCCCTTTAGCAGAGTTGGGAATTTGGGATGATTCCCTTTCCTTCTGCCAGTTTTGTTGTTGTTGTGGTGGTTTTTTTTGTTCTCCTCTGTCCTTTCCCAATTTAACAAGATCATCTGATGGCCCCAGTAAAATTCTGCTGCAAAAAACAAGCAGGGAAGAGGTGATTCCCAGGGAATTTTGGGCATGGATGTCTCAGTGGGATTCTTGCCAGGCTGAGGTCTCTCTGAATTGTCTCATGATGCAAAGTGTGTGCAGGTGCTGCAGACACTGCTGAACTTTCCTTAGAGGAGTATTTAATATTATATTTAACACCATTTGTATTTCCAATATATGGAGGCAAGAACAGGAAGCTTCTTTCTGGAATACCCTCGAAAAAAACCCCAGCGTTTCAAAGCAAATCCACGTGTTCAAAAAACAAATCTAAAGGTTTGCTTTCCTTTGCCTGCACTTTAGAAATGCCAATATTTACCTTCCTTTATTTTTTTTTGTGTGTGTGCCCTGTCTTTAATTTACTGTAACTGCTAAAAGAGACGCAGTGCAGCTCTGCAAGAGAGGGACAGATATGAGCAGGTTTAAATTCTGCCTTAATTTGGTTTAAAACACCTTTTTCCTCCTGCATGAGCGAGCCATTTGCTGTTTTTAATAAGGGATGAGCTTTGGGATGTGCTGATTTAACTCTCCCCCCAAATTACCTGCGAGTGATAAAATGGTAAAACTTTATTTTTCTAGGTTTGTGCTTAAATTTATTTTTTTTCCCCCCTGTGAATCTGCCAGTGCAGCATTATCTTTGTAGGAGAGCTTTGGGAAATGCTGTTGCAACTTGTTTTATGCTTTCCCCAGTTTTACCTTTTATTGCTTTTTAGTCTGAGTTAGAGGAGGAAAATCCCCTTCAGGAAAAATAGTGATAAAATAAAGAGTTAAGGGCTGGGTTTTGCTGATTCCTGTTGTGCTTGTGGAGAAGGGAAAGGGATATTCCAGCTTGGGGGAGAACAGGACAAGGCCCTGAGATAAAGGTAAAGGTGTTTAAATGAATGGGCAGTTTAGATTCAATCCAACACTGACTAATAAAAATTAAAATAGCTCTGAGGGTTCTGTGGCAGGGAGGGTCTGGAACACCCTCCTGGAACAAGGAACGGATGCAGAAAAATCCATTAACACAAACTGAAACTTCCTTTGCAGAGAGATGCAGGAATTGTATCAAAACTGGGAGGTTGTTTTTTTTTTTTTTTACTTGAAGGAAGGAAACCCTCCTGGGTTATTACACTAAAAACTGGCCACGGTCTTCTTTCATTACAGACATTTTTTAATTGATTACCCGACTGCTTTGATCACTTCTGGGGGCTGAAAGCTGCACAGGGATGCAAAGGGTTGTTTTAGGGTTTTTTTTTCCCAAAAAAAAAATCCTTTCCTTCCTAAACCTTTGGAAATGGTGGGAGTTGGCTCTTGGCCCTGTGACAATTAAACCCTCCCTGAGTAGCCCCATCTTGTTAATCAAGAAATCGGGTGGGAGTTTAAAATGCAGATAAATCATCATTTCAGGAGATGATACTTCACGATTATCGCTCCTTAACGAGCAGGTCTCCCTTCCCTCCCCGGAAAAGCAAAGAGGAAAAACAGGGAATTAAAAAAAGCAGCCTTATCCCATTGGGAAAATGTGCCTTTAGTCTCCAAACTCGGATTCCCGAGGGAGGCCGACTCCGGGCTCCGCTGGGGATCCGGGGCTGGGCCAGAGTTAATTGGGAGCCACAACCCCCCCTCCCCTTGATCTTTTCCTGTTTCTTGCCTCACATGTTCCTCACACCACGAGTCCTGTCAATTTTGGGGTGTGTTTGGAGCTCCCCTGCTTCGTTTTGGGGTGGGATTGGAGCCTCCTCTGTTTTGGGGTGGATTTACAGCCCCTCCTCTGTTTTGGGGTGGGTTTGCAGTCCCCCTTCTTTTTTTGGGTGGGTTTGCAGGTCCCTCTTCTTTTTTGGGTGGGTTTGCAGCCCCCCCTCTGTTTTGGGGTGGATTTACAGCCCTTCTCTGTTTTGGGGTGGATTTACAGCCCCTCTCTGTTTTGGGGTGGATTTACAGCCCCTTCTCTGTTTTGGGGTGGATTTACAGCCCCCTCTCTGTTTTGGGGTGG
>NW_020897941.1:325196-327214 GCF_003984885.1 Neopelma chrysocephalum
TTTTTGGGGTGGGTTTGCAGTCCTCCCTCCGTTTTGGGGTGGGTTTGCAGTCCCCCCTCTGTTTTTGGGTGGGTTTGCAGTCCCTCTTCTTTTTTGGGGTGGGTTTGCAGCCCTCCTCTGTTTTGGGGTGGATTTACAGCCCCTCCTCTGTTTTGGGGTGGATTTACAGCCCCTCCTCTGTTTTGGGGTGGATTTACAGCCCCCCTTCTTTTTTTGGGTGGATTTACAGTCCCCCTTCTTTTTTTGGGTAGGTTTGCAGTCCCCCTCCTTTTTTTGGGTAGGTTTGCAGTCCCCTTTCTTTTTTTGGGTAGGTTTGCAGTCCCCCTCCTTTTTTTGGGTGGGTTTGCAGCCCCCCCTCTGTTTTGGGGTGGATTTACAGTCCCTCTTCTTTTTTGGGGTGGATTTACAGTCCCCCTTCTTTTTTTGGGTGAATTTACAGTTCCCCCTCCGTTTTGGGGTGGGTTTGCAGTCCCCCTTCTTTTTTGGGGTGGGTTTGCAGCCTCCCCTCCGTTTTGGGGTGGATTTACAGCCCCCTCCGTCTTGGGGTGTTACTGTGTTACTCTTACCATCTCCATTGCCACAGAAATTGAGGAGCAGGGATTGCAGGAGTTCATTTGGTGGTTCCTGCTCTTGGGAAGGACTCAGCCCAACCCCTGGGCTGCTCTGTTTGCCAGAGCCACGTTCTCCAGCCAAACAAGGTCTCCTGCTCCGCGCTGCTCTGAGTAAACTCGAGACCAATTCACAATCCCTTAATTATTTCTCTAAGGATTCGAGCCTCCTTTTAATTTTCTTCCTGAAAGGCATTGCCTGAACTGCATCTGTGCCCAGCTTTTCCTTCCTAGTGGAAAACTACTGTACCTTGTGCTGGCCAAACATCTTGGCTCGATCGTCAGGTTTGTCCCGGGGTTTTTCAGTCTCTTGGCGAGTTGGAGCTTCCTTCCCAAAGCCACCTTTCCCAAGGTTTGTGCTCTGATGCTAAAGATGACCCAGAGAGCATCAGGCTGTGTCAGAGACATCTGTTCTTTGGGAGTTGAAAGCTTTTTTATTTTTGCAAATACAGGGGTCAGGAAAAACGTGGCTTAGGAAGCAAAGAGTCCTTCGGAGCGTTTCACTCAGTTACCAACTTGAAACAAAACAGTTTTACTGGGCTTGAGCGTAAAACTTAAACCATCCTGAACATAAACTGTGGCTGGGGGTGAGTTTTGGTGGAGTTGGTTGGTGCTGGGGAGGGTTTGGAAGGTGAGACCCACCGAGGAGCTTCGTGCGTGGGAGAAATGAGGAAGCGAGACGGGTTTGGGAAGCTGGGTGATGGCTCTGCTAAAAAATCAAATCATAAACGTTTAAAAACTAGTCCAGAGGAGGCCACCGAGATCGTCAGAGGGATGGAAGACCTTTCCTGTGAGGAAAGGCTGGGAGGATTGGGATTGTTCAGCCTGGAGAAGCTTTGAGGTGACCTGATTGTGGCCTTCCAGGACCTGAAGGAGCTACAGGAGGGATGGAGAAGAGACTTTGGAGAAAGGCCTGGAGTGACAGGGCAAGGGGGAATGGCTTCCCACTGCCAGAGGGCAGGGATAGATGTGGTGTTGGGAAAGAATTCTTCCCTGTGAGGGTGGTGAGGGGCTGGGATGGAATTCCCAGAGAAGCTGTGGCTGCCCCATCCCTGGAAGCGTCCAAGGCCAGGTTGGACAGGGCTTGGAGCAACCTGGGCTGGTGGAAGCTGCCCCTTCCCATGGCAGGGGGTGGCACTGGATGCTCTCTGTGATCCCTTCCAACCCATTCCACCATTCTGTGGAAAAAAGAAGTAGAAAGGGGGCACTGAGCTGGCTGAGGCTGCTGAGTGACCCTCCATCCCTGTGCTGAGTTCTGGCCAGGCAGGGTGGGTGTTTTGGTAGCCAGGCCAGGTGTTCTGGTAGCCATGCTGGCTGTTGGGGTAGCCAGGCCGGGTGTTCTGGTAGCCAGGCCGGGTGTTCTGGTAGCCAGGCCGGGTGTTGGGGTAGCCAGGCCGGGTGTTGGGGTAG
>NW_020897941.1:327224-327455 GCF_003984885.1 Neopelma chrysocephalum
TGTTGGGGTAGCCAGGCCGGGTGTTGGGGTAGCCAGGCCGGGTGTTCAGGTAGCCAGGCCGGGTGTTCAGGTAGCCAGGCTGGGCGTTTTGGTAGCCAGACCGGGCATTCTGGTAGCCAGGCCGGGTGCTCTGGTAGCCAGGCCGGGTGCTCTGGTAGCCAGGCCGGGTGCTCTGGTAGCCAGACCGGGTGTTTGGGTAGCCAGGCCGGGTGTTTGGGTAGCCAGGCCGGG
>NW_020897941.1:327465-328388 GCF_003984885.1 Neopelma chrysocephalum
GTGTTGGGGTAGCCAGGCCGGGTGTTGGGGTAGCCAGGCCGGGTGTTTTGGTAGCCAGTCCGGGTGTTCTGGTAGCCAGGCTGGGTGTTGGGGTAGCCAGGCCGGGCGTTCTGGTAGCCAGGCTGGGCGTTCTGGTAGCCAGGCCGGGTGTTGGGGACGCCAGGCCGGGCATTCTGGTAGCCAGGCTTGGTATTGGGGTAGCCATGCTGGCTGTTGGGGTAGCCAGGCCAGGTATTTTGGTAGCCAGGCTGGGTCTGTGTCCCATTTCTCCCTGCACCTCCTCCCCTGAGCCCTGTCCCAAGGCAGCCCTGGCAGGGAGGAGTGAGGGGGTTACCAGGGAGGTGTGAGGGGGTTGCCAGGGAGGTGTGAGGGGGTTGCTTTGCCCGTGCAGCTCCCGCTGGTTGGATTTGAGTTCCCCACTGGATCCTGCAGCCAAGATCCCCCCAAACCCGCTGCC
The DNA here is from genome assembly GCF_003984885.1 of Neopelma chrysocephalum. Taxonomy (NCBI): domain Eukaryota; kingdom Metazoa; phylum Chordata; class Aves; order Passeriformes; family Pipridae; genus Neopelma; species Neopelma chrysocephalum. Next base: position 327,923 of record NW_020897941.1, read on the forward strand.
TTTTATCCAGGAGGATCTTTTTAACGTGGATTAGCTGAGCTCAGGAGCTGCAGGCATGCGAGAGGGAACGGGGCTGCCCGGCTGGCTCAGCTCTCGTGCCTGTGGGGTGACATCTTGATGACAGGGGACTTTAATTGCTCTCTGCTTTGCTGATCCAGGCTGTTGTCCATTTAGGGGCAGCAACAAAGCATTTCCAGCAGGCTACAGTTTGGTTTTGAACTTAAATCATGTGTGTCTTCCCCTCTCTAAGCTTACTCAAAGGTTGAGTTTTCCCGTGTTTCAGTGGGACGGGATCTTTAGATGCTCAGGTGGGTGGTGGTGGGGAGGTCTGCTCGTGGTGCTTCCTGCCTGAGGAGCTGGGAATGGGGGATTCTGTAACCTGGAGGAGCTGGGAATATTGAATTCTGTGTTTTAAGGAACTGGGAATATTGAATTCTGTATTTTAAGGAGCTGGGAATGGTGGATT
>NW_020897941.1:328398-333583 GCF_003984885.1 Neopelma chrysocephalum
AAGGAGCTGGGAATGGTGAATTCTGTACCCTGGAAGAGCTGGAAATATTGAATTCTGTATTTTAAGGAGCTGGGAATGGTGAATTCTGCGGCATTCAGGACCTGGGAATGGTGAATTCTGTATTTTAAGGAGCTGGGAATGGTGAATTCTGTGGCATTCAGGAGCTAGGAATGGTGAATTCTATGGCATTCAGGAGCTAGGAATGGTGAATTCTATAACCTGGTGGAGCTGGGAATATTGAATTCTGTATTTTATGGTGCTGGGAATGGTGAAATTCTGTAACTTCAGGGAGCTGGAATGGTGAATTCTGTAATTTTAAAGAGCTGGCAATGGGGAAATTATGTAACTTTGAGCTGAGAATGGTGAAATTCTGTGACTTAACCAATGATTTCAGTAATATCAACTTGGTGGTTTTTTTTTTTGAGGTGACACCTTAAACCCCCTTATTTTCTACCTTAGAGAAACACTTGATTTTTGAGCCTGGAAAGTTAAAAGCACTGAGGCAGCAACATTTGTGTGCTGCAACAGCCCACTTCAAATGATGCAGTTACAACTGGTGTGTCTTTTTGCAGTTTTAGCAATTAAAAAACTTTCAGATGCTCAACGTGCCAGTTTTGGCTGACATGAAAGCTCTGGAGCATTTTATTGCTGCTTTTTGCACTTCTGGGCAGGATTTGCTTTAATGTTACCAGTGATAATGTGCCCATTAATGCATATGAGGCAAATGATAAATGATAATAAACACAAACTACAGCTCAGAGTAATTGGGAAGCGTCCAGCTCCTAAAACTCCATCTGAAGCACCTTTTTAAAGAAAAATTATCTGTTTGAAAAGCTCCTGGAAAGATGCAGGTGAATCCCAACTCCTCCCCCAGCATCCCTGTGACTGCCCTTCTTCCCCCCTGAAGCAAAAGTTGGGCTTTTTACTCCATAGTGCTGGATTTACATGGAATTTCCAAGGCTCTTTGTTGGATTTGAATAGCAAAGCTGTAATTTTGGAGCCTCAGCAGACTCGGTCCCATCCGTCCTTGACCTCAAATTCCAAATGGGATCCTTGGGAGGCCTTAAATTGCAGCTGGAAATCGTGTTGCCTTTGAATTCCTGAAGTAATAGATAGGACATTAAGAAAAAAAAAAAGGGGATATTCAGGAGGCTTTTTACTGCTGTGCTTCTGGTAGGAGGCAAACAGAAGCCCTGGAATAGTGGAATGTCTTGGGAGAGAAGCCTTTTGTCTCTCCCTGAAATGCAGTGACTCTCTCCTGGGCCAACCTTGGCTAATTGACTGCCAGGAAACTTCACCCAGAAATTGGGGGTTGTATTCCAGGGTATTTTTTTTCCCCCTGGGATTTATTTCACATTTCTCACTGTTTAATGAACTCGGGGGGTCTCCTGGGAGTCTGTCACTGGGTAGCTTTGCTTTGGCCCTGGGGTGTGTTTGAAGCAAAAACAGGGGTGGAAAACCAGATCTCGAGGTTCTGTTCAGCCCTGCAGGAGCTTTTCCCAAGTATCCAGGTGTGCCCAAACCAGGAATCCTCCCAGATTATGATCTGACCCCTTTTCTTCCCCCCTGTGCCCAGAGGAAGCAGGAGAGGGAGTTTTATTCCTATATTTGGACCTCCCTGCTTGGGCAAAAGAAACATAACCTGGTCATAACCAAAGAATTAAAGAGGAACTTGGAGTTCTGGGTATTAAGAGTCTGAAATTTGTGCATTTTAAGCTCTTGCTGTTTGTTCCCATTTTTGTCACTGGTCCCTGAGGTGCAGCAGCTTTACCTGGGCACTTGTTTTACCTGGGATTGCACGTGATGGTTCAAAATACCCCCTTAATGCCAGCCTTGGTTAACAGGATTTTATGGTTTCTGTTTATTGGAATTCTTGCTACTAATTTTAACTGTTTGCAAGAAGCTTTTAAATTCTGAAAATAACCCCCCCTTCCCTCCCCTCCCCAGTCCCAACATAAATAAGGGTAAATTTTCAGTTGCACTCTGGGCATTTGTGCCTCTCTGAAGGTTCCACAAAACAGGACAAAAACACACCAATACTAAGTTTAGGCAAATATTTTCCATAGAACGCTGCCTCCAGTGTGAATTCCAGTAAATACATGACAGAACTTCCCAAAACAACATCTTCTTTAATTATCTGTATTTCCCTGAAGAAATGGGAATGTTTCCAGCTGGTTACTTGACCTGAGGATTTCCAGTGTCCTGTGTAGGAAATCATCCCTAATAGAGTATTTTATTAACTTTAAATTCAATTCTTCTGTGTTTTATTGACACTCTCTTGTTCCTCCTACTCTTTCCTCAGCTTCCACGTGCCAGATGTGGAGTATTTAAAGTGTGAGGAGCTCTCTGTGTGTTGCCACCACCTCTGAGAGCTTTCAGAGTCTCTAGGAAGGTTTGCTGTCTCCCCTCTGTCCCAGGGAAACATAAAACCATGATTATAAAAGCCAAATATCTTGTGGGAGCTCTGGGGATGAGTTGTGGGGGTTTTTTTTTGGTTGAATCTCATGACTTTGGAAATAATCTGACAAAAAAGCACTTGAGTCTGTCAGGGTTTGGTCCGTGTTGGCATCCCAGAGCAGAGCTCTGGTGTTGGGAAACTCGCTGCTTTATTTCTCCACCTTTCCCAAAGAACCCAGCAGGAGCTGTGGGAGGCAGGGAACTGGGCATGGAAGTGTGGAAATGCTTTTTCCAGATAGGGAATAAGTGAAATTTTACGGATTAGAACACCGGGGTCTGCTCAGACCCCCTTTTTGAGGGTCTGCTTTCCAGTCAGGCAGGGCTGGTAATTCCAGTTTGGGGAGATCTGGGGGAAGCTGTGGCTTGGATGTTCCTTTGGAAGTTGTTCCTGCAGAGCTTTGGGGCAGTTGGGCTGCAGGAAGGACTTTGGTTCGTTCCAGCGGCTCCTTTGCCGTTCCGGTAACCGGGAGGAAACTCGAGGCAGCTCCTTGTGGGACCTGGCAACCAGCAGAACCCCGGGAATGCTGCGCCAACCTTTCCAGCCCTGCCTCAGGAAACCTTTGGCTGGAACAATAGCAGGGGAGCAGGAGTGGAATTCCTGCCTCTGAGGGGTGTTCAAAGGGGCTTCAATCCCTCTCGGCCTCACACACTTCCCAGGAATTGTGCTGCTTCCCACCTGCACCTCTCCAGCGCCGTGGGCTTGGAACATCTGGGACCTGGCACAGCAGAAAAGCTGCTGAGCTGGCAGGTGGCTGCTGGAAAGGGACCTGAACTGTGCTTTCCTTGCCTGGAGTTTTGTCTCTCACCAGCTCCTGCTCCCTGCAGGTCTCCTGGGGGGATGGAGCAGGAATCCAAGGGATGAGGTTGTGCAGGTGGCCCCTTTGCTTGTTTTTCCTCCACAAGGGTGAGGTCTCACCAGCATCCCAGGATTTACTGTGTCCTGGGAGCTGGTGTGCTCTGGGAAAGGCAGAGCTGTGTCGTGGTCCCACCCCAGGGCTCAGGAGGTGACTTGTTTGACTTGGAAAGACAAGAGGGAAGGACCTTGTTCCCACCAAAGGTGGATGGAATGACATTTCCAGGAACTGCAAGGCAGGAAGTTCACTCATGGCATCACTAAGGAAGAATCAGGTGACTCTTTGGTGACTGTTTAGGAGATGACACAGGGATTTTGGAAGTGGCAGCAAAAACTCCTTAAAATTGGGGTTCCTCCACACGAGAACATCCAAGAAAGTTAATCCAAATGAAGATATAAATCCAAATACGGTTTTAATTTGGTTTGACTTAATTCCTCTGCTTGCTTGTGTTCTGGATGAAGGTGTCCACTCAGGGATTTAATTTCATCTAATAAAAGTACTTGGGTTCATATCCTTAATTAGTTTAGGGCGTGCACGTGTTCTCTCCTTCCACGAGCATTTCCAAACGACCTGTAGCCAAGGAATTGGACATCAGGGATGTGTAGGTACAGGGATGGTGTTGCTGAGAAGCCAAGAATCTTCCCTTCCCTGCCTAAAAAGGGAAGCTGGAGTGGAGCAATGTCTTTCCAGTATCCGTCTCTTCCGTGGGATCCCTTGTGTGGAGCGTGGCAGGGAATTCCAACGATATTCCTGCGCTGGGGCTCACAGACAGGACAGCTGGGGAGCCTCAAAATGCTGAATCTTGGGAAACACATCTCAGCTTTGCCCTTTAACTTGCATCAACACTCCAAGCTTGACATCACCCAACTTCAAACCTGGTTCATTTGCAGGTTGGGGAACTTATAAGTTCTGCAATTAAAGCTTGTCCCGATTCGTGCAGCGGGACTTTCATTCCTGCCTCCTCATCCCACTTCCGTGCCTCTCACCACCTTTCTGTTCCACTTCACTTCCCAGAAGGACCAGGCAGAACTTCACCAATCTGTAATTTGCTGTGCAAGAACCACGTGGAGGTGGTTGTCTCTCTTAAAAACACCCAGATTTTTTTTGTGTTTCAAACGCCTGTTTCGCCGGAGTCCTTCTGCTCCTCCTGGAGTTTTCTGGCCACGCTGCCGAGCACGGGGTGAACACGCAGAGCTGGCCATGAACAGCCTGCTGTGGAATGCAGTGTCGTGGCACTCGAGGAATCCACTGATCTCTGGACCAAGAGCGAGACGTTGTTTATTGTTGCTTTATAAAGGTTGTTTCGGGTCCATAAAACTCGTTCTCCGGCGCTGTCGGCTCCGCTCGGCGTCGTAAATGTCCTGGGTGTGAGGCACAGCTGCTGAACGGGGCTGGGTGGGCTCTGGGCAGGCTCACACTCTGTCTTGGGCTGGGTTTATCCATCTGGGCTCAAAGGATATTTTTTTTCCCCGGTGAATTTATCCCTTTTTGTGTTAATATCAGCGTATCCTGGCTGAGATTCCTCACTCCTGGGCTGAAAACGCTTGGAAAGGTTTTGGGAGAGACGGTGATAAAGGGGTTTTGAGCTGTTTAACTCTTTTGCTGCTTAAGTCTAAATGTCTGCTTCTGTGATCCATTGGGAATTGATCCATTGGGAATTGATCCATTGGGAATTGATCCATTGGGAATTGATCCATTGGGAATTGATCCACTGGGAATTGATCCACTGGGAATTAATCCACTGGGAATTAATCCACTGGGAATTAATCCATTGGGAATTAATCCATTGGGAATTAATCCACTGGAAATTAATCCATTGGAAATTAATCCATTGGGAATTGATCCATTGGAAATTAATCCATTGGGAATTGATC
>NW_020897941.1:333593-367930 GCF_003984885.1 Neopelma chrysocephalum
ATTAATCCATTGGAAATTAATCCATTGGAAATTAATCCATTGGAAATCGATCCCTTGGGAATCAATCCCTTGGAAATCCACGTGAGCACCGTGACACAAAGAGTCCAACACACCCCCTTTCAACTTCAGATCCTAAAGCTCTTCCTGGGGATTGTTTTTCCCCATGGAAATGTGTCTCCCGTGTGTACATGGCAACATTTTGACTCCTAAGTGATCCTTCAACCTCTTTGTGGATTCTTTTATCCCTTTGGAAAAAGGGCTTCACAGTTGGGAGCACAATCCCTGTCTTGGAATGTTGGGTGGCATTTAGGAAATAAAACAGCCCCAATTCTGCTGAAATTGGAAGAAATCAAAGCTTAGCCTGGCTCGAATTGGGTCTGTTCTTTTTTTCCCTGGAGTTAAAACCTCAGGTGAGGGTTGGAATTCAAAAGCCTTCGTGATCTCTAAAATCACAGCGAAGCAAAAAGAGCCACCACGGGGCAAAAAGGCTGCAATTGGGCAATTTTGAGCAGATTTGAGGGGGTTTTAGAGCTCACAGGAATATGACTTTTTAAATGTAAGCAAATGAATCTGGAGGAAGAGGCTGATTGTTGAAACAGGCAACGTAACAACAGTTTGCTTTTCCAAGCTTTCTCTTGGAAAAAATTTGCTTTGCGTCTCCTCGGGCCGAGATCTGTAATAAATTTTCCCTTCAAGTGTCCATTTTTTAACTCAAAACTTATATAAACACCAGAAGAGACTCAGCTGAGCTGTTCTGTGCCCAAAATGTGGTGGAGGGAGGAACAAAGTGTCACCTCTGAGCTGTTCTCCTGAACCAAAGGTCACCTCGGTTTTATCCCTTTTCTAGGTATAAATCTCTATCTCAGGAGTTTTTGTCTTTTCTTGCTCGGAAAATTCTCTGTATTTCCCTAAATTTGCCTTTAAAAAACATTATAAAGTTAAAAAAAAAATGCAGGTGGAAAAAATCAAGCTGAGCTGTTTTTTGGTGGCGAATGTTGGAGCTTTTACATTTCTCTGAGGTAATTTTTGGTTTTCCATTTGTTTGTTTTTATTGTAGGATGCTGTGACGTCAAAACCAGTCATCCAGTTTCAAGGAAACCAAGGGGTAAGTTTGTACCTGGATTGCCTTGGGAAGTTCCACAGCTGATGTCAGGAATTTGTGCTCTTCCAGCTCAAGGAATGACGATGCTCCGATTGCTGAAAGGGAGAGGTTGAGAGGTCCAAGGAAAGCTTTTTTCCTCCCCTTGCTAAACCCACATGAAATCCAGCTTTAGAAGGCCGTGCTGATGGGTAGGACAAGGAAAAGAGCACAGCAATCCATGGAAACCTCACCTGTATCCCAAGGGAACAACACCGGGTAAAGTCGGTGCGAGGCTTTGCGGGTCCCGCTTATTTCCAGCAGCAAAAATTCCCAGTGTCCTGAAGCTTTGTTTAATGTTCCTGTGAGTACCAGCAGTTATTTTCTGTTTAGGAGTTTTATTTCTCCCACTTCTGCTCCGATGCCTGAACTTCCAGGGTATTTATAGCCCCTGGAAACGCTCCGTGGTGCCAGTTGCTGACAACGTTGAGATTTACGTGGTGGTGGTTCTGGTAAAGCCATGCAGCTCTTCAGTGAGCTTGAAAAATGTCATTTAAATACTTTTTATTTATAAAAAAACTCTCTCTTTGTTCGGCTTTAGTCTTTGCATAAAGAAGGGGAATTTTAATTTTTAAATTTTTTTTTTTCCCCCCAAGAATCTGAACTCAGCTGTGAACAGCTTCTCGTTTTTACTTTTATGCCACTGGCACGTTAAAACTTTCAGAAAGTTGCTTGAATTAAGCAGACACTAAATCCAGCACCTTGGCCTTGCCCACATACTATTTTGTGACATTATTCTCACTAATAGCACCCAGAAAATACAGCAGGAAAGACATGATTGTTGTTGTAAGTTCAGAAGAAAAATACAGAGCTCCTTGTGCTGGGAAATACAGAAAGGAGCAATTTCCAGGTTTGGTTGTTGGGTTTTTTTTTTTACTTTGTTTAGAATTAAACTTCCCTGCAAGTCGAGATCAAAATCTGGCAAAATCAAAAGCGAGGGGGGGAGAAATTTTTTTAAGGGCGTGTGGATTTGTCTTTATTAGAAGAAAAAACAGCTTTGCACATCCTAAAGAATAAAAGACTGGGAATGCTTTCCCTTTGGAGAGCAGCTGGTGAGGATCTGCCCCTGAATTTTCCTGTAAAGCTGCTTAAGTTTTGGAAATGATACATTTTTTTAACTTAGCAAAAGGAACGGGAGAACAGCTTTAAAACACTCCCCTGCCCTGAGGCTCCGTGGGTTCCACGTGGATCAGAGGTGGACAAAAAAACCCACTGTTTGAAAATGCTGTGGTTTCTTCTTGTAATTAAGAATATTTTCAAATTATGTGTGATATTTTCAAATTACAAGTGATATTTCCAAATTACAAGTGATATTTTCAAATTACAAGTGATTTTTTCAGACCACGCGGTCCCCACAAAAATCAATATTTACTGCAGCTGATTGTATTGGAGCCCTTAACTTCCAGAGAGGATTTTTTTGGGTAGGAGACCTGCCAGTTACCTGTGTGAGCCCCTGGAAAAGGGGGTGGGAAGAGGATGTGGCACCCAGGGCTGACCTCAGCTCGTTAATTAATTGCCCTGATGAGTTAAAGGCCAAAGGTAGAGCTTTGAAGGGAGCGGGATCCAGCTCCATGGGAGCAGAGAGAAAGAGCTCTTTGTCCCTTCAGGATTATTTTTCCTGGGGATGACAAGGAGCTGGCAGCTGGGGAACCATCTGCTTTTAAGAGTAGGACTCTCAGGATTCTCCTGCTTTAAGGAACTGAGGCTGGAAATGCTTTCGAGGGATCCTCCATCAACTGGACCCCGGAGAGAATTCCAGGAATTTCACAGGCTCTCAGATCCAGATGATGACATTAAAACATATTTGGTTTAGCTGCTTATTTTTTAAATGATTTCTTCCACTGTTCCTTAATTCTCCCATTTGTTGCCTTCCTATTTTGCTTCCCAAAAAACGTGGCTCTGGGGAATCCCTTTAACTTCTGTACGTGGGATTTCAGAGCAGTGGTGTGAGATTTTAGTAATTATGGGGTTTTAATAGTGGAAATTTTCTGTGCAAATATCCCCCTCACGAGAAGGGAAAGCTTTACTTGATGATTAGGGGAGGCAGGACATAAAATAAGAATGTTTATATATATATATATATTTATTTTTTATATATATAGGAATGTGCTTCTTCTTTAATTCTCCAGAAGCCTTTAAATTACTGTGTCCGTGTCTTTTTACCTATTCCAGTGTCAGGGATACTTTCAGTTGCTAATAGACAGAAAAGCAGCTTTCATGTTTGATACACTGATTAACCAGGGGAGGGAATTGTTGGGAATAAAACACCAGGTCAGGAAGGTGTTTTAGAAAAGGACGATTTGGGTTCCAGCCCCAAAATAAAAACAGCTGTTCCAGTGGCAAGGCACAAAAACCTCCTGCATGGGCCCTGGTCTGGATGGAATCTCTCAGGAGTTTATAAAAACCTGGGATGTTGTTTCTCTACAGCAGGGCTGGTCTTGTTAATGGCTTTTGCAGGGCAATATTCCGTGGAATAATCACAATTTCAGTCCCAGTAACCAGCTCGTAACGAGCAGAGTGTTGCTCTGCTTTGAGGTGCTAAAATGGGACTGTGGATGTGCCTTAAGAACAGCACCTGGTTGTTATTTTTTCATCACCAAATTAGATAAATTAGAATTTCAGAACCTGAGCACCCCAGTGATAGTTATGCACAACTGGACAAGGAAGGCTGAAAAAGCTTCTATTTTGGTCAAAAAGACATTCAGAATCAGAGCTTAGGTCGGGTGAAATTTGCAGGTGCTCGGGGGGGAGAGAAGGGAAAGAACTGAACTGGGAGGGGGGTAAAAAAAAATCCCTTCAGGTGCCAAAAATGCGTGTTGGTGGAGCTTTTTAACGTGACTGTTGGGGGGAAAAAATGCCATTGCTTTGTGATGGGAAAATACAACGTTTCTCCCAATTTCTGGGCCTGAAGTTGTGCTGGTATTAATAGAGGGAGGTGAAAAATCTCCCTTCAGGGCCCTACCCAGATGAATGTTACTTGAAAGAGGGGAAACAGAAGTCACATCTGTACCAGGGCTATTTTTAAGCGTCTCTGGTTACTGGTGCAGAGCTCAGCACCAAAATTAGGGCTCCCTCAAAGCAGTCCCCATGCTGATTTGGTGGCTTGAGAAACCTTCTGTTTTCAGCTAAAAATAATTCCTAGATAACGGCCCGGGTTTCGTACTCTACACTTTTCAGTACTGAAGTGACTCTACCTCCTCTTCCATCCTCAGAAAAGCTGCAAAAACTCTACAAAAAGGCCAAAATCAAGGGGCTCCTAATTTTTTTTTCCCCCCCAATGGTAAATGAGGAGCGAGGAGAAAGTTCTCTGGTGTGTGAATATATGGTTTAGTTGCTTTCCTGTTTTGCTTCCTCTGGGGAATCCCGTTAACTTTTGTGCGCAGTGGGATTTTTAAAGCCATTGGTGGGAGATTTTAGCAGTTGGAATGACGAGGTCCTAATAGTGGGAATTTTCTGTGCCAATATTTCCCCTCTCCCAAGGAAGGAGGTCCTAATGGTGGGAATTTTCTGTGCAAATATCCCCCCTCTCCCAAGGAAGAAAAGCTTTTCTTTCACAAACTCAAAATTGTTGGCGGCACAACTCGATCCCCCGACCGAGAGCTCCGGAAGGGGAACAACCCCCTCGAATTCACCTTTCCTGCAAAATTAATCTGCAGAAATACCCCCCCAATCTGCTGGTTCCAGGGCTCTGCTCTTGTAAAGCAGAAGGGAATTTTATTTCCCCTGCCCTGGGTGGGGGCAGAGGGTGCAGGGCCAGATTAAAAGGGCCCGAGGCTGGGGCTGCACGTTTGGCAGGGGAGATAATGGGGCTCCTCAGGGAGGGCCCAGCAGCACCCACATCCCCCCCCAAACCTGCTCCCAAGTATTTTTAGCCCTGGATCCCGGGGATAACTCGTCCCTCTGTATAAAACAAGGCTCAGCCCGGGGTTTCTGGGCTTGCCTTTGGAAGAAGGGAGCTCTGTTGGAGGGCAGGGAGCCGCTGCGGGGGCTCAGCCCGGGAACATCCCTGTGGTTTAGCAGAGGGGCACAGATGCTCTGGGTCGGCTTTCCAGGCTGCTGGAGACATCTGAGGTCAAAAGGAAACCACCTAAAAACCCCTCCTGTCCCGGCAGCAGTCCTTCCTGAGCGCAGTCAGATGTGGATGGTTTTGCTGGGAGTGTGTATTTTCTGCATTTATGTGGCAAATCCGGGTAAATATAAACCCGTGCGGTTGAGTGCAGCCCAAAATAGGTTGCAACTGATGTTCCTTCTGTCTGGTTTTTCTGGGAGCCATCTTAATTATCAAATATTGATGTGATAGTAGAGCTCAGAGGCTGACATTTACGTTGGATCTCCAAATGCAGAGGGGAGAGAGAGTTTCCCTTTTGAAAAATGAATGGCTCGGGGTGAGGGGGAAGAAGAAAAAAAACAATGCAGGGATGGCTGTGGAGTTGTCTGAGGAGCACAGTTAATGCTTGATTAAATATTTAATTTAGCAGCAGCGTCACACTCTACTGTGAGCCATGAAATCTTGTTATGGAATTATAATATCTTAAAAAAGAAGAAGGGTGCTACCTAGTGACCCGGCTGGTGCTATGTTTAGTGCTGGCTCACTAATTCGAAAGAAACAAGCCCTGAGTGTTCTAAATTGAATATAAACAGTCTGTTTTGAGCCTGAATCAATAGAATTGGGTCAGATTCCTAGAGCAAGGTTATTGTGGGCTCTGCTTGAGAGGCAGCAAGTCCCCTGCTCGCACCTCTGTTACCTTGTGTCCACACACGGTGGGATAACTCGAATTCTCCTCGTAGCCTCTCGCCCTCCTGTGCAGAAATCCAAGTGCTTTGCTTACAGTGGGTGGCAAAATGCCTGAAAGCACCGTGGCTGCGGGAGAACTGGGTTTGTGTCAGCCTGGAGCACCCAAGTGACCGATGGTTTTTCCCTCTCCCCAACAGCACATCGCGATCCCGAGGCCCGACCGGCCGACGGAAGTGAGGACCTTCACGTTTTACCTTTCAAATATTGGCAAGGACAGCCCCCAGGGGAGCTTTGACTGCATCCAGCAGTATGTATCCAGGTGAGTGGGACCTCCAAAAAAAACCCAAAACCCGGCCTTTTTTTTAACTTACCTTCCGTAGCATCTTTTCCCTGACAAACCTGGACAAAGCTCGATACGTGTTCTTCGTTTTTAGAGCCTTTCTCGTCTGTCTGAGTGTGGTTTTGGGAAGCATCTGAGTTCCCTCCTGAGCTCCCTGAGTTTTGGAAGCATTTGAGTTCCCTCTCAGCTCCTCTGCGTCCCCCCCAATATTTAACTGGCACAACCCCCGTTGTCCCCCAGTGTCATTTGCAGCGTCAGGAGGATCTTTTCCATAGGTTTGTTTTTTTTCCAGCAATGGCAATATCCACCTGGATTGCCTTGGGAGCATACAGGACAAAATCACCGTGTGTGCTACTGATGATTCCTACCAGAAGGCGAGGCAGAGCATGGCCCAGGCCGAGGAGGAGACGCGCAGCCGGAGCGCCATCGTCATCAAACCTGGGGGGAGATACGTAGGTAAGCCCCCTCTCCATTCTGGGGGCTCTTCTCCAGCTCCTGGAGTCATTGCTGACGTTGTTTGCTTGCCCCTGGCAGTCTCTGGGGGTTCCTTAGGGGTGTCTGGTTCAAGGTGCTGCTCTCCTTGTGCTGTGTCGCCTTCACGGTTCCATCACCACCTCAGGGCTCTGCCCAGAGCAGCTGTGGCTTCCCTGTCCTTGGAATTGTCCAAGGCCAGGTTGGATGGGACTCAGAGCAACCTGGTCTTAGTGGAAGGTGTCCCTGCCCATGGCAGGGGGTGGAACTGGATGATCTTTAAGGTCCCTTCCAGGCCAAAGCACGGTGGGACTCTGCTCTGTCGGGGCCGTGTGTGTGCAGTGACATCCCTGGCTGGCTGCAGGTCACGTCTGTCACGCTGGGAGCACCCTGCTGATCCATCACAGTGTCTGTGCCCACGGCCAGCTCAGCTAAAACGTGCCACCAGCCTGTCCCAGCTGGTGTGTGTGCCCACTCCAGAGCAGAACGTGCCACGGGTCATGTTAATGAGCAGAGAGACCACAGCAGTGCTGCAGCCTGAACAGATCATCACGCTGTGACAGCAGGAGGAAAACCTTAGGAGAGGAAGTAAAACCGTGGCAAATATCACAAGGAGCCTGCAGAGACCCAGCTTTAGGCTCAGGGCCCTGCTTAACCTCAGGTCACAAACTTAGGGCACAAACACGGCGCAGAAAGCAGAGTTTGGTTGTTTTTTCTCTCTGAGACAGCTGTTTTTCCTGCAGCCCATGTGATCTGTAGCCAGTCCCTGCTCAGAGGATCTGGGTGATGAGAAGGGTGAAGTTGCAAAATGTAGAACTGACCCTGACTCACTGGCAGAGTGCTCAAAGCTGAGAAACGAGATAATAATCAGGAAGGAAATGCATTGATTTCCTGTAGACTAGAAGATTATTTTGTTTAGCTCCTCTTTGAGAACATTACAGTAAGTGCATGAAGTTAAGGCTCGTGAGGGAGAAGCTTCTCAAAAGCAAATTGCTTCCCGGGGAGACGGAGCAGAACTCCTTTGATTTAAAAATACCCCTGCTAGAACCTTTTACTGCCCTGAAAATGGAGCTGTGTAAAAGCAGTGGCCGCTCCTAGATAAGATGTCAGTGTTGAAGACAGGAGGGGAGCCCTGGTCCAAGAAGGAAGAGCCTGGAAAGGACAGTCCTGGTGTGGGATCCGCACATTCCCGGTGTGCCAGCACCATCAGCTGATTCCCATTCCCGGCAGGCCGGGCTGGAGGGGACAGCACTGGCTCTCACATTTCCATGAGAACACGGAGCTCAGCACTTCAAGCGGCAGTGGAGCCGTTCCAGGCAGCTCAGATGTGGAAAAATTTATAGGAAATGTTGAAATTGGAGAGCGGCAAGAACCTCACAGATGTGAACTGGCACTTGGATAAATCCATGTGTAAATAGATGCCTGCAGGTAAACCTGCAGGGGATGTGTGTGCTTAACATCCACACTAAATGTGTGTGTGCATCCATATCCATGCACCTGCATAAATATTTTAAGATCCTTTGTGTTCTGGCTTAACTCAGTTGGTTTTTTTTTTTTTTTTTTTTTTTTTTCCTATCACTGCACATTTTGGCTGCGGCCTCAAGTGGAAACCTCCCAATGTGTGTTTTTACTGTTCGTGACCTGGCAAACAGTTCAGGGAGCTCTAGAAAGCTGACGAATCTTCTCTCAGTCCCAATTGCTGGAAACAAAAAAAAAACCCAGTTGACCTCTGGATTTTGGGGGATGTTCTAAACTGCAGGAATCGTTGCTGTTCTGCCTCTCTCACCTTTAGCTCAGCCCTGACAGGAGGTTGGTTTGCTCAGAGCAACCCGTGGTGGTGTGTGATGATAAAAAAAGCCAGGAAACGGGGGCCTGGGTTACGCAACCCGAGCTCAGGCAAACAAACAGTGCAGACAATCCCCAGTATCTTCAGATGACTCAGTTGGGAACGTTGTGGCTTCCTAGCAGTGGAGAAGTGCCATCCTGGAATAAACCTCTGAGAGAGAGACGCTCCAGGAAACGCTGGGTGTTGTTTGTCCTGGCGAAGGTCACTTTCCCCTCCAGCCCAAGGGATTATTGATTGTGCCTCCAGGGCCTTCAGACCTTGGAACCTGCCCGTTTTCTTCCCAGATTTTGCTTGGTTTGGTAGCAGGAACCTGGGACCCACTTCTGTGTTCAGAAGAGTCCAGTTCTTTGATGTGGGGCTGCTTTGTCGGTGGGAATGGGGAAAAAAGGAATTCTTGGATTGTGCTGTCGGCATCCAGGGACCACCCTGAGGAACCCCAGGTGCACTTTGGAGGCAGCTTTACGTTCTCAGCTCTCTGAAAACTCAACTGGAGGAGGGTTGAAGCAGCTCTTAGCCCAGGGCAGAAGGGGTTATTCTATGAGCACAGACAGCACCCTGATGAATAGGCTGATGGCCCAGTGTCAGCCCCATTCATGGGGCCAGTGTTTGGAGGGGGAAGGGAGGTGGACCCAGCCCCATAAAGTTCCTATTGTTCTAAAAGCAGAAACATCTGCTGGAGGAGCGTTTTTGCTGAGCTCAGCAGCGGGGAGCCGCTCGTTGACCAGTTCTGGTCTTTCCACCCCGTATTTCCACTCTTCTACATAATAATGCAGAATTTTCTTCTCGTAGGGGAGGAGGGGGGGGGGGGGGAGAAAAAAAATAGTTAGATTAACCGTGGGGATACGTGCACTTGGGATAAATGAAAAGCTGGCAAACAAAGGGAGCTTTATGTGAGCTGGTGGCCAATAATACTCAGGTTTCCAGAGCTTGGTGTTGCTGTTTACTCGTTACGAGCTTGTCATGAACCATAAAACTCCTGGATGTGTCGGAGCAGAGGGGGTCGTGCTGGTTGTGTTTTGTGTCCTTCCTTGTCATCTTGTGGCGCTTCAGAGGGGCGTGCTGAGCTCCTCTGATACGTGTTGACAGCCCCACTGGCCTTTTTTGCAAGGTGACTGCTGCAGTTCAACTGTTCTCCGTCTCATTTTAGGCAAAAAGGTCCAGGTGCGTAAACCTGCACCAGGAGCTTCCGATGCTGTTCCCTCCAGGAAGCGCCCAACGCCAGTCAACCTTGCCAGTGCAATAAAGAGAGGCAATAGTGCCATTTCTCAGAGACCCTTCAAAGATAGGGTTGTGCACTTACTGGCACTAAAGCCTTATAAGAAACCTGAACTTATTCTCAGATTGCAGAAGGATGGACTTTCTCAGCAGGACAAGGATTTGCTGGATAACCTTCTGCAACAGGTTTGTACTCTTTTGACGGAGGCAACGATTTTTAGGTAAAGGGAAATGCCTTCTCAGAACCCCTCCCGTGTCAGTCTTAACCTGTTTTATCTCCAAACTGCAGCTGAGTGTGTCTCTGGAGGCCGTGGGTGACACAGTTCCCAGCTCAGGGTGCTGTTGCAGAGATAGCAGGGTTAGGGGGGTTTGCAACCAAGCTGGATGATTTTTGGCTCCCCAGATCAGCCCTTTCAGAGGAACACTTTTGCTTGGTCACGGAGGAGGATTGTCTGACAGAGGATCTACAACTTCCTTGATTTGTTATAACCTGTCAATGTCTATATTTTTGTCCTCATGGACATAAAGGAGCAGCGCTCTGTGTTGGTACGTGGGTTTTTTTCTGTGTGAAGGAAAAGATGTCCCCTCTCTTTTGATTTTTTTGTATTGCTCTGAGCCTTTCCTGCTTGGAAGTGCCACTGGTTAGGTGTGAAGATCATGCAGCTTCTTGCCAAGCACGTTATTTGTACGTCAAGTGTGAAAGCTGTCTCCAAGCTGAATCAGTTCCTAACACTTGGGAGTCACGTTGAAGGTGCCATTTTAGGCCTTGCAGTAAATCCCTTTATTGCTTTCTTAAACACATCGTGGCTATTTATTTAAGTGCTGCAGCTGCCCTCTTCTGTATTGGAATATATCCTGGAAAATATTCTCTTGGTTTTTGTTGTTCTTTTCTTTCATTTTAGTCCTTTCCAGAGCTGAAAACCCCGAGACAGGGCTCCTTTTGCCCCGGGGCACAGGGCAGGTCCCATTAAACCCGGGCACTTTCCAGCTGGCACAACTCGCTCCTTCCTTAAGATGTTTAATCCTGGAACCCTTCATTTTTTTTTCTAGCACCTTTTGAGTTGCTATAAATAGGTTTTTCAGACTAGAAACTCTGTTCCTGAGGATCCTTTTGGACCTGATGCTCCCCCGAAGCCCCCGGCGGGGGAAGCGGCGCGTGCGGCCACGGGGCCCCTGATTGACCTGAGTGCTGATTTGACTGGAAACTTATGTGTTGCTCATAAAAGTTAATCCCTCTCAAGCCCTCCCAGGGCTCCCTCCCATCCACCAGCAGACACAAGATAAGCTAAAAATTACAGGCTGTGTTAAAGCTACACGTCTAAATCCGTCGAGGTGTGGGTTTCGTTGGGCCTCTTGCATCTCTCGCAGGACTCCGTGTTCCTGACGGCCTTTTTGCCTCGTTTTGCAAGGTTTCTATTTTTGGGAGGGCCGGGGTGGAGCTTCCAGAGTCCCACACACAAGAGCAAAACAAGGAGAGGTAGCAGCAGCTCTCAGGCTCCGTGGAGAGAAAAATCCCCGAGTCGTTCTTCCCGGGGCTCCAGGAACAGGCAGAGGAACCAGGAGAAATTCTGGGAGGCTTCTTGAAAAAAAGAGCCCTGGCTTTGCATTTGTCTCTTGGGTGTGTTTACAGGGACACCTCGGTGTAAAAACACGGCTCAAATTCTTCTTGTATTTTGGCTCAGGATTTTGGAAAGCTGACAGGAACTGAAAGGAAAAACAAAGTGTTGGTCGTGTAAACTGATAACTGGGCTTTCTATTTTTCTCTTATCAGGAGAGTTTGCTGTGTTACTTGTGCAGCTTTTTTTGCTTTGAAATGCCTAGATTTTTAATATTTTTTTTAATATTTGGTCGTAGCCTCCCTGAAGCAAAAGCAGGGGAATCAGCAGCATCTTCAGTTCATTTGAGACTTTCCACTCCTTCTCTTGTTTTTGAGGCATTTTGCTGCTGTGTGGAGAACAGAAATCCCTAAGCACAGCCATCTCCTGAAGGGAGGGAACCCTGGAGAACAGTAATCCCAGAACAGATGCACAGTGTCTCCATGGACTGAATAAAAACATCTCCCAGTTTCAGGGAGTCCCTCAAGCTGAGGGGGCTCAGGCAGGGAATTTTGGGATGCAGCTGCTGGCTGTGGCAGAGCCTTTGGCACCTGGGCCTCTGTGTCCCTCTTCAAAAACACATTTAAGGCTTTCTTTTCTTCTTTAAACTTGCAGTGCTCTGCAAGCACAGGTTTTCCCAGAGAAGCTGTGGCTGCCCCATCCCTGGGAGTGGCCAAGGCCAGGTTGGAGCAACCTGGGCTAGTGGGAGGTGTCCCTGCCCATGGAATGAGATGAGCTTTAAGTTTCTTTCCAACCCAAACCATTCCATGACTCTGTGAATCACCTGAGAGAGGTTCACTATCAGTGACAGCCTGATCTGGGCTCTTTGCCTTGTGCCAACACTGGATTTTTCACATGTGTAACCAGCAGCGGCGAGAAGTTGAATTTTCAGCCGAACTGTGGAAAGACTGATCCGAGTGGGATAACTCTGAACCAGTTGTTTCCATCCTAATCCAACCCTGCCTGTCCCAGCAGTGTTTCCTACCCATGCAGGGGTTTGTGGGGGAAACTCCACGGGGTGGAACTGGATGAAATAAATGTCAGGAGGCGCGTGCTGAGCTCCCCGCGGTGCCCAGGCTGCAAATCACAGGTTCTGCTCTTGCCCTGAAGTACCCTTGGAAAAGTTCTCTGTGCAATCCAGTGGATCTGCATTCTCCTCTCTTGCTCTCTGAGAAAACAGCTCTCTGTCACCTCTTTTCCTGGCTCGTTCAGTGAGGGAAATATCTCCTGGCAATTGTTAACTAAATTATGGCCACGAGAGTTCCTCTCTCAGCCATAAACTGCCCTGTTTTGGCTGTGGCACAGGTGTGATAAGAGAACTGCCTGTTCCCATTAGGGTTTATTTCCAGGTGTTCCCATAAACTGCTGGTTGTGCTGGTCCAGGCTACCCAAGCTGAATAATCTTTTTTAGATAGGACTTATTTCCCCACTAAGCTGGATGTGCTTTAGGAACTCGTTATGAATTATTGCAGTGACAAGGCACAAAAGGAAAGGCACAGTTTGATTAAATAATCTTAATAATTAGGAAGTGAAATACTGAAGTCCTTGTTCTCTGACACTGCTAAGTCTGCTCAGGTTTTGCCTTCATCTTAGCTCTTGTTTGTTAAAATAAGTGAGAAAATTAAACCCTGATGATGTTTTTACGGATTACTTCCATTTCAGGTGGCAAATTTGAGTGCCAAGGACAGCACTTTCACACTGAAGGATTGTGTATACAAAGAAGTGCAGAAGGACTGGCCTGGCTACTCAGAAGGAGATCAGCAGTTGCTGAAGAGGATCCTGGTTAGGTAATTATCCCATATTCTCCCTAATTTCACCTGGAGCTTGGAAATCAGGGTAACTGAGGTCTGAAAGTTGAGTGTTTGACTCGTTTTAACATCAGGCAGATGGAGGAGTTGACTAAACTTGAATATCCAAGTGGATCCACTCTTCAGGTGCTCCTGGGTTGCCTTTAAACCATTCTGCTAAAAGCTTGAGGAAAACCTGGATAGGGAGCAGAGCTGGCAGAGGGAAGTTACCTTTGGATTAAAAGTGTCCAGCTCAGCTCTCCACTGAAAGTCTCCTTCCCTTTTCCCACATCTCCTTGCACGTGTCTCCCTGTGTTTAAAGGCAGGGAGAAGGTGTTACCACCCAGCCACATCCCTGAGGTTCAGATCTGAATGGAGGAAGGGATGCATGGAAAAGCAGAGGCAGTTCCATAGGGATAAATCCCCTAAAACACGAGCTGGATGTTCCTGTTGCTGATCCTCTGTGTCCAAGGGATCCCTGTTCCTCCCTGAAAACAGCCCTTAACACACTCACTTGATCCTTGGTTGCTAAAGATATTTTTCCTCTACAGATATTTTTTTCCTTAAGTGAAGCCTCCAAGCTTGGAAAGGCAGCAGGGAAAGAGCCCAAATCTCCCAGGTTTCTCCAGGAGAATTCTTCTCTGAGTGTTTATATTTCCCTCTCTGGGTTTTCAGTGCCTTTGTAATGCAGGCAGAGCTTTTACTTGTGCCTTATTTTATTGCACTTTTGGTTGAGATGAAGCAGAGCAGCTTGAGCAGCTCCCATGATTTAAAAGCACAATCAGCTTGGAGATGAGACTTTGCTAAACCAACAGAAAGTTGCACTCCAAGTGCTTTTGGTGTGCTGAAGTAAAATCAGACTCCTTTAAATGGCCTTGATGTTAAATTATAATTAAAAGGAGAGCTATAACTGCCATGCAATCTTTATGGCTTTCCAAAAACCAAGCGAATTTCTCCCCGTAGAAAGCAACGTTTGCTGCTTTTTTTTTTTTTTTTTTCGTGAATCAGTTAGGAGGAGGTCTAAAAATAGACCTTGGAAAGGATGTATTCAACTGTACAAACAAAGCCCCGCTCAGCCCATGCAGGTAATGAGGCTCCAAAATGGAAAAAACATGTAGGGTTTGAAGACAGGAGAAAAACAGCCACGAAAAGGGCACAGGCAGCGGCAGACGTTGGATTTACGTCGCCGGCGTTGCCTGGAGCCAACCAATTGTTCCGTGTCCTCCTGGTTTTCAGGGCCAGTGGCCACTGGACGGTTCAGCAGCTGCAATAATTGGAACATCTGCAAATGTTGGAGCTGTAACTAACCCTGCTCGTGGTGTTTTTCCTCCTGTTTTGTGTTTTCCGTCCTCCCGCGGGTGTAAAACGGGACCCTGAGCGACCTGGGATGGTGGGAGGTGTCCCTGCCCACAGCAGGGGGGTGGCACTGGGTGGTTCTTTTCCCACTGGATGGGCCTTTTCCCACTGGATGGGCCTTAAGGTCCTTCCAACCCAACCCATTCCAGGATTCCATGGAACCTTCAGCTGTCCCAGAGCTGCTGAGCTGAACCCGTTTGTCTTTCGTTCCCTTCTTAAATCCACAATTAACAATTAGGAGACATGAGCAGGTTGCTCAGGTTGATGACCCAGCCCCCAAAAAAGCCATTTTCACCAGGGTGTTGATGCAATGTCACCATCCCTTTCCCCTTTTCACAATCCCCAAACACTTTCCTTGAGCTGCTGAGATTGTTCTAAATAAAATTAAACAAAGCCGGGCTGGCTGTGACTAAATGATGTCTAAATATTGCTGCAACACAGCCCAAGGTTCAAGCTCAGGTTAAAAGCAAAATCTTGTCAAGTCATGGGCGTTATCTCTGAAATAATCTTCCTAATGTTTAAAAAATATGTGCTTTAATGCTGACTGTAGTTTTCTTGTGGAAGAATTTAGACCTGGGTTATTTGGGCTCCACAGCTGGTGACAAACTGACTGCAGAGCTACTTTATTAAAAACCTTTAACCCTGAATTCTTTTTTTTATTATTATTTTTTTTTTCAGTTTGTCAGCTACAACTTGATGCAACAGTAGATTTTTTTGTCTGGGTGATTAATGCAGGGACAGTCTGGGCAAAGCTGGTGGGCTGGGAAAGCACTCCAAGATCTGGGGAGGAGCAGAGACCCGGCCTGAAGGGGAATTAAGGCACTTAAGTGATAATAATTGTCATTTTTTTTTGCTACAGGAGGTTTCTATTATTTGTCAAACGCCACAAATACAGCCCAGAGTAGCTTTGTTTTGCATGATGCAACTTAAAAGTGTTATTGTGAAGCCCTAAATGTAAATCCTAGTGGACCAATAATACCTCGACAGTTCCTGTTATAATCCTGTTTTTCCTGGACCCAGAGGGGCTCGCTGCTGAAAGGACTGCTGTTCCCATAAAATGTTGTTTTAATGATGCTGATGAGTGGGAGAACTTATTCCTTAACATCTGACCTTGAGTTTCAGCCCCTTTTCAGTGAGCTTTGCTTTCTGAGTTGTCTCCTGAAGTCAGTTTTAACTGGGTAAAGCAAAATCTCAGCAGAAATGTGTTGAATTAATGTCTTACTGAGCTGTATTTCAGTCAGAAGAATAATGTATTATATCCTTTACACTTCAAAATTCAATGCCAGTTTTACTCATCTCCACATGGATCGTGTTTCTGAGCCTGTCATTAATTTGTTGCAATTCTCACATCAAAAGTCCAAGAGGAAAGAGGTAAAAAATGTTGGAAAATCAGTTCCATCCTCAGCAGGGAATCCTCTCCTGTGTCTGAGAGCTCAGCCTTTACTCCTCCCTCCCTGCCAGTGCTGGTCCCACCATTCCCAGGGAATCATCAGACAGAATGGGAAAGCAGGAAGGAGATAAGGAATTACCACTTGTCACTGATGTTTTCCTGTAGTAGTTTCTCCTCCCTGGATTTTGTCAGAGATCAAAGCTGGCATTGCCTGAACGAGCTGCTTCCGTGGCATCTCACCCCGAGCCCAAAAAAAGGCTCTTTCCTCCACGGGGAGATGGGAAATGCCATCCCAAGGCGTGGGATTTGACCACCTCCAACCTCCTTGTTTTCCAGGAAGCTCTGCCAGCCCCAGAACAGCAGCGGTTTTCAAGGAGAAGCACCTTCCCTGAGCCCTCCAAAGGACACCGTGAACTCCAGCTCTCCCCCTCAGGTGGGTGATCCCAAGGTGGTGGGATCCATCTCCTCCTCCTGATGGATTTGCCTGCTGGAGGTGTGTCCAGGCAGAGCTGTTGCCTGTCTGCACCCCATAATCACCTGCTGGTGGGTCGAGAGGTCGTCGGGGTTTTATTTCTGTTTTATTAAGTCCCAGTCTAATCCTGGGTTCCCTCAGCATCTGTTTCTCCTCTGGCCCTGTGGGGAGAATCCCTCCCAGCCTGTCTCAGGTTCAGTTTGAAGGGCTGAAATCTTTTCCCCAGTGCCCACATCCCTCCTGGAGTTCCTGGGAGGGCGAGCTCGTGTTTTCCTCATTACTAATAATCGAGTGGAACGAAGCCTTAATAAGCAGCTCCCAAACACAACGCTGGAGTTATTAAAACCCTTGACCTTTTGCAGGTCTGTGACAGATCCAGGGGCAGGATGGGCTGCTCTGGGATGGGAGCTGTGAAAAGAACATTTTGCCTGTTTTTTCCATCAGAAGAAACACCCCCCTCTCCAAGGAGCTGTGCTTGGTGTGTGTGTGTGTCAGGCAGAGTCTGTCCCCACTTTTCCCAGGATCCTCTCAGCACAGGCGTTTCTCACATTGTGAAATGTCTCCTTCCCTTCTCTCTCCACTGTGGGTCAGCCCAGACAAGTTGAGTATTTATTCTTCTCCTGCCAATGGAATGTGTAATTCCTACTTGTCTGGACAGACGCACTGAGGATTAGTGGCAAAGAATATTAGCAGGTAAAGAAATTATGTGCTTTCTGGCAGTAAGAGGGAGGCAATTCTCTATTGAGAACAAGGACTGTGTAACTTGTTTGCCAGGTAGCTAATTCCAAATCCTCTCCTGCTCTGCTGTGGGCAAGTTCCTGGGGAATAAAGATCACCTTCAAGTTAGCTTGGAAACGCACAGTGCTGTTAACAGGCTGGGCTTGTGTGTTTTTTAACTGATTCTGGAAAAAAAATAAGGTTGAAAAATCAATCTTGCTTCTGGCTGGCCCTGCTTGGAAAGACTCAGAGGATGGTTTGGGTCTCTGGAGTTTGAAACTTTGGGGTGGTTGATGGGTTTGGATTTGGAGAAGGTGGTTGGTTGGTTTGGATTTAGAAAAGGCTGGTGAAAACAGGGGCAACCAAATGGGGGATTGAAATGTTTGCAGTAGTGATTCTGTTGTGTCAGACACCAAACCACAGCCAGCACTGTGAGCTGTCACTTTTTTTAGTGCTCTCTAGCTGTAGTTTCTGTTTAGAGAGGGATGGCTGCTAATGGGTGCAGTGCCAGCAGAGGACTGGGATTTGGTAGTCAGGAATGCAGAACATTTTGGGAAAGTTCAGCTGTGGAATGAGGGTGTTAAATAAAAAAAATAAGGATTGGTCTGGCAATCCTAAGGAAGCCTGGCTGAGCAGGGATGGGATGCACCTCTTAAGCAGGGAGGTGAAGCTGGAATCTGTTGGGTTGAGGGCAAAGGTGGTAAAATAGGGCAGTTTGGTGGTGTTTTAGTGACCTGTTCTGAGAGCTGCAGTCAGAGGTGGCCCCTCCTCTGCGAGGTGGACACTGCGTGTTCTGGGAGGTGATGTTGCAAAGCCGGTTGGACGTGCTGGCCTTGCCCCTGGAGCTCAGTGGCAGAACCAGCAGCTCCTCTTCCCAATCACCTGGACAGGTGGGAAGGATCCCTGGCATGGAGCAGAGTCCTGGAGACCCCTGAGTTAGCAAAGAGGAATAACAAGCAGGGAGGGAAAGGGGTGAATTAGGGGCTCCTGGAGCCGTCACCTCCGCGATGGAGCAACGTTTCCATTTGCAAACACGTCACAGCCCTGCCTGAGACAGAAGGAAAATAGTGAATTATCCAAAAGAAATACCCAAAACTATGGCCTGTTTTCCTCTGGGCACTGAATAATCCCTGCTCAGAGTTCCTGCAGCCCTGGAGCTGCCAGGTGGGCACACAGGGAGGGTGATTTTGGCTGGCACACGCTGGGCTGAGCCCGACAGCCGTGGTTCTGCTGCCTGATGGATGGGTTCTTCCATGGAGCAGCTTTTCCAGGCTGGAGAACTGCACTCCAGGGAGGTGTGGGCACGTGGAGCTGCTCCAGATCTGCCTGTGACAGTCCTGCTGATGGGCACAACTTCCCTCTCTGCACTTGTTCAAAAAAAAAAAAGGCTCGCTGGGGTCACGTTGGCCCCTGTGACGTGGCTTTTGAAGTGCTGGAAACGTCCCCTTTCTGGCCTGAACTTCTGAGAACTGAGCAGTTGGCACTTCCTCAGCTCTTCTGGGCAATGCCTGGCTCTCGAGAAGAGGAAGGAGTGGGTTGCAGGGGTGAAGCTGGTGACCACAGAGCTGGGAGGGAAGAAAATGCAGAACTGGTGAATCCCCCTCCCTGCCCCGCAGGTCTGAGTACGTTTTTTTTTCCTTTGCAGGGGATTTGGGGTGCTCTGGATGTTGTGCCATGACCGGGACAGGTGTTTTTATCATGGAATCCTGGACTGGTTTGGGTTGGGAGGGACCTTAAAGCCCATCCAGTGCCACCCCCTGCCATGGGTAGGGACACCTTCCACTAGCCCAGGTTGCTCCAAGCCTCATCCAACCTGGTCTTGGGCACTTCCAGGGATGTTTCCAATCTCTGCTAATTTTCTGGGACAGGGGTTTGAATTCCAAAGGGCTGGATTTGAAACAGGCTGAAGTGAGAGCTGGCCTGTGTCTGGATAGAGCAGGTCAGCGATTCCTGATGGGATGGTGGGATCCTCTAAGCTCTCCCACCAAGCTGTAGTCTCTGGAAGGCTGTCAGGAAGCAGCTTGGGATGGATCAGCTGCTTTTCCCGGGAATACACTCCCTTCTTCCCTGTCTTGCACCACCACCTAGTGGTAACCTCGAGCCCTCGCCATCACCCGCTTTTTGTTCTCCCGTTTCCCTCCTCCAGAAACGATCCCAGCCTCTGGAGTTCATCGACCCCCTGGCCAACAAAAAGCCCAGGATCTCGCATTTGGCTCACAGAACCCAACCCACCTTCAACGGGAAGCTGAGCTCCTCCAACGGGAAGGACGCCCCCGTTCCCCCCCCTCCTCCCGCCCTGCCGCCGGCGCTCCCGGAGTCGGGAAGCTCCTCCAGCTCCAACCTCCCGGTGCTGGAGCTGCCCCGGCCCCACGACCCCCTCTCGGATGTGAGCAATGACCCGGCTCACAACGGCAGAGACTGTGAGAGCAGCGAGGCCACGGACAGGCTGAGCCACCCCCCGCCCACAGACTGTCCCCAGACCAGCAAACACAACTGCGGCTCCTACGTCAAATCCAAGAAAAAATCCAAAAAGCACAAAGACAAGGAGAAGGAGAGGAAGGAGAAGAAGGGCGAGGAGAAGTGCAAAGAGGAGAAGCAGAACTGTGAAGTAATAAAAAACGCTGACTTAGGTAGTGTTCCCCAGGAACAGGTCACAGGTAAGGATGGGCTGAGAGGTAATTTTGGTGTTGGGGCTGGGTGTGATCCCAATCCCGCTCCGGATCCTTTGAGGACGGAGGGAGCACATCCCGTCCGCTCCCAGGCACCGCGGGGAACGAGATGCCGGCGCTGTCCTACCTCCAAATCACCAAATGTGCTTCCTCTCCACAGAGGGCAGCAGGTTTTTCCTGTTTAACCTTTTGGAGCTGCCTCAGAGCGTGTCATGTTCCTCTCTCCTGGTTCAATTAAAAGCCGGGATAATCCGTGGGGATGAAAGGCAGGGAAGAGCAGCTCCTCGTGGGGGTTGTGGTGGCTGTTGTTTGGGGTTCTTTTAATGAAAAGTTACTCACGAAAGCTTTTAATATTAGATACAAATGAAGTGATAGAGAAATCTGGTGATAAATGCTGTCCAAGCAGTATCCAACCAGCTCTTCCAGCCTGGAAGAGCTTCCTTGTATCCCACTAGGACTCTGAATTTATTTATTCAGGGACTGACACAAGAGTGAATCTCGTACAAAAAACATTTTCCCTTAACCACTGTTTCAAAGTCAGTTCTGTGAACTCTTAGAAGCCAGAGCAGAAAATATCTCTTGGCCAATCCCATCCATTGCCTTTCCTGCTGCTTCCATGTTTTCTGCTGTTTGTTCCAGCTCCCCAGAGCGTTGGGACTTCCCCTGCAGCCCCTGGGAGTATCTTTTAAATTTCTTTTTTAATCCATCTCGTTTTCCTTTGCCCTGCTCCTGCTTTCCACGTTCTCCTTCGTGCCTGGTGCATGAAAATGATCCAATTTTGGCTCAAAAAAAGGACAGTATCTTGGAAATGGAAACTAATTTGTTGGATTCTTGGAAAGGGAGCCATTCCCAGGGCCCTGGGGCTGAGCTGGTGTCAGCTCTCACCTTCCCCACAGCGTTTGTAGCACCTACAGAAGCATTTTGATGGCTCAGCAGTGATTTTAAGGACAGTCCATGGTTGTGTGGCACTGCAGGATCAGCTTTTTAGATAATTCTTCTACTTTAACCTTCTCTGGTGTCAATCCCAGTTTTTTCTGGGAGTGTTGGCTTTCTCCCCTGTTGGTTTTCCTCCCCGGGTACCTCCGGGGTGGTTCTGGACGGGCACACACACGTTTTTCTCTCTTCATTTTTTTTGTCCCTGTTTCTTATAAATACCCAAACCCCCAAAATTCTGAAGTTGCTGAGCCTTCACCACCTTCTCTGCTTGGCCTGACAGCTTAATGACTGGATGTCTGTTAATTAGTTGGGTTCTGTTCCTGCTGGGAGGTAACGAATCCGAGCTGGATTGGGAGCAGTCACCAACAGGATGTGGTCAGTCCTGCTTGGATCTTGGAACTCCAGCACTGGGAGCTTTTCCTTCTTCTGTGCCTTTGTGCCTCATCCTGCTCCTTCCCCACTTCCCCCCTGGGGCTGAAGGGAAATATTTGATGGAATCACAGAGAATTTGGGTTGGGAGAGACCTCAAAAGCTCATCTCATTCCAACTCCTGCCATGGGCAGGGGCACCTTCCCTTAGTAGTGGAAGTTTCTCCTGGGAAGTTTCTTCCAGAGGGACCTCTGGGGTCCTCTCAGCGTCAGTAGGTGGCACTCACAGGCAGAACAAACCTCCTTGTCTCCCTTTCTCCTCCTCCACGATCCTTGAACCTTCCTTAGCCCACATCCTGCCTCTTCCACGCTGTGGGCAGGGAAGGAGGGAAAACCAGGATTTGTCTGCAGCAGGAATTGGAGACTGGGGTGGTTTTATAAACCCTGGGTTGGTGCCATTCTCTGGTTCTGCCCAGGAAAGCCTTTCTGTGGAAATTCAGGGGGGAAAAACCAGTTTTTAAAAAGATGTGATCAGGTTGTTGCTGACTCTGATGAGGACTTGGGAGTATAACACACAATTTGTGAGAAATATCCCTTTTCCAACCTGGATCCACTTGCTTTCTTCCTCCAAATTTACCCTGCAGTGCTTGGTTTCCACTGAGGGTGGGTCTGGTTTAGGCTCCCTCCGAATCCTGTTCCTCCTGAAATCTTTGCTCCCATCCCTGAAACTCCTGAACATCCTTAGCTGAGCCCTTATTGATGCTGAACCCACTTTCCTGGAGCAGGGAGCACTTGGATTTGTGTGAGGAGAGAGCTGCATTCCCTGTAAACCTCTGTGTGGTGCCCTGGATTGCGAGCATCAGGAATCTGCACCTGGAATATTCCTCTGGGGAATCTCTGAAGTGTAGAAGCAGGAGAAAAGAATGTTCACCTTGCTCAGCTCCGTTCTCTGGGCTCAGAACGTGTTTTTCCCATTCCCAGTGGTGCTATCAGTGTTATCCCACTCCAGGCAATGTTTATACACCAATTAAATTCAGATTTTTTTCGCCCTGGCTGATGTTGGGGTTGTTTTGCTGACAGACAAATAGTAGAGAAGCCTTGAACTCTCAACCACCTTGTTGTGGCTCTTCTGTCTCTGTCGGTTCCAAGCAAAACAGAAATCCTTTAGAATTCCATAAACTGGATGTTGCAGACGAGTTCACGAGGTTTTGAAGTTGAATTGCAAAGAGCTTTGAAGTTTCAGAACGTCTATAAACAAGCCTTTATTTTTTCAGGTTTAAATGGAACATGCAATAATTCTAGTGTACCAACATCAACTTCAGAAATGCCAGATTATTTATTGTAAGTATTTTTTTATCGGTTGCTTCATCACTTTGGGATCGTGTTTCAAGCTAAAAAATCACAATGCACAGGGGATTTTTGTTGGACTTTTATGTTATTTGATAGAACTTTGTAAGGTGGGTTAAAAAAAAAAAGAGTAAATCCAGCTTTGCAGAGTTTCTGAGACTTAACTTGGCATCAAATCAGTTCTTTACCTCCCTGTGGAGTGTTCAGGTTTATCTCCTATAAACTGATTGTCAAAGTAGTTCAAGAAACATTTTATACCTTGGAGGGGTTGGAAAGGATTGAACATTACAGCTGGAAACTCAGAGGGGAAATAATCTGCTTTAATGTTATGGAAAACAAGGCAAGGAAGGATTTGGGGAGGTTTGCTAATTCTTCCCCTCTCCAGAGCCAAGATCATCAGCATAAAGCAGTGAAATGTTCTTTAAGGGGAGGTTCTAACCCCTGGGTTGGGATGGGAGTTGTTTGGCTCTTTAATGAGATCCCCTCGAGGTTCATGGAACAACCCACTCCAAAAAAAAAACCCCGTGCACAAAGCCCAGGATCTGCATAAACCCCAAAACCTGTTCCAGGCAAAGCTTTGGGATGGGGAGGAAGTGTAGCTGGGGGGGATGTTCCCTGTGCATGTCACAGCCTGGGGTTGGATTCCATCAGAGCTGGGATCACCGGGAGGGAAGGGATGGAGGAGGAATTCCCTGGAGGAGATAAAGGGTTCTTGTGTGGTTTTCTGGGCTGTGTGAACCCCAAACAGCCCCCTCAAGGTGACACTTTTAGGGCCATTCAGAGGGATTTGGGTGGCTGGGGGGGGTTGTCTTTCCCAGATGTGCTGATTCCTCCTACAAAGGGATATCGCAGCTCCTTGGTCCCTCTCCAGAGCATCAGTGGGAGCTCTCTGAGCTCTGTGCTCTCACCTTCTGGTGGGATCCAACTGTTCTGATGGTCGGATCCTTAAATTACAGGAGTTGTGGCACATTTTAAGAGCTGTTTTAATCGTGAAGGTGAATGTTTTGTGCTGGTAGAGGACTTACCTCCTGTCCTGTGTTGATGCTTCTTTATCCCAACCTGCAGCAAGGGGTCAGTTCTTGAAGGCTAAAGCACTTAAAAAGTGCTTAAAAAGTTAAAAGAGTGAAATCTCCCCCTTAATTTGAGGCCTAAATTGCCTTTTAAGTGTTCAAGCACCGAGCTGGGGCTGCTGCAGCCAAGTCAGGGAGGCAAATTAACAGCCGTCCCCTCCCAAAAATTGAGTTTTTACCTTCAGAGAGGGCTGTAAATGTCAGGTTTAATGGCTTTTTTGTTGAGCTGAATGGCTTCCAAAGGGCCCCAGAGGCACATCTGCTCACCGTGAGCACGCTGGGTGTCTCCAGAAGGTGCTGGAAACGAAGTCCAGCTCCTCACCGTGGCTTTCTTGTCGTGCTCTTGCCACATAATCACCCCCGTGAGCGTTTTGCAACGACGGCTCAATGCTTTTTGTGTTCCTTTAAAGACTCAGCACTGGAAGCATCGTATTCCTGCTGTTCCAATGCCTGGCACAGAGGCAGAACTCCATGTTCTGCGGGACAGCAGGAGTTAGAAAAGCTGTAGCAGCACTATCTGAGTGTCTTCCTCCACCCACAGCTGCTCCCAGGCTGTTGTGTACCTGTGTATCCCACACTTATCTGGCAGAGATAGGAAGTTTTGGGAGCAAA
The DNA here is from genome assembly GCF_003984885.1 of Neopelma chrysocephalum. Taxonomy (NCBI): domain Eukaryota; kingdom Metazoa; phylum Chordata; class Aves; order Passeriformes; family Pipridae; genus Neopelma; species Neopelma chrysocephalum. The sequence goes on from NW_020897941.1 coordinate 357,658, forward strand.
ACAGTGGTTTTGTTTTACAGGGAGGTCAAGGCAATAATCCTGACAGTCACCTCCCAAAGTTGCTACTGTGGTGCAAAATCAGGATGAGAGGAAACAGCCTCAGAGTTGCACCAGGGGAGGTTTAGATTGGCTGGGAGGGAGGATTCCTTTGCTGGCAGGTGGTCAGGCACTGGAACAGGGAATCACCATGCCCAGGGGAATTAAAACATGTGGATGTGGCACTTGGGAACGTGGGTTAGTGGTTGGGTTTGATCTTGGAGGGCTTTTCCAACCTTAATCCCAGAATCCCCGAGACTGGTTCGGGTGGGAAGAGACCTTAAAGTGGATCCAGGGACACCTTTCCCCTATCCCAGGTCGCTCCAAGCACCATCCAGCCTGACCTGGAGCACATCCAGGGACGGGGCAGCCGCAGCTTGTCTGGGAAAACCATTCCAGTGCCTCCCCACCCTCGCAGCCAACGATTCCTTCCCGACACCCCCCGGAAACGATTCCACGATCCTAAATCATACACAGCTCGGTTTTCCATCACCCAGAGGGAATTCCCCCTAACCCCATTGCCCCCAAAACCCCTCTTTCCTGCAGAAAATACGCGGCCATTTCCTCCTCGGAGCAGCGTCAGAGCTACAAGAACGACTTCAACGCGGAATACAACGAGTACAGGGACTTGCACGCCCGGATAGAGCGGATAACCCGGCGCTTCACGCAGCTGGACGCCAAGCTCAAGCAGCTTTTGCAGGGCTCTGAAGAGTATAAGGTACAAAGAGGCAGGACACGCATTAAAACCCGTTAAATACACATTAAAACCCCTTTTTTTTGGGTGGAATTCCACCCAGAACCGGTGGGGAACGTGCGCGCAGCCCGACAGCTTTGGGGTCTGCCCTTCTCCCGGCTCTGTGCTGCTCCCTTTTCAGGCTGGAGCCACATCATGGGACTTGTTGACAAGGAAAGGCCTCAGTGAGACAATTGGCGTCCTCAGCCAAAAGCTGCTGGAAGCTATTAGTGTATCCCAGCCAGAAAAACTCATATTTGCACATATGGGAGCGTATCGGGGCTGGAAGGGGAGTTAGCACGGGGTCATCTGCTCCTCTGGAATCTTTGATCTTCCCAATGCACCATTATTGGACTTGTCAGGGTGATTTTTAAAGAGTTTTAGCTATTCATTAGCTTGAAAAAGTAAGCCTGGTTGAGGGTAATAAACAGATTTTTACAGAGCACCTATTGTGCTGAAGCTCCCTCAGACGTCCCTCCCCTCTCCCCTTGCGAAATTCGGGGATCCCTCGCTGGATTTTTAATATCTTGGAGGGGAAAAAAATCAAAGTTGGAGCTTTGGAAATGTCCATTATCCCAGAACTGAGGTGCCTGTTACAGGTAGTTCTGATCCTCCCAGTGCCTCTGGAGTCAGCTCCAGTATATTCATGGAATCAGAGACTGGTTGTAGCCACCAGGGAAGTCGTGGAGGGAGCAGATTCCGGTTGGAATTCGGAGGAATCGTGTACGTTGAGCCATCAGGAAATATTTCCTGCTGCGGGAGGTTGCAGAACTAAAAAATAATAAACCTATTTCCCCCTCTCCCCCCTTTTTTTCTTTTTTTTTAGACCATCCATGATCAAATTTTACAGGAATATCGGAAAATTAAAAAGGTAAGCGAATGGACTTGGCCACGAAAAAGACTTTTGGGTGGTGCCCCTGGTGTGACTGAAAGAGATGGGCCCCTGCCAAGTGCAAACCCAGGCTCTGAGGCATTCCAGCAGATCTTTGTTCAGCTCCAGCCCGTCCAGAAAGCAGCTCAGGAAGGGTTTGGGGGGGAGCTGGGATCCCGGGGAGCGCTCAGCCGTGGCCGTGGCACAATGGCCGGGTGAAATCAGGGCCTTTATCTCTCCAGGGAAAGAACAGTTTGTGTTTTCAGATGCACCAGGATCCTCCAGGATTTTTGAGGGGGGCTGGTACACGAGGTCCAGGCTGGGATCAGTGAAAAACATTAAATTTTAAACATTAAATTTTTCTCTGTTCATGCAAAAAAAACATCCGCACACCAGCAGGGGGGTTGGGGTTTTCCTTTTAAATCTGTTGATATGATCCTGAGCCCCGTTGTCCTGAGGGATTTAGGAGCTTTTTGAGGAGGTTCCCTGGGTGTTGGATGTTCAGCTTTGATCCAGAGCTCCCAGGTGGGGGCAGAGGGTGGGTGGTGCTTGTTGGAACTGCTCCCAGTGAGGCTGAGCCTCACTCAGGTGAGCTCATTCCCTGGGATGAGGCTCCTGGAGCTGGATAAATGCTGAAGAGGGATTTTATTCCTTGTTTTGTTTGATCAGAGTGTTGAGGAATACAGGGGTAGGTCCATTTTAAATGAGTTTCTGAAAAAAAAGCTTCATTCCTTGGTCATATCAGTGGCTTCAAACTGAAAGGAGGTTTTCAGATGGGGTATTGGGAAGGAATTCTTGGCTGGGAGGGTGGGGAGGCCCTGGCACAGGTTGGGCAGAGAAGCTGTGGCTGCCCCATCCCTGGAAGTGTCCAAGGCCAGGTTGGAGAAGGGAAGGCTCCAGGGAGACCTGAGAGCCCCTTCCAGGGCCTAAAAAGGGGCTCCAGGAGAGCTGGAGAGGGACTGGGGACAAGGGATGGAGGGACAGGACACAGGGAATGGCTTCCCACTGCCAGAGGGTAGGGATAGATGGGATAGATGGGATATTGGGAAGGAATTCCTCCCTGGGAGGGTGGGGAGGGGCTGGGATGGAATTCCCAGAGCAGCTGTGGCTGCCCCATCCCTGGGAGTGCCCAAGGCCAGGTTGGAGCACCCTGGGCTGGTGGGAGGTGTCCCTGCCCGTGGCAGGGGGTGGCACTGGATGAGCTTTAAGTTCCCTCCAACCCAAACCCTTCCACGATTCCCTACATTTCTCTGTGGTTGTTTTGACCCCGCTTGGGGGTTCGTGAAGAATCCCCTCCCACCTCTGCATTTTCATTTTCTCTTTTCCAGACTAACCCCAACTACAGCCAAGAGAAGAACCGCTGCGAATACCTCCACAACAAACTGGCTCACATCAAAAAACTCATAGCAGAGTATGACCAGCAGCAGTTTTAGCTGCCACTCCCCCCTCTTTCCCCCCCGGACTGGGTAGGGCAAAACAAAAAAAAAAATCCAGTCACCTGGACGTTCCTTTTTTTTTGTTTTTTTTTTCCCTTTTATACACCCAAAAATCCCTTTCAGAGACGAGCATTAATTATTCCTCGTGGTTGAAGAACTTTGGGGATGACTTATGATGCCGAATCTTGTCGTGTCCACGTCCAGCACGCTCCTCCCGAGTTTTGGGTTGGTTTTTTTGTTTTGTTTTGTTTTGTTTTTTTTTTCTTTTTGTTTTCCTTTTTTTTTTTTTTAAAGCCTCTCTGAATGTTGGAATGTAACGAAACGGATGAAACGAAATTAATCTGCTTATTGGAAGCCAGCGTTTGGACACTTAAGGGAAAAAAAAAAAAAAACAACAAAAACCAGAAAAAAAAACCCACAAAAAAAAAACTCTCCTAAAAAGCCACCGAAACTCTCCCAAAAAGGTTAAGAATCCGTAGGTGTTTTTTTTTTTCTTCATGGAATTAAAATTAAGTTTGGCATGAAGTGTTATAATTCCCCCCCTTGGCCAGGCTCCACTTTTGGGTTACAAATTGTCCTGCAGATGGTGAGGAACTGGAATTGCTGCTCCGAGTGACCGTCGGAACGAGGGGGCTGCGCCTGCTCCCGGCACCGCGGAAATACACCACGTACCCAGAGCTCTCCTTGTCTGTCCCTGCTTTGTCATCTCGGGGGAGGTGGGTGGGAGTGGTTGTGGCAGCTCAGGGGGTCCCCCCTCGGCCAGGGCATGGGTGGATCCCCCCCAAAATTACCCCAAAATTACCCCAAAATCCCATTTTTTTTTGCCCTGCTCATGTGTGATTCCCCCCGTCTGCCCCGTTCTCCACCTGCCAAGCAGCTGGGAAGATGGAGACCTGTCTCCATCTCCTGTCTGTCTTTTGGACTTTTATCATTTTCTACCGAGGCAGCCAAGGTTTTATTAATTGCTTGACGAGACTCTCTGGTCTATTTTTGTATCAAAAAAAAAAAGGGGGGAAAAAAAACCCATAAACATCTTTTTCTAAAATTGTGCCTCCCTTTCCCTTTTAGGCACCTTTTTTTGGGGAACCTTTCCTTGCAGTGTTACTAAAACTTATCAAACAGTCACCCAGAGGGAGTTGTTTTATTCCTGATCCATGAGAGGAGGGGGTGGGGGGTTGCCTTGCTTTCTCCTGGGATTTTTTTTTTGTTTGTTTGTGTGTCCTTCCAAAGGAGCAGCAGCAAACCCTTCTCAGAGCAGTGTGAGAGCAGTAAGGTGCTGTTTTCCCACACAGATCCCTTCCACTGGTGTGCTTTTATCCAGCCAGCTTCTCCCTGCAGTCTTGCTTCCTGATTTTTATTTTTTTTTTCCCCCCTTCTTATTTTGGATTGAAGGGAACATTTTTTTTAGAGTATGGCCAGGGTGTGAGAAACACTCGGAAAAGCACAAAGGTGTCCTTTAACTCTGCTATTCCTTTCTTTCTCTCCCCTCTCCCCTTTTTAATCCTGCCAGCCTGTGGGATTTGACTTCTTCCCGCTTCCGTTTATCTCAAAGTAAAGGATTCCTTCCCTGTGGAGTCTCCTTCCCTTGGAGGTTGCACTGAAGAGCCTTTTTCACCCTTTGAAGGAGCAGAATGGCAGAGTTAAGGGGGGAAAACACTTCTTGCACAAGGAGGAACTGGGAGTTTTTCCTGCCCCCAGAGAAGCCAAAGTGGGTCCATCTGCTGTATTAAAAAAAAAAGAAGAGAAAATTAACAATAATAATAATAATACCAATAATAATTCCATTATTGTCACAGAGCCAAGGCCACTGCTTTGCTTTGTCACTTTATTCCGAGGTCTCTCCCTGGGCATCCAGCGCTCCCTGGGACTTTGCCATCCCCTTTTTTTTCCAAGGAAAAGGTGACAGCTGAAGGCACACGGTGACCGTGGCAGCCACTGGTCCCCAAACCCAGCCCTGGTCAGGAGAGGGGGACCAGCATCCCAGAAAAACCCTCCCCAGGGCATTCCCAGTGGGAATCTCGGGGAATGCTCTGCTCCCATCCCTCCCTCCCTCCCTCCCTCCCCAAGTCCCACCTGGAGCTCAGGGGGGTGTTGGGTGTTGCTTCTGCTGCTCAGGGAGAGCTGGGAAACACCCGGGAGTTCCAAAGGCAAGGAGCTTTTCCCTGGAAAACTTTTGTCCTCCTGCTCCGTGGGGTCTCACCCTGAGTTTCCGGCGGCGCCCAAGCTCCGGGCTCTGATCCCAGCTGGGAATTCTTGCTCCCAGGTGGAGCCCTGGGGATCTGGGAGAGGGGGCTTTAGGAGGGCCTGGGATCCCACAATCCCCAGAGCTGCCGTGACACCGTTGGTGCCAGAACCTCCCAATTCCCTGTTTTTTGGGGGGCAAGGCTGAATTTCCCAGTGCTGGGGCTCGGGGGGGGGCTTCGTTCTGACTGTGGAGGAGCTCGAAACTCGGGATGGCCGAAGAGGCAGCAGCTACAAACCCAGGATGAGTAAATTCTTCCGTGGAAAACACTTCTCCTGATCCTTAATTTCGAAAGGGGTTTTTGTTTTTTGTTTTGTTTTGTTTTTGGGGGGTTTTTTTTGTTGCTCGTGGGGGGGGGATAGAGATGGATCTCAATCTTTATACATCTGCTATAAGATATTTTTGCAAACAGAGTTGTATACAAAGATGTATTGTGTACATTTACATGTATATTCTGGAACTTCTAAAAAATTTGAATATTAAAAGAAAAAAAAAAGAAACTGAAAATATTTAATGAATATCCAAACTGTGAGACCCAATTAGCATCCACCAACTTCCTGCTTCACTTTTCTTTTGGACTGTGTTAAAAGAATTGTAGTCGAATCTGCCTTTTTATTTTTATTTTATTTTATTTTTTTTTTTTTCCTTTTTAGAGATGACGAAGCTTTAGGCAAAATTTTGTGCTTTTTGGGTTAATAGAAACCAGTTCTAGGTGATTAAGTATGATCTTAACTTATTGATACTGTGTTTTACTTTGTAATATTGTACTGTGGATAAAAACTATATTGAGCCATGGAGTTGGAGTTTACAAAAAAGAGCTTTTCACTTTGCCAAAATGTTACAATTTCAAGGCAGCATAGTCTTCAGCTTTCCTAATCTTTTTTTTTTTTTCTTAAGAGCTAGTGTCCTTTTTTTTGTACACTAAAAAAGCTGAATGCTGATTTTGCAACATATAATAAATTCACTGTATTGGAAAACAAGCAGACAATAAGGTTGTGGATTTCTTTTCAGTGCTTCTCCCTGCAAGGAAACTCAAAAAAGGGAAAGGTGATAAATGGCTGGCGTGGAGTTTGGAAGCAGGAAACGGGAAGGAACCGGGTCACTTGAGTGAGTTGGAAGTGTCAGAGCAGGGAGTAGGTGTAAGAAAGAGGAGAGGGAAGAGGTGCTTGGAATGGGCCAACTCCTTGGAACGCTGCCCTGCTCCGGTGGGATCGGCCTCCAGCCCTGGCAGGAGCTGGGGGGTCTTCCCACTCCAGCACCATTGAGGGGTTATTTTAGAGGAAAAGCTGCTTTTGGGGCTGTGTCAGCACAGAGAGTTAGAGGGGAGCACAGAGTCCGTGACCCTGGAGCAGCAGGAGGCTCAGGGATGCTCCCAAATCCATGGAGGGGGCTCTCCCTTCCCCTCCCCGGGAGCCCAGCTGGGTCTGACGTGGGGAGTGAGTCACATCCCTGGGGAGCAGGAGCTGGAGCAGCGAGGGGGGGGATGAGCCTGGCACAGACACTGCCTGTCCACGCTGCCGGAGCTCCCACCTCCGCCCACCCGTGTGAATCATCCAGCAAAACCTCGGGATACAAACAGCACCTCCGTTGTGTCCAGGCTGTCCCTGTCCCTGCTGTCTCCGTGCCTTCGGCAGCATCCCCGGGGCTGGAGCAGGCAGGATAAAATCGAGGATAAAACCACTCAGGAGCGTAAAATCCTTGGAATAGCTGCTGTTTTCTTGCTTTGGGAGCTCCCTCAAACAGCAGGTGACAGGGCCAGAGACCACGGTGATGGCACTGGATCCCCCCATGTCCATAACGAGCCTGTGTTCGCTTGGATTTAGTGCCCAATTCAGGATTCTACCTCCAAAATAGCAAACTGCAGAAAAGGTGAAAATAATCCAGGGCTCAAATAACATTTTACACAGCCTTGGCTTATTTGTTTCAAGGTGGGGGGAACGGGGAGGTCTGTGCTCTGTCCTTGACCTTGGGGTGGACACAGCAGCAGCACCAGCACCCACACAGGGAGACGATGCTCCCAGGGCCGGTGGGACTCGCTCATGGAGCAGGAGCCGGGCTTGATGCTCTTGCAAATCCCAAAATCCTCCAGTTTTGGTGTGAGATGTTGCCTCCGAGCCAAGCTGTGCCCCCCAGCCCTCCCTTCACCACCTCGGAGCGGACCGAGGGCCGGCTCCTGTGGCGCGGGGACGCTCACACAGGAAGGGTCCCCGTCCCCTCCCGGCTTTCCTGGGGAATTCCTCCCAACCGCTGGCAGCTCCCGGGGTCACGCACTGAGCTCATTAACTCGGAGCTGCCCCAGTGGAAATTTACTGGCTGCGTTTGCTGTGCCAGAGCCAGGCGGGCTCCGGCTGCCGCCTCCTTATCGGCACCGGGCCGGGAGCACAGCGGGAGCACCGGGAGCATCTCCTGTTTCAGGTGTCCCTCCCCAGCGCCGCAGCCAAGCCGGGGGCAGGCTCAGGAGGAGCCTTGGACTCCAATAATTCACTATTAATCCAGGTCACACCTGGGAAAAGTGTCACTTTACGTGATATCGGGCACAAGCCGCCCTTAAGTCGGGGTCGGGCACGTGTGGGAAGGCCCCGGCCAGGTTTGAGTGATGCTGGAAACACGGGGACAGCACTGTGTGGGTTTTTTTTTCCCCCTGTGGTATTTTCCCTGTGAGGTTTTTTTTCCCTGTGGTTTTTTTCCCCTGTGGATTTTTCCCCCCGTGGGTTTTTTCCCTGTGCACCTTCTGCTGGCGGCTCGTTTACAGGAGGAAGCTCATTAGAATAATTCGTCCTTGTCACGGTCCGATGGTGCTGGTCCCTCTCCCGGAGCAGCTGCTGCACCTCCAGCGCCGAGCACAACACCCCAAATCACCCCCTCCTCCCTCCCTCCCTCCCTCCCTCCCTTCCAGGCGTGGGCCCGGCCTTGGGCAGCCCGGAGGGTGGATGGCACAGGGATAGGGAGGAGGATGAGGAGCTGCCAGCAGGGATAATGAAGGGTCAGAGCCTGGGATTGTGTTACACGAGGGGAAAAAACCCAACTGCGCAGGGAGGAAAACGTGGCAAGGGAACGCTGGGGCTGTTTGTAGGGCGTCAATCCGGGGCTGACAGCGGGGCAGAGGTGGGGGTGTGGGGACGGACGGACACTTCCCGGCGCACGGAGCATCCCCGGCTGCCGCGGGATCAGCCCCTGAACCTGCTTAGAATGAACCACCGCGGGGTTTTAGGGCACGACCGCACGGCCGGGGGGCTGGAGCGGGGGGTCTGGCGGGAGGAAGGGGGGGTGGGCACCATTGCTGGGGGAGCGGGGCCGGTCGCTATGGCTCCGCCGTGGCCGCGCTGGCCCCCGGCCAGCCCCCGGCAGCTGGGCAGCGAAGGCTCTTGGGCGGCCGGCCCGGGCTCCCGGCCCATGGACGCGTTGGGCGAGCGGGAACAAGGGAGCCCCGCTTTCTGCGGTGCCGAGCGTGGGAGGAGTGGGAAGGGAGTGTGTGTGTGCGCGGGGGGGGTGTCGAGGGGGGAAGGAACAATGGTGGGAGTTATTGGGAGGGGGGCGAGAGAAAAAAAAAAAAAATTAAGGGGGAAAAAAAAAAAAAAAAGGAAAAGCAGTGGAAAAATACCAGTTCTGGGCCCCTGGCAGCGCTGCCCCGGACCCTCCCCGCCCCAGGATTATTGTACAAAGAAATGTTATTTTTGTTTCAATAATTTGCTGAGGCACTGGCATTCCAGCGCGGGGCTCGTTTTGTTCCTCCGGCCCCGGCACCAAGGGATCATTGTTCCTCCACGGCCAAAAGGGGGCCGGACGCGGCCCCCCGGCACCGCCGTGCCCTCCAACCACCGCCCGCCCGGCCGCAGGTGCCCTCCGGGGTCGGCCCCGGTGGGTCCCGTCCCGCTGTGCCGCGCCGGAGGGTGGGTGGCGATGGCAGCGAGCCCGGGGAGCGGGGTGGGTGGCGGAGGAGGGCAGAGCTGTCCTCGCCGTGTCTGCGGGGAGCGAGGGTGGGGAGGGGGCCGGGGCGTTGCTCCGGCTCCGGGGGTCCCTTTGAAGCGGGGCGGCCCATTGAAAGGCAGCGGGACCCCGGGGGCCGCCAGCGGGGGGCCGGACACGGCCCCTTTCTCTGTGCCATCCCCCCCCCCGGGCACCCCCCACGCTCCCCGGGCACACACGGGGGGGTTTGGAGGGGGTGCGGCCGCACACGGGGCCCGGTGCCCCCCCCGGGCATCGCCGGCGGGGACCCGGGGTGGGAGCTGCAGGGGTGGGGGGTGCCCGTGCTGGGGGCACCGGGGTGCCGGGGGCTCCAGGGGGCCCGTGCCAGGGGGTGCAGGGTGCCATGGCTTTTGGGGTGCCCAGACCAGGGCATCTGGGGTGCCGTGACCTTTGGGGTGCCGTGACTTTTGGGGTGCCCATACCAGGGGATGCAGGGTGCCGTGACCTTTGGGGTGCCACGGCTTTTGGGATGTCCATGCCAGGGGGTGCAGGGTGCCGTGACCTTTAGGTTGCCCATACCAGGGGTTCCAGGGTGCTATGACCTTTGGGGTGCCCATACTGGGGGGGCTGTGGGGTGCCATGACTTTTGGGGTTCCCACACCGGGGGTCCCAGGGTGCCATGACTTTTGGGGTGCCCGTGCCGGGGGTGCCGGTGCTGGCAGCAGCAGCAGGGTGCCGGGGGGCTGTGGGGTGCCGGGCTGGCAGCCCCGTGGGAGCAGCGCCGTGGGAAGGCGCCCGCGATTCCCGGGCGCAGGAAGCCGCCGGCCCGGGGCTGTCAATGGCCGGAAGGCGGCGGCGGGACCCCCGGCCCCGGCCCGGGACCGGCCCCGGCGACACTTCCCCTTCCCGGGTCAGCGGCCGCTCCCCCCTCCCCGACACCCTCCCGACACCTCCCGCCGCCCCCCCCCCCCCCCCCCGGGGCCCGCCCCGGGCCCGGGCGCCCCGCGTGCGGGGGGGGGGGGGGGGGGGGGGGGGGGGGGGGGGGGGGG
>NW_020897942.1:0-18863 GCF_003984885.1 Neopelma chrysocephalum
AGGATGTGCTGCAGAGCCCCAGCCCTGCCCAGTCCCCTCACTCACCCGTCCCTGTCTGCGGTGGGTTCACCAGGATCCACTGGGAGAGTTCTGCTGGAGACCAGCTTTCCTGAGCAGCACCCTCCTCCGCCCAGGTCACCTCATGGGGCTCTTCTGGAGAGCCGCTTTCCTGAGCAGCACCCTCCTCCTCCCAGGTCACCCTGGGCTTGCTGGGGGGTCTCTGCTCCATCCTACTAGATAACTACTAGAAGTAGGGAAAGGGGAAGTGGGAAGCTTTATGAAAAACCTATCACACTAGGGGCCAACAGGGAAAGCCTGGAGCTGTGCTCAGAAGATCCTCGCCAGCTCCGTGCTCCCGTCCTGTCGCGTCGCTGTCCTGCCGGACAATGGTGCTGGCACTGGGGCTGTGCTGACCACGTGTGCTGTGGTGCGATGTCACAAAGGGCCCCCCTGTGACACACCACCTGACGCCTAGCAGTGTTCCAGCGCTCGTGGACGTGGAACCAGCCCCTAGCAACGGGTCCCAACGATGCAGAAAATTATGCTACATTGGCCCCAAAACCCCAAAGCCCACAAATTGTTGTTAGTAGACACGCTGTTCCAAAAAAATAAAGGAGCGTTGGAGGTATAACATTGGGTGCTAGTGGTGTTTTTTGTAAAGGGAGTACCTTTAGTGGACCCCCACCATCTCGTCTTTGAAGATGGTAACACCTTATCCCACTGTCTACAAGCAGTAGATATCCCCTGCTATACTATACATGAGGTCAGCTTTTCTCTGTATCTTCAAAGGAAATACATCTCTTGGTTCAAAGTCATAGTGATTGATTCTTTTCAGCTGACCACCTCCTTGAGGCTTTTCCAGGACCCAGCTCAGGAGAGAGCTGCTAGAAGTCCAACTGTGTGATTTCAAGAGCCAGATTGGTTCCTGAGACCTTCCATAATCACTTGAGGCATTGTTGGTTAAATTCTGCCATAACTACTCACATTGTTAGTATGAAAAAGGAAGAATGGGAAAATTTTTGGTTTTCATGGAGTAAGCTGGGCAAATGAAAGAAGGCAAAAGCATGTATATAATTTAAAGTGACTGCTGAAGTATGTAAATATTAATTCTAGTCATGTTTGCTGGGTGTGCTTCTCGCACAGGAACACCATAGCTGGGGCTGGGGACAGCACTGAGGGCAGCGACCAGGAATGGGGGGGATGCCCTTCCATCCTGCTGAGATCTGAAGTGGTTTCCACGGCTGTAGTCAATATAGGAGACAGCGTCCTGGTGAGGTTGGCACGCCAGACAGTTTCTATGGTGTTGGCTAAAGAAAGCAGGACACCTAGTTTTCTTTAGGTGTCTGTGCTGTTTCTGAGCAGCAGTAAACGAGGGCTGGGACTGATGTGGCAGAGGGGCGGGTGATGGGGTTGTTGTGGCTCCGTTCCTCAGGAGCTGAGGGTGCCCAACACAGGGTGTGTACTCGGATCAGAGCAGAGGGGTTTGTGGCCCCGCTCTCTATGGTGAGCCTGGGGGGTGAGCTCCCCCTGGGCCAGGCTGATGAGAACAGAGGTGTTGTTTGTGGAATGGCAGCAAGCGGGGCCGCGAGATGCGGGGCGCCAGCAGCCACCTCAGGGGGGGCTGAACCCCGCTGTGTATCAGTGCAGGCAGGCGAGGGTACGAAGAGATGTCTGGAGAAGGGTCTGGCAGAGAAGGCGGCGCTCGGACCGAGCGGGGCCGGGGCTGGGCTGGGGCGGGCTGAGGTGGGCTCGGCCCGGCCTGGTGGGAGTGGAAGGGGGCGGTGGCCGCTCCCGCTCCCGCCTCTCCCTGAGGAGCGAGCGGGCGGCCATGTTGTGCGGGGGGCGGGGAGGAAGGAGTTGAGAGGAGATGGCGGTGGTTCCCTCACACACACGGCACAGGATGGCCGGGGAGCAGCGGCCGCTCGCTCTGGGGACACCCGGCCGGCGCCCCGGGTGCCGCGCTCGAAGGCCGAGTCGGGCCCGGCACTCTGGGGGCTCCGTGGCTGCGGAGGGCGGCGAGCGGGGCTGCCGAGAGGGGCTGGGACGGGCGGGCAGCAATGGCGCCGGGGCTGCGAGCGCTGCCCGCGCCGCTCCCTCGCCGGGCGGGCGGGGGGCCGCCCTTGGCCGCGGGAAGGGCGAGCGGGGAAGCAGCGCCCCGTCCTCGGGGCCCCCGGTGCCGGCCAGCGGGCTGCTCTTCGCAGGGTGAGTGCCGGAGTCTCCGCGCTCCTCATTGTCCTTTGTCCTTGGGAGGAAAAACAAAATGTCCTGGGAGCCGGGAGGGGGAGGGGGCGCTGCCTCTCCCTGCCCCCCCCTCCCACCCCCCCCGCTCGCTGAGGGGACCCGCGGGGGCTCTCGGGGACCCCCCGCCCGTGTCCTGCCTGCGCGGGGTGAGGGGGAGCGGCGGGACCAGCTCTGCTGTTTTATAGTTAAGGTGTAGGAATTGGAATTTATATTTGGATACTTTTTAATTTAGCAATGAATGTTTTTTAAAATTGTGTCTTTACCGAATGATTCCAGACTTCTTCTTAAGTATGGAGTAGTGGTGATGATAAATATAAATAAAATACTATTTTTGCCTTCACAAAAGGCGAGAAAAGTTGGCTAGAGGTAGTGCAAATATAGTGTTCCTTGTGTTAAAGACCATGGTTTGGGATCTGATTAAAGGTTAAAGAAGTTGAAGGCTTTAAAACTGTATTCTGAAGGGTAAAAAAGATGCGTTTTTTGGGAAGATCAAGCAAGTTAGGACTTAAAATTCAGAGAAGCTGATGACAGAAGCCATTTTGAAATAACTTTGCTATCACTAAAGGTTTTTATTTAATTTTGCATAGCCTACTTCTAAAGACTTTAATGTGAAAAAAAAGCACAAGGGGTGAGGGGTATTGAGTGATAAGTTACTCAATAAAAAAATGTTAAACTTGCATTTGATCTCTAAGTCTTTCAAAATTATAGTAATGGAAGACAGAAGAGCAGATCGCAGTTAGTCATGAAAAACACAGATCATGTGTGTTGTGTGTCAGCCACTCTCATCTCCAGTGCGTTTTTCTTCAGCCAAGAATGTACTTTTACTTTTAGAGTTGAGTTCTAAAGATACAGTTACTGCTCTCATAAGTTTTTCTTGACTTAATAATTGCCTAAAGATCAATACATTTCAGGCATTTGACTTGTTCTGCTTTTCTAAAGGAAAATTTTTTATCCTTTTTTTTTTCCAGGTAGAATGCCATGAACAATACCTTATTTTCTGAGTGGCTTCAGAGGAATCGTTCGTGACTTATTTTCTCAAGTAGGAGTGGCTATAATTTGTGGTAGTATGTTCATTTCCTTATTTTTTTTTGATCTTAAAATTTGCCTTTTTGCTACTGTGCAGATGGGAAGAAAAAAAAGCATCTGATTTTTTATATGGAGGGGATACATTTTGTTAAGTATCTGGACTTTTAGAAAGCTTTTTTTTATTTTTTTTGCAGATAGAGGTAGACTGTCTTCAAATAATGTCATGTTTCTGTGCTACTTCTGTAGAAATTTGAGTTTCTCAAGGCTATTTGTTAAGTGGCTTGTTATTTTTATAATTGTGTATATAGATCCATATGCCTTGTATTTGTGGAAAAGGGCAGTATTTTCATATCAATCCATTTCATTCAATGTCCCATTTCACCAGTGAGAACCTGCATTAAACTTTGATTGTATTTTGTCCTTAATGAGTTTGTGGCATTAAGGGTTGGGGATATTGTAGAATTCGCATTTGACAACAGTACCAGCAGTAACAGGAGACTTCAGGTATTTGTAGAGGAGATTTTTGGGGCCTGTTTCTTGTTTTTGGGAACACAAAGGCTGATGTTGGCAAGGATAGAATATTGTTATTGTAGTGTAGGTCACATTTTTATGAATTGAAAGACACCTTCTGTGTTTTCAGCAAGTTTGTCAGTCAAGAACATCAGGACTGCAGGTGAGATCTGTCTCTACCTTGTTTTCAGACAAACCTGGGTTTGTTTTTTCTTTTTTTTCTTTGAAGGCTCTCACTGGATATTGTTCTTCCAAAGATTCAGATGACTGGTTGGGTAAAAGTCCTTGAGCAAAATTGTGTACTGTTTGTGCCAGGTATGTTATGCTGGGTTGTGGCTTTTTGTTTGTCCTTTTTTTTTAAATTACGCTGGAAATATTTTTTTTCCAAATAAGCATTAAACATTTAAGCTGCAGTGTTTTACCTTGTTGAATTTATTTTCTTTCAAGCTTAGTGCATTTGAAAACTGTTAGTAAGTACTGACTACAGCAATGTTCATGTCTCCTGCACCTTTGAAGATTTCTATGGTCACTCACATACAACTTTAACAACCTGCAGTGACCGTGGTGACACGTAGTAAAGCCAGGCTGTGCTCTGAGAATTGCCATCTCCTGAGGACATTGCCTAACCACACTTCAGAAGTGCTTTTCCTTAGTTCAGGGTATTCATTCATTAGCTAGGGACACTCATAAGCTTTTCCTTTCCAATCAATAGTTTCTACAATAAACTTAAAAATTCTCTTTCTGGTGTAAATTTGACTCTAAAGCCTAAAGTGTTATGAGCTGTCTTGCTCTCCTCCTTGCAGTATAAACAAATCAGCTTTCTAATGTTTATAATTTGTTTTTACACTTTAGGATTCTGCATTTAGAGTCAGAGTAACATGTTTCCTTTGAGTCAGGCTTTCCCCACTGTGTAATTCAAAGTTGGAGAGCTCGTTTGCCTCTCTGAACTGGTTCCTTTTCACAGCTTCCCATGCTCAGGTACCTCAGTGTGTGCTCAGGACCTCAAAGCACAAGGTGTCTTCGTGAAGACCCCTGTGTCAGGAATCTCAAAAACACTCTTGACAATTTGCTTTTTAAAATTACATAATTGATGGTGATAATTAAAGAATACAGTTGTGAACCCCCACCTGAGTGCAGCTGTTTTCTTTGGCTTGGATGAAGCCTTCAGCCCGTTCATGTAAAAAATCGTGGGCCAATTTTGCAAAGCT
Source organism: Neopelma chrysocephalum (assembly GCF_003984885.1). NCBI lineage: Eukaryota > Metazoa > Chordata > Aves > Passeriformes > Pipridae > Neopelma > Neopelma chrysocephalum. The sequence continues at coordinate 4,986 of NW_020897942.1, forward strand.
TTATGAAAATGTCTCTCCAGGTTGTACTAAACCATTATCTGCAGTGAGTCACTGCTGCTGTGCAAGGCAGAATTCAGATAATATTTACAGATAATGGACATGTCCATGATCATGGATGTCCTGCAGCAAACAGGGCTGATGTGCAAATGTGTGTGTCAGTGTGTTCTGGAACTTGGTTGTGAAACTGTCTGATGGGATCTGTGAGAACTAAGAGTTTGTGTTTAGAAATGATCTCATAAACAACGGAGCATATCTGAAATCCCATGTGAATTTTCAGTTTAGAGGATCAAACCCACAGATATTGCACAGTCTGTTACAATGAAGGCAAGACCAGTCTGATGATAATGAGGGGACTGAGCCCGTCGGACCCAAGACTTGTGTTCCTGATGTTAAATCCTGAAATGTCTAAAGCTGCAACTTTTAATTGACCTGCTCTTCAAAAAATAGCAAAATTAAAGATTAAAATTAAACCCTGCGGTGTCAGGAGCAGATCTTGGCTGACCTACATGTTCCATGCTAAATACAAAATTGAGCCCTTCAGCCTTAATGGTCTGCACCTTTCCTGTATTGTCCTGATGCTGTTTGTGCTGAGTAGGTATTAAAATAAAGGCAGTTTTACCTGTCCCTTGTTACTTTTCTGAGCTCTTTGGAGCTGCCTTTTCTTGGAAGAGCAATATCTGTTTATCTGGCACATGGCAGCTTGATCTCTACGTTAGGTGGACCTCAGTAGGTTAGATGCACACTGCTGGGACTTGAGGGAAGTTTTAACTTTCTGGCTGCCCTGCAGCTGCTCATGAGGGTTGGGGGCGTCAGGAGAACCTCTGTGGTTGAGTCCCAATAACCTTTTCAGCAGAGGAAGCTGTTCCTCTGGGGATATGAAGCCATGTGAAGTATTCTTCTAGAATTGCTTTTTGTAGCTTTGACATCTTCCATGGAAGAGCACTGGTGTGGTGATACACGTCATCTTTGCCAAAATCCTGATTAATCCCAAGAGAGAATCTGATATCAGGTAATAGCTTTTGGGTGTCTGACCTCAACTCTTGCTGTAAAAAGGAGCTACACTGTGCTGGTGGTTGGAGCCAGCAGTGCCAGTCTTGGGGTGAAGGAGCCGTGGCCCTTTGGTTCAGGGTGTGTTCTGTGTGCCAGAGGCTGTGCTGTGCTTACAGCAGCTGTAATTTTAAAGTCAATATAAGCCACAGCTGTTAGACTACCTAAAAAAAGTAATGTCATGTTTATTTTTAGAGAGAGATGGATTTTTTTTAATGGGCTACAACAATTACTGCAAATAGTCTGATTAAAAGACTTTGATGTTTATTAACTATAGGAAATACAGGTGTTGACCTGAAAGGTTAATTCTTTTTCAGCCCAGACTTGTATGTCCAAGCTCTGTGGTTTGTGGCTCTGGGCATAAACTCCAGCTTTTGTGATTAATTCTGTAGTTTGGTACTGATTGTTTTTTGGATGTTAAAATTGGAAAACTCAGAAATACAGTGGTATATTTTGTAATAGTGGAAAAATAACTTGTGTGAATGAAATGTAAAGTGTTATCAACATGTTGGTGGCGTTTTTACAAAACTCCTTGTTTGGTTCACCTGTTCACTTGCAAGTAGAGAAGTGTCACTAGTGCTGAGTGGTGCCATTCTGGCAAACATGAGATTGCTTTTGCAAACTGGTGCTGAGGTCAGAACACAACTGGGTTGAGTCTTTGTCATTGGAAGCAGCTGCTCTGTGGTGACAGAAAGCCATATTAAATATCCTCATTAGAGTTTCTGTGCAACTGCTGTAGCTGTGTGCTCCCTCTGAACTAAAGACAACAGGAACCAGCTTGAATGCAGGTGATGAATGTGTAGCTGTGCTGTGAGTTATTAAAGACAGTTGAGAGCTGTCAATTGAAAATCTTGCAATCTTTAACTGTTCCTGTCTTCATATATCAGATTGTAGTTTTTAAGTGGCCTTTTTTTAGGGAAATGTTACATATAGGGCAGAAGGAGATTTAAAGGGTCTAAGTGAATGTATTGACCTGGTTCATTTTTCATGCTTTGAGTGACTGGTGGAGGCCTCTTGGATGATCAGAGTTCAGCAGCCAGGTTGTGTTTCTGCTGAAATGGTGAGTGGGCACTTTGCACAAGTTCTGTGCTTCCATTTCATAGCAGCTGCTGGAGCACATTTAAATACGTGTTTTAAACCTCTAAATGTAACATTCCTTTGTGTATTCTCCATGTTTATGCCAGTTTACTAATATAATTTTTTGTCATTTCCCCTTTTTAAAGGGATCTTTTTGCATAATAATTTCAAATAAATTCCATCAACAAAGAAATGACAGTTCTGTTCATCACAGCTTTCCTTCTGTGCATCTGAGTAGATACCAATGGAAGAGAAGAATTTAAAGGCTTGCACAGTGTGCTGTCACTGGATAGGGTCATTAATTTTTGTGTATTTGAGGCTGTGTTTTAATATAAGTAGATTCTGAGAGATCACAAGAGAAGCAGTTTGCTCATACATGTGAGGAGGGTAACTTTTATGGCTAATTTCACACAGTCCAAATTCACAGTAAAAAGGAACTTCCTGAGTTGTTTCAGAGCTTTAGGTCTTAGTTTAATCTTCCAACCTTTGTTTAAGGTGTCTGTGGTTAAAGTTTTGTTGATGTAGATTGCCAATAAGCATTTTCAAAGTCAGGGGTTTACATTCGGGCCTTGCCCATACAGGGATAATTTTGGGATAGAGTAGATAATTTGTTCCATAGAAATGTGTTACATTATTTGCCCTTCATTCAGCTGATCCCACCTCTCAGCAAAAAGGGTATTTTATTTTATCTTGTGAAGGGCAGGTCAGTTTGCTGAAGTTCATTTCCACTTGATGCTTGCCTGATTGTTTTCAAAAAAATTAAGAAAAAAAAAAAAAGGGTTTTTCTTGTGGTAATTTCTCAAGGGGTTTGTGTACAGGACTGGGCCTGAATTTCTTGGGTGGTTTGCACAGGTTCTTTGATAACACATCCCTAGCGATACTTGAAAGTGTTTTATAAAATGTCTTTTGTAGCATATGCTGTGATCTGTAATGCTTGTTTGTTTATTTTTCATTTAGGTATGGGACTTGTGTAATACTCATAGGCTAATGCTTGATTCTTAGGATTTCTTTATTTCTTTATTGTTTTTTAATTTTAATTCAGGTATTTTAATATCCCATTTTCCCTACAGATGTGTGGAGGAATTGATTTGCTCACTGTAAGCAAAATAGCTGCTCTTGGTCGAAGGACTGGTAAGTTGTTCTTCCTAATAACATTTACTTCTTAGCTTTTTAAAAAAAGACCTTCACGAAGGTCTGTCTTTGCACAAAATGATATGTAATGCCAGGACAGTTTTCTGTTTGTTTGGTTTTGTTTTTTTTAAATTAAACTGATAGCTGATAGACTTCAAATCATTCCTCATATAGTCAAAAAACCACAAAACTGGCAGGCTTGAGTAGAAAAATTAAAATTAAAATTAATAATTAAAAAGTTATCTCTACTGGATGAATACGGGAACAGAATCTTCTCCAGTTTCCTTAACTAAAAGGAATTTGGTCTTGACCTTTTGTTGTCCCTGGCACGTTTTGTGGCTTCCTTGGGGGCTGCCTGTGGACAGACACAGGTCCTTTTGTCTTTCTGGCTGCTTAAAATTCAAAAATGCCTTGATTCTGCATTTTTAATGAGGGCATCCATTGCATTTTGTGTACATGGATGAACTTTTTTGTGGGAAGCTGTGTTCCTGTAGCACTGTGCTTTGGAACATATGCATTTCTTTAAAAGAAGCAGTTTCTTAGAGCCAGTTCTTTCAGTCTGACCAGTTTTATCACTGAGTTCAGTCCTGAAGCAAAAGAGTGGAATTCATGAATTGGAGGAATTCAGTTTTTAATGCGTGTCCATGAGCTTTAGTTTTGATGCTTTTTGGCAAGTATTGAATCTCTTCTACTCCTGGGCTCTGTGAGTTTTATTACTTTGTTCCTTCAGAAGTCTTAACTGTCTTTCCCACTGCAGGTCTGTGTAGAACAGCATATTTCTTGCCATGTTTCTCCTTCCAGCTCTTCCTCAAAACTCTTCCTGTGCTATCCACTGACACCTTTCTAGTCCCCACTCATCTGCTCGAATCTCTAAAACATGTGACTCATGTTCCATTTTTATATTCATCTTCATATGACTCCTAAATCTTTCTGTGTGCATTTTTGTTTGTTTTCTCATTGGGTTGTAAATGAGCTGTTGTCACATCTGGTTTCTTGGGTAGGACTTTGGGCTTTCAGTTACACACCGAGTAATTCTTCCCTCCTTTTCTGGTTTATAATCCTTACCTAAGGAAGTGGGTGAATGTGGAAGCCTTAATTTACTTAGTGAAACAGTTGCCTACAAAAGAAGTTGCTTCAAAAAGCAATTGCAAAAGCATCCAAATGTGTGGATCCTGAAAGATCCAGTATTGCCCTCTCTGGTTAGCACAGATAATGTTTAGTTGAAGCCCTGATGTTTATTTTCCATTTTTTTAAGAGAAGAGGGAAAATAATCGAAAACACTTTATTGAAGTTGACATACTTTGCTTAATGCAATAAAGTTTATTATTTCAAAATAACACCCAAAAAAGAGTGCATGTGTGAATAAAGTCACATCTTACTGGGAATTCCTCTCTGAATCTGAGAAACCTGGCAAACAGCCTTAGCTAAAAATACCCAAACCTACCTGAGTTGTGCTTTGACTGCTGTGCTTACAGAACATCTGATGGTGGTAAAAGCAGAACTAGGGCTGTCCAGAGCACTCATGTTCTGTGCAGTCTCTGACAGGAACTCATGATGGACTTTGCTGTCCAGAAAGGACACGTCTGCTCTTTCCTCCGGTGTCAAAGTTACCAGGGATGTGTCTTTGAGACTAAAACCTTGCTTTAATGAACTTTGAGACATAGACCTTGAGGTTTGGTTTGTTCACAGCCTCATTCTGTCCACTCAGCTCCCTCTGTTGGAGTGAATTTGTTTCCAGGGGAGGTCACCTCAGTTTTTAAGTTGAAGCCTCAGATTTCACTCTGGAAAACTTGGTCAGTGTGTTGGTGTTTTATGTGTGGGTGTTGTATGTGTTGGATTTCAGTCTCACACTTGAGGAACAGAAGGTTTCAATAGACCTCAAGTGACTGAAGCCCTGGGTTTGGCCACCAGGAATTGTCTTTTACTGCTGTGGTCTTTTAATAGAGCAACAGAGAATTGCAGCAAAAAACTGAAGAGAAAAACTTTGTAAATTTTGTTTCAGAATTGTTGCCTTGAACCTTTGGTCGAGGTTGGGAATGGTTTGTCTCCCTTGGCAGGGAGTGTCAGTACTCTTTGTCATTCTGACAGGACTGCCCAGGTCCCTGATTTTATCGTGGCCAAAATACTGTGCTTGGAAACCCAACCAGGAGCTGGTAGATAACAGCAGCTTGAAAAATGGGCTGATGCCTAATTGATGTCACAGAAGGAATGAAAGACTCATGACAGCTAAGAAAAAAATTGGGCTTTTCAGTGTCTACCTCAGGTTAGGATCACTGCATGTGTCTTAGTGGAGAAAGATCTTTTTGTAACTTTATTGAAACTTGTTAGTAAAATGTGCCTTAATTCCTAAGGAAACAACCACTGTGAAATCTTTTAAACCAAATGTAGATTTCCAAAGTGTAGAGGTTGCCATTAATATTTTGGCCGTTCCTGTGGCATCTTTTTGATGTATGAATAAGTCTGAGAACAAGAACGTGTTCTTAATTATAACACATTATCAGGTCTGTTTATTGCTAATTATTTTACAAGGCTGAGAGAAGAGTTTGAGATGAAAGTTGTGGGGTTACTTGCAAAGTTTTTGGTAAAACCAATGCAGTTGAACCTGGTGGGGAAATTTGCCCTTAAATTGGTTTTGGCAGATCTCATGAGTGTCTAAGGCAGAGGCCAACCCAGCTGGAAAGAGCCTTTCAAGGGTGACTAAGATGTAACTAAATTACCTTTTTGGGAGGTGGGGAAAGCTAATGCCAGTAATTAAATTTCCTTATGTTAAGCTTATTAAAAATATAATAATATATAAATATTAAAATTATTTTAATGGTCTTCTTTATGGGTTTTTCACTGCGCTCGTGTTAGTACTTCTGAGTGTTTGATTGTGACAATAATGGACAGCTTTGTGGTGGGATTTTTTTTTTCATGTTTTGATACCTCGGTCAAGGCATTAACATTAGAAATCATTCAAAATTTTAATTCATCTTCAAACACCGAAAGAGATTTGAAATGAGGTTAATGAGAACAGTGGGGGGAAAAAAAAAACAAGCCCAAAGCCAAAACCACCTCAAAAACTGTTCATTTTTCCATTGTATTTTAAACAAGGAAGTCTGTAGAGCAGATGAAAACAGGACACGTGGGCAGGTGTGAAAGTCAGACTGGGGCTCATTGCACTGGTTCCAGTGCTCTTTGCTTCAGTGTAACTGGTCATTTTGAGATGAGAGTGGGGAAACTGGGCTGCCAAGGCAGAGACCACTGGCTGGCCCCACTGGTTTTTGCTGGGCAGTGGGTAATTTCTGCCTCACTTGTCAGAATCACCCCATGGTTATCAGGGAACTTCTAATTGTTTTTCCCTTTTTTATAGTTTTGGTGAAAGGGAGCACTGTCACCCTGGGAAAACTCCTGGAATTCAGGGCCCATTGTGACACTGCAGGTGTCACACATGGAACAAAAGGAACCCTGGGACGCTGCGGAAACTCATGGAACCAAGGGACCACTGTGCCATTGAGGGGGCTGATGGAATCAGGAGTCCATTGGGACAATTCAGGGCCTCATGAAATCAAAGGAATTCTGGGACACTGTCCAACCTCCTGGAACCAAGGGTTCCTGCTGACATGTGTGTCCTCCTGGAACCAAGGGAGCCCTGATATATTTCTGAACCTCCCAGAATCCAGGGGCCATTGGGACCCTGCAGAACCTCCTGGATTCAAGTGGTCCTTGTGAAACTGCAGGCTCTCCTGGAACCCAAGGATTCCTGGAACACTGCAGAGCTCACGGAACCAAGGGGCCACTGTCCCACTGCAGCTACTTCTGAAGCACAAGGGACCCTGGGACAATGGGAAATCTGGAATCCAAAGGACATTTTGGAACTGCAGGGCCTCATGGAACTAAAGGAACCTTTGGAGACTGTGGAACCCCATGGAATCAAGGGGCCACTTGGACATGTGGGGCCTCCTTGAACCAAAGGAACCCTGAGAATTTTTGGTGGGAACAAGTTAAGGCAGCAGCAGCTGCATTCAGTTAATCAGGATCCAAAAGGAGTGTTTTGGGCTTGACTGGTGTTTTCCATCCAGAGAGTGCTGTTTGCCAAAGTGGAAACCACTTGGAATGCTCTGCATGGGAGCCTGTGTTTTTCTCTGGTGGCTGAACACAGCCAGCACATGAGGGGAGGGGAATGTGTGGGATCAGGGCACTGCTTTGGGGCCATGCTGGGAATTCCAGTGGACTAAAAGACAAACCTCACATGCTGTTTTCAAAGGAACCCCAATGAAAGGGGGACACCGGAAAGATGGGTGGACAAGTCCCACAGTGGAACTCTGTGTGTGCAGCCTCATTTTCTCCTTCAGTGCCCACAGGAGAGGGGGAAAAAAGTGGGGGTTGGAACCCCTAAACTCTTCAGGGGAGAAATTGGGGATTGAGGGGACAATGGGAAAGCAGAAGGAACAGGGAGAAGGGCGGAAAAGGGGGGTGGTCTGGCAGGTCTGACAGTCTGATGGGGGTCTTTAGACACAGGGGGGCTGGGAAAGGGGGGTGGCCCCCTGAGCTCCCAACTTCCTGTGGGTGCTGGGGGCTGCTGGATCCAGTCTCAGCCACAGATTATGCCAACAGCTTCAAGTTAAAGGACTTACAGAAGTGTGACTGAAAAATTTCTGTCCCCACATTTTAATAATGGTAAAACAGATGTATTGATAGAAATGAGTTATTTAGAGTTCTAAATGATCAGACAAAAGATCTTCATCAGAATTATTTCCAGCACAACAGAAACACTAAAACTACCAGGAGTACAGCAGAAGATAGGACAGTGCTCTACACTAAAGCAATTGTTGAAGCAATTCTACTCAAGCTGGCACAAAAGCAATGATTCTTAATTAGAGATGGATGGAACTCCCCCAGACCAACACTCGTGGGGAGATCTCTGCTCTCAACCTCCAGGAGTGACCTTGGGGGGGTCCCCAGCCAAGGCAGGAGTCTCCACACACCCCCCAAGAAGGGTTCTGTTGGCAGAACCTTCTCCTAGGAAAGGGGACTGGCCCTTTGTGGTCGAAAGGGATGGACTGACAGTCACTGGACTCCAGGGGTTGCCTCACCATCAGGGGCTTCATTCGGGGTGGAAACAGCGGTCGAAGCTCTTCCCGCAGTCGGGGCACTGGTAGGGCTTCTCTTACTGGTGGGTCCGTTGGTGTGAGGTCAAGTTACCGCTCTGGGTGAAGCTCTTCCCACACTCCCCACACTTGTAGGGTCTCTCCCCGGTGTGGATGCGCCGGTGGGTGATCAGGGCGGAGTTCTCCTTGAAGCCCTTCCCGCAGTCAGTGCAGCGGAAGGGCCTCTCATCCGTGTGTGTCTGCTCATGCCTGAGGAGATGTGAGCTGGTCGGAAACCTCTTCCCACACTCCAAGCACTTGTAGGGCCGTTCCCCAGTGTGGATGCGCTGGTGTCGGATCAGGTGGGAGTTCTGCCTGAAGCTCTTCCCACATTCCAAGCATTTGTAGGGCTGTTCCCCAGTGTGGATGCGCTGGTGGGTGACGAGGTTGGAGCTGAAGGTGAAGCTCTTCCCACATTTCCGACACATGTAGAGCTGTTCTCTGGTGTGGATGTGCTGGTGTCGGATCAGGGTGAAGCTCTCCCTGAAGCTCTTCCCACATTCCTCACACGTGTAGGGCCGTTCCCCAGTGTGGATCATCTGGTGTCGGATCAGGCTGGAGCTCTGGCTGAAGCTCTTCCCACATTCCCTACATGTGTAAGGCCATTCCCCAGTGTGGATGTGCTGGTGGGTGAGGAGACTGAAGCTCTTCCTGAAGCTCTTCCCACATTCCAAGCACCTGAAGGGCTTCTGCCTGCTGGGAGGCTGCTCAGGGACCACCAGGTCGGAGCTCCCCCTCAAGCTCTGGCCGCCTTCCCGGCACAGGTTGGGTCTTTCCTCCTCAGAGCACCCTGGGCTGGATTTGGAGCCCCTCCTGCGGGGGGATCTCTGGGTCTTTTCCTCCCCGCTGCCTTCCTGCGCCGTGGAGCCCTTCAAAACGGCCTCTCCCACCAGGGTCTCACGGGGGGATTTGTCCTCCGGGCTCTCCATCCTCAGCTCGGGGCCTGGGGCAGGAAGCAAGAAGGACAGGGAGGGGATTTGCCTCCGGCCCACAGGGAAGGCCAAGGACATCCCCCCAACTCCGGCCCCGGCAGGACGGCGGCGGCAGCGGGGTTGTCCTGCAGCCGGGGGCCATGCTGGGCTGCCAGAGCCAGCACAACACCCGCCCAAAGGGACACTGACTTCCTCCTCACCTGCCTGGGGGGCCCAAGGCATCTTCCTCTTCCTCGCAGCCTCCTCCTCCATCCAACCAAGCTTTGGGAAGGACAAATCCTGATGGGAGGGGAAAACAAGGGCTGAGTGCGTTGGCTTGGGGGTTCCTCCTGCCCAAGTCCATCTCTAGAACTCACCGGGCATCCTGTGACCATAAAAACCTCCAAAACACCAAGATTTAGCCCAGAAAAACCCAAACCACCCAGATTCAGGCAAAAAGCCCTCAGAAATGGCAAGATGAACTGGCTCCAATCTTCAAAAAGTTAAGGTTCAGCCAAAAAATACTCCAAACTATGAACATTTAGCCCAAAAAAACTCTCGCAGGAATTCCCCCTCTCTGGTCTCTCCTCTGTGGGGTTCGGAGGGTCTCCCATGTCTGGGATGCTGAGGGTCCCACTTAGGGATGCTGGGAGTGTTGGGGGTCCCAAGGGTCCCTTCTCCTCTGACTCTCACCTTCAGGGTGCTGCGTTCCCAGACATTCCCCCTCTCCAGGTTCTGCACTTCGTTGTCCCGGGGATCCCAGGGGTCCCACTGTCCAGGTTTCCCCTTCTCCATGGCCCCCGTTTCAGGTTCCCGGGGGTCCTGGGGCTCCTCCCTCTCCGTGCTCCTCCCTCCAGGCTGCCGGGGGTCCCCCAGCTCTGGCATCGTCCCGCTCCGCCCTCCACACCCGGCAGCTCCCGGGCTCCACACCCACCACCGGCACTCCTGGGGGGGCCCAAAACCGCTGTGTCCCCCCCGCCAGCACCGGGCTGACAATGGAGCCAGCGGGGCCTGACCCAGCAACACCAACCCCCACTGTGGGGGGGGACCCGCATCCCCCCGCCCACCGCCGGGGCTCTGCCGCCAACCCAGCCCGGCACCCCCAAAAAACACCTCCCACCCACCCCCAACAGCCCCCAAGGGCACAGCCCTGCACATGGGCCGGCTGTGCCCAAGGCAACCAAGCAGCCCCACAGGCGGGGGGACACCAGAGGCTGCCCCAGGGCAACGAGAGCAGGGAGCAGATCGGGCCCCCTGACACGTGGGCGGGCTCTGGGTTCAGCCTGACCAGGGGCAATTTGGCACCAACAGCACGGTCCCAACCACTGGCTCGGCACAGGGGGCCCGAGCTCCCCCCTCTCCAGGATCTCGGGGCTCTCACAGGTCCCCCCTCTCTCTGCAGCCTCCCCTGCTCTCCAGGGATCAAGGCATGGGGACATGGAGGGACCCCCATGGCAACACCGCTCCTGCTCTCCCACATCCCCTTAGCCCACCTCTCCCACCCCTTTCCTGGGCTGTACCCTGGTGTGGATGCGCTGGTGTTGGATCAGGTGGGAGCTCTGCCTGAAGCTCTTCCCACATTCCCCACATGGGTAAGGCCGTTCCCCAGTGTGGATGTGCTGGTGTCGGAGCAGGTCAGGGCTCTTCCTGAAGCTCTTCCCACATTCCAAGCACCTGAAGGGCTTCTGCCTGCTGGGAGGCTGCTCAGGGACCACCAGGTCACAGCTCCCCCTCAAGCTCCGGCCGCCTTCCTGGCACAGGCTGGGTCTTTTCTCCTCAGAGCACCCTGGGCTGGCTTTGGAGCCCCTCCTGCGGGGGGATCTCCGGCCCTTTTCCTCCCCACTGCCTTCCTGTACCGTGGAGCCCTTCAAAACGGCCTCTCCCACCAGGGTCTCACGGGGGGATTTGTCCTCCGGGCTCTCCGTCCTCAGCTCGGGGCCTGGGGCAGGAAGCAAGAAGGACAGGGAGGGGATTTGCCTCCGGCCCACAGGGAAGGCCAAGGACATCCCCCCAACTCCGGCCCCGGCAGGACGGCGGCGGCAGCGGGGTTGTCCTGCAGCCGGGGGCCATGCTCGGCTGCCAGAGCCAGCACAACACCCGCCCAAAGGGCCACTGACTTCCTCCTCACCTGCCTGGGGGGCCCAAGGCATCTTCCTCTTCCTCGCAGCCTCCTCCTCCATCCGCCCAAGCTTTGGGAAGGACAAATCCTGATGGGGTGAAAACAAGGGCTGAGTGCGTTGGCTTGGGGGTTCCTCCTGCCCAAGTCCATCTCTAGAACTCACCGGGCATCCTGTGACCATAAAAACCTCCAAAACACCAAGATTCAGCCCAGAAAAACCCAAACCATCGATATTCAGGTAAAAAACCCTCAAAAATAGCAGGAAGACCCCTGCCCCCTCAAACTGCAAAAAGTTGAGATTCGGCTAAAAAATACTCCAAAATATGAAGATTAGACCAAAAAAACTGTCACAAAAACAAACTGGGGTGGGGGGGCAGCCCTGGAAACCAGGGCTTTGCTCCCTCAGCTCTGCAGGGGCTTCCCACGGGCTCTCAACCTCCTTTGGGCATCCCCTGCTCCGGTGTGGGCTCCTCCCAGGCTGCAGGGGAGTCTCTGCTCCATCCTGGACTCATCCACAGGTCGCAGGCCCTTCAGCTCAGGCTCACCCAGAGCTCCAGCCGGTTCCGTGGAGCAGTGATCCCCTGGCCCCCTGCCAGTGCAGGCACCTCGCCAGGGTTGTTACTTGAGGTCCTCTGGCTCCCTGACAGTCCGAGGCTGTTTCTCCAAACCACGTGTGCCAAACGCCCTGGTTGGTCAGTGCCGGCTGGGGCAGGGGGCACTCGCTGAGGGGATGAGAAAACTGCACCCAGGGCTGGGCTGAAAGAGGCTTCAGCACCACTTCTGATGGCAGCTGGCGTTGGCTGGGGGTATGTGAGGGCTGGGCCTGCTCAGCACAGCCCCGGCCTCGTGCCCAGCGCCTCTTTCCTGCCCCACACAAGAGCTTCCCGGCCCCCCCAGGGCTCCCCTGCTGCTGCCTCTGCTCCTGGCCCTGCCTTTGCTGCTCCCTTGGCTGGGCCAGCGGCTGCAGGGGGGGGATGGCAGCAGCTTCAGCTCCACGGCACTTCCTGGGGGGAGCTCAGCCCAGAGGGAACGGGCAGGGACCTGATGGGGATGGACAGGGGCCCAGCAGGGACAGCCAGGGCCTGCAGGGGAAGGCACAGGGACAACCTGGCCCCCCACACTGCCAGGGCTGTCTCTGCTCCTCCTTGCAGGCTCCGTGGCCAGGAACAGTTTGTGTTCCTGGGTGCCACCATCTCAGCACTTGGAGCTGCTCAAATCAGCGCCCGCAGCTCTGCAGCAAAGCCCCAACTCACCTGGCACACAGGGGATGGACACAGCACCTTCTCAGGAATGGGCACCTTCATCTGTTCCCCACCATGGGACTCTCCTTCCTCAGCAGCACCTCTGCCTTGCACTTATTCTCAGACTCACCTCAGGGACAGCTCTGGGCTCACCTCCGCGCCACTTCTCAGCCTCACCTCAGGGCCTGGGCTCAAGGACAGGAACCTGCACGGAGGGGACATGATGTGCAAGCTGAGGGCTGCCTGCTTGCACTGGCCTCTGGGCTTCCTTCTCCTTCTACAACCATCCCACAACTTAGCCTGCTTTTGTAACATCACACATTTACACACTAACCTTGGAGATATATATGGACAGACACCTCTATCACCCTGGGGATAGAGCCTCAAGCATGTGCTGCCATAGGAATGGCAACCAGAGAATCACAGAATCAGCCACGTTGGAAAAGACCTCCGAGATCATCAAGTCCAACCCTGGATCCAACCCCGCCGTGCTTCTCAGACCATGGCACTGAGGCCACATCCACTCTCACCTTCAACACCTCCAGGGATGCTGATTCCACCCCCTCCCTGCCCAGTCCTTTCCAAGGCCTGATTACTCTCTTGGGAAAATATTGCTTCCTAATATCCAACCGAAACCTCCCCTGGCACAGCTCAAGACCCAGCCCTCTTGTCCTACTGCTGCTTCCTGGCACAAGAGCCCCACCCCCTGGCAGGGACTTGCAGAGAGTCAGGAGGTCTCCCCTGAACCTCCTCTTCTCCAGCCTCAACACCCCCAGCTCCCTCAGCCTCTACTCACAGCACTTGTGCTCCACTCCCTTCTCCAGCCTCGTTGCTCTTCTCTGCACCTGCTCCAGGCCACCATCCACTGGCCCTCTTGGCCACCTGGCCACACTCTGCCTCCTCTTCAGCTTCCTGTCCATCCACACTCCCAGCTCCCTTTCTGCCTGGCTGCTCTCCAACCACTCTGGCCCCAGCCTGGGGGGGCTGACGGGGCTTCTTGTGGCCAAAGGGCAGGACCCGGCCCTTGGCCTGCTTGAACCTCAGCCCCTTGCAATCAGCCCATGGATCCAGCTTGGCCAGGTCCCTCTGCAGAGCCCTCCTGCCTTCCAGCACATCAACACACCCCCAGCTTGGTGTCACCTGCACATTTGCTGATGAAATGCCTGGTTCTGCAGCAGCTGGAGATGCTCAAGGGGCAGCAGGACCAACTCAGGGGCCTGGGG
>NW_020897943.1:0-178490 GCF_003984885.1 Neopelma chrysocephalum
TTCTCTTGTCTTGTCTTCTCTTGTCTTCTATTGTCTTTTCTTCTTTTCTTTTCTTTTCTTCTCTTTACTTTTCTCTTTTCTTTTCTTCTATTGTTTTTCTTCTCTTTTCTTTTCTTCACTTTTCTTCTCTCTTCTTTTCTTTTCTGCTTCTTTTATTTCTTCTCTTTTCTTTTCTTATCTTTTCTGGTCTTTTCTTTTGTCTTTTCTTTTCTTTTCTTCTGTGGTCCCACCTCCCTGCTCAGGCAGGGTCATCCCAGACCCCATGGCACAGGATGGTGTCCAGACAGTTCTGGACTATGTCCAGAGAGGGAGACTGGGCCCCCTCTGTGGTCTCTGTTGCCGTGCTGTGTCACTGGCCTAGGTAAGAAGTTGTCGGTCCTCAGTTTTTGTCTGTTGCCTGTCAACCTATTGTGCTGCTGTGTCCATGGTTTGTGGCCCACCCTCTGTTTGGATCTATGTCTAGAGCGATGTAGGCGCCCCTGTGAGCTGTCTGTTGTCTGAGCTGAGCAGGCCCAGGTCCCTGAAGGTTTCCTGCTAAGAGAGATTTTGGAGTGGCTGTATGTGTCCATGTAGTGGAGGCCCGTGTTGAGGGTCTGAATGGAATGAAAGAGGAGTGGGCAAGGTGTGAAAAGTGGGTGTGCGAAGGAGGTGTGTAAGGGCAGGAAGGAGGGCCAGAAGGCATCCGAGGCTGCTGCCCCTGAGTCTGTCCAGCATTGCAGCGCGGCAGGTCACCCGCCCGTAGCGGGTTGGGCCCTGGCCCTGGGGAGCTTCCCCCGGACACCTCAAGATGGCCCTGGTTCGGGGGGCTATATAAAGGCTCAGTTGTATTGTTCCTTTCAGGTCAGGGTGAGGCCGGCTGGCGCTTCCCAGTGTGCACTGTGGCGTATGCAAATCTCTGATCACCCATTGGTCAGGAGGCCAGTTGGTGGCGGGGCCCCGCCCGGCTCCGGACGGGGCCACGCCCCTCCCCGGAGGGGCTGTGCAGCCGGGCCTGAAACCTGCCGGGGCTGGCCTGGGGCCTTGGCACCCACTCGGGACAGGCTGGGGGGGTCCATGAGCAGCCTGGGATGGACTGGGGAAGTCCAAGCCCGATTTGCAACAGGCTGTGGGGGCGGGGGAGCCAAAACCTGCCTGTTCCAGATTGCTGAGGTTGTGGACCACTCAGGACAGCCTGTGGGGTCGGGACCCACCGATGGCAGACTGTGGGGCTGGTGCCCCGTGGTGCCAGGCTGGGGTCCATGCCCCATAGGCTGTGGGGCTGGAGCCCACTGGTGATGGGCTGTGGGGCCAAACCCTGCCCGTGCCAGCCCGTGGGGTCGGGTGCAGCCTGCCTCGGGCAGCCCCGGGGAGGGCAGGGGGGGAATGTGCGGGTGGCTTTAAAACTCCCCCAGACCCGCAGCCTCTGCAGCGCTGGGGCTGTTGACTTTCAATCAAAACAGAGTCTTGAGGTCGATGCAAACTCGGGGCACCTGCCTGGGTAGATACAGGTGCCCCCACCTGGCTCTCCCTCTTTCCAGGGTCGCTCGCCTCCAGGTTTGGCTCCCAGGACTGCAGAGCTGGGAGGGACGGGCTGAGCCCGGGATGCTGTGCTGGTGCGAGTCGGGCTGACTGCAAGACACAATTCCGGTGAGTTTCCTGAGGATGGGGCTCCTAGTTCTGGGATGCTTCCGCACTGTGGGTGCAGGGAGAGGGACCCCCACCCTGCTGTGTGTCTCACAGCCCCATGTGCTGCAGCCCTGCAGCCACAAACCTCTATGTCCCTCAGTCCCAGCTGCAGGATGCTTTGGGCAGCCCTTTGGAGGGGGCAGTGTGTTGCCTTTTGGCTTTGTACAGGCTTTTTGCAGCCCCCCAGACCTTTGAGCCGATTTAAAGAGGCTGTGAGCGTGTCAATCTCTCCTCTCGGGCTTTAAACCTCCTGCTTTTCCGAGACCGAACATGGTTTGTCCTGTTCCTCAGGCAGTCTCTATAGCCTTCCATGCCGTTTCCCAAAAACTGTTGTCAGTAGAGGCCTGTGAGGTGGGAAGATGTTCTTGTCCTCGTACCCTTTGACGGAATTCCCCGCTCTGATACCCTTTGATGGAATTCCCCCCTCTGAGGGAGGGACTGAGCACTCCCGCCTGAACTGGAGAATATAGAAACCGGGAGTTTCGGAACCTTTCCATCACTCGTGGGATCCAGAGGAAGACTGCAGACCACCACTCTCAACCAGACTGAGACCACCCCCCTCAACTGGACTGCAATCCCCACTTTTGACCAGACTGCAACAGCTCTCCCACCAGCAGGTTTTTCCCCTCTCCCTTTACTTTGGACTCGGGGGGGGGGGCCAAGGAACACCACTTTTGTTCATACCCCAGGGTGCCGGGTTCTACATGTTGGGTTTTGCGGGTTAAAACCGATTCTCTGTCTGTATAATTGTACTTATTGTATTATTTTAATAAATTGTTATTCTGACTTATAAATCTCTCTTTTGGGTTGAGTTCATTTCCCCTGCTGGTTAACTTTTAAACCAGCACACATCTAGAGGTGGCTGACCTGCTTTGGCACCAATTGCTTTGGAAAATATTTTTAACTTCTCTGAGAGTGAAGGTTTTAATTTTTTAAATAAGTACTGATTGGTGTCTTAACCAAATTTGGACAAGTGGAAGGAACCAGAGAAGCCAACCACAGACCCTGGGAGAGCTCTACAGATGGAGCCATGGCTGCATGGGCTCAGGGGAGGCTCCTGTACGTGTGTATGGGTGAAACCTGGACTTTCTGTGGCCTCTGCAGCAAGGCTGGGGTTTCCACTTGGTGTGCTCAGTGCTCTTGTGGTGGTAGGTAGGAAAAGCATCCTAGGAAGACAACTAGACAATCTCTGTTGTCCACCCTGGAGGAGGAGCCTGCTGAAACCTGAGGGTATGTCAGACATGGGAGTAAATATTCAGTGACGATTTATTGTCTGGTCTTTATTATTATTACAAAAAAAAAGCAGATATCAAAAAACAGCAAGGATTTCACAAGGTCCCCAACAGTTTTACAGAAATGAACTGCAGTAAAATAGTGAAAGTAAAATATGTATTTTTCAGTCCTGGCCCTAAACCTTCTACAGTGATCTGTGGCCTGGGATGCCCTGGGCTTTCCTAATTCTTTTTAAAATACTCCCCTTTATTTGGGAACCCAATTGGCCCACTAGCTAACATAATGAGGCACAATGCAACAGGAATGTGAGCTGTTTGGTATCCTTACAGACTCTACACATCCAGGTGCAAAGTATGGGATGGTGTGGATACCAGGATGTGTCTCTGCCTACCCCAAGCAGCCACTCAGTTGTGCTTGACAAAATCGAATCACTTTCCAGTTGCTGAAAGGTGATTTGTTGTGTAAAAGCTGCTTTTTCTTCTTCTCATCAGGATCTTTGCTCCCCAAAATAAAGAGTTCACTGGGCTGAGCTCCAGTGTAAATGGACCATCAACCTTTTAAGTTCCATCATCCAAACTGCATGATGGACAACTTCATCCCATTGTGACCTTCCCACTGCAGACCCAGCGTTGGACTGGTCACAAGAAACAGGGAAACTCAGCTCTCTGGAATGATATTTGGGCTTGGGAAGGAGCTTTTGCTTTCTGTCCTATTCATGGGTGTAGGTTCAGAGGTTGACCAAAGGCAACGTGGTCCAGTTACCTGTGTTAATAATAGCTGCCCCACTTCTCAAATACAGATTTTAGCTCAAAACACTGCTTGGCTAGAGAAAAGAATTAAGACATTGCCCTGCGTCCCTCAGCATTTGCTCAGAGAGTCATGTCCAAAACTGCCACGATTACACACAAATGCACATCACCCTAAACACCAAGTTGTTCACGTCACTGTACGAGTCACTGAAATGTCGGCCAGCATCAAATATTCCTGTTAGAAGTAAAATTGCACCTTCATAATTTTCCAGAACTTAACCACGAAAGAGATCACGACACACATTACTTGTCAGGTATGAAAGAAGCAGAGAGAAGGCAAGCTGAGAGACAAGGGCTGCCCCCGGGGCAGCCGTGGCGGCGGCTTGGTTGGGCTTTGCACCAGCAGTTCCCACTCGCTGCTGGATCTAAACCGTCTTCCTGGCAGTCAGAACGCGGACAATGGACCCAACTCCTCCAGCAGCCAGGGCCTGGGAGGGGAAACACAACAATTAACACCAGGCCAGGGGAGCTACAGGCTACCAGGACCTGAAGGAGCCAACAAGAAAGAGGGAGAGGGACTTTCTAAAAGAGCACGAAGTGACAGGACAAGGGGCAACGGCTTCACACTGACAGAGAGCGTTTTAGATCATTAGGACGAAATCCTTCCCTGTGAGGGTGGGGAGGCCCTGGCACAGGTTGCCCAGAGAAGCTGTGGCTGCCCCTGCATCCCTGGAAGTCTCCCAGGCCAGGTTTGACAGGGCTTGGAGCAACCTGGGCTAGTGGAAGGTGTCCCTGCACGTGGCAGAGGGTGGCACTGGATGGGCTTTAAGGCCCCTTCCAACCCAAACCAGCCTGGGATTCTATGAAATGACTCAGATCCCAACTATATTTCAAATGAGCATCTCCCTGCCCTCCACAAAACACCAGCACCCAGGGTGCCAGGGCAGGATAATCACACTCACTTTAAACACAGCTATTTAACTTAGATTAAGCTTTGATTTCTCTGCATAACCAAGCTGCAAATTTTGCTTCCATATGCTCGAATCACCAAATCCAACCATTTTGTTTGCCTCAGTGTAAGGGAAAACCAAATTTTAACTGTAAAATCTTTACCCAAGGAACCAGGGGAAGGCACAGGATGTAACTCAGCTGTGAGGTCGTGGGACCATACCCTCCTCGCAGCCTGAAATACGCCACTGGAGTTTCACCAGACAGGAAGGGGGCTCTTACCAGGCTCGGGGACCTGCCACCAGGGATAACCCAGCAGGAGCTCGCCCCATCCACGCACCTTCTCGTGCCACTGCAGCAGCACAGCACTGCTGTTGTCGGAGGGGCTCTCAAAGCCCTTGTAGATGTACTTCATGAGCAGGTCCACGCTGTTCTTGTCCAGTGACTGCACCGCCTTCTCGATATCGTTGGCTTTGAAGGAGATGAGGACCTTCAGCACAATGCTCTCAGCACGATCCTGTCAACAGGCAGGCACAGACACATCCATTCTCGTGTCAGATGCATCCAAATACTGCTCCTCTCTCAAAAAAGTGAATGAGAATGTTTTCCTCTTTAACAGTTCTGAATAGGACAGTGTGTGATGCTAACATGTAACAGACAAGGATAAACAGTGTAAAGAGTTTGCCCTGCTCTAGTTTTTCAGTCTCTCTGCTCATGTTTGCAATTCTTGGCTATAGTAATAAATAATGCAGCTATTTTAGACAATTATAACTAAATATTTTAATTAAATAATACTAAATGTTCATATCGAAGCTCAAGGTCTAGCAAGTTCCAAAGAATTATGACAATTAAGTGCTTGTCTGACCTGTCTTTCCACCAGAGCCTTTTCCATGCCTCTGTACTCTTTAATGTGACACAACTATTATATTCCATGGAAATGCCATGGCCAGCCTGGAAGAGGTGACTGCTGGAAACCACGTGTTTCCCAAACAGTCAGCTGCTGTCCCAGGCACACTGGCTGCAGACTGGCAGCATTAATATTGTGCATTAATAAGCATTTGCAAGTTGATCTGCATGTCATTTTGTGGAGGCCCAGGAATGTGTGTGGCATGCTCATGGTGGCACTTAGCCACGTAATCAGCAAAGAACAGCTCTTCTTCTCTTCCTGTTCATCCATCACTAACTGAAGATGAAAAAAAGGGTTTATTGGACTTTACACAAACACTTCAAGCAGCTTCCCCCTACATAAACTGTGGATGTCAGTGTTCTTGCCCAATTTAATATCCCATAACCACTTGGCTTAGCAAGACTTCTCACAGGAAGAACTGCAAGTAAAAATACAGAAGTTCTAAAGATCAACTAAAAATGAAAGCAGACATTAATATTCATTCACTCTGCCCTCTTCAATTCCACTACCAAGTGTGTTCTTAAATCCATCAATACAGGGCTAATGGAAACAAGTCATTAATGTCAGGGCCATCTGTAACAGCTGGTTCTCAGAGCCCTGTGAAATCCCTCAGGAATAGGTTGGGGCTAAAGGGAAAAAACTCTGCATGGAGGTGTGCCTGTGGACAGGGAGAACTGACTCTGCAGGCACTCACTACCTGGGCAGTGCCACATCTTATCAGCCCATTCCTCCCACCACTGCAATCATGAGCCATTCAGGGTTATTCTGGGGACACTCAGAACTGCACACACCCACTCTCTGTCACAGGGGGAGGGCCGGCCTTTTCTGAGGTTTTAACAGCTTCACTGTGATTGGATGTGACAAGCACCAATTCTTCCTTTTTTGTAGGCTCACTGCTAATGGTTTCATTTGTCAGAGGTGACAACTGCAACTCTGGTTCCCGGATCACTCAGCACCAACTACATCCGTGTGCTGCCGTGTCCGGGTCACACACAGGCACCTGGTGGCACCTGGGCACACAAAACACAACCAACACAGGTAGGAGAACACACCACACCTCATCCAGCACCAAGTTAAAGTTACCGTGACAGATGACACTTGAGCTACAGTACTTCCAACAAGATTAAAACACTAGTGGTCATGGATGTTTCAATATCAGGGAATACCCTAAAACCTGCTTCCTCAAAGTACACCTGGCGGGACAGGGGCAACAGAGACAGGAAAGGATTTTTAGGGAGTAACCCATGACTGAGTTAGTTACTATTTCACCTTCACTGCCTGGTTCTTTGTGTTGATGGGAGGGTTCTTCAGAGCCGCCTGCAGGGCAGCCATCATGTTCCCTGTGCCAGATGGTTAAGGACCAGACACCAAATGCATGGAAATCAAGTACCAAGTACTAGGACAGCTATACTTGTAGCTGGCCTCTGCATGACTGAAAACGCTCCAAGCTCAGTGGATGCAATGATTCCCTCACCAGCTAGCACAGATTACAGCCTAAGGCAGCAATTTTTAGGCCACTTAAGACAGGAGGAGCACCAACAAGCAGCTGTACAGCTCCAGGACTGGAGAATAGCTCCTAGGCCCTTCGGTGAATGAGGATACAAGTAAAGGAAATCATTCTCCATCGCTTCTGCAATTTGCAGCCCCGGAGAACAGGCCTCAGCCGGGCACACCCACCTGCAGCAGCCGCTGGGACGGAACCGAGCCCAGCTGGGACAGAACCAAGCCCAGCCGGGACAGAACCGAGCCCAGCCGGGACAGAACCGAGCCCAGCCGGGACAGAACCGAGCCCAGCCGGGACAGAACCGAGACCAGCCGGGACAGAACCGAGACCAGCCGGGCATGGTGGGAGCGGGCAGAGGGAGCGACCCCCGTTCTCCCTCCAGCCGTGAGAGTTCCCCGTGACAGCGCAGCCCGGGGGCACCGCTGCGGAGAGGGGGGAAGCGGGGCTGCCTCCCTCCTCCCCCTGCAGCCCCTTCCCCTCCCTCCACCAGACCCTTCCCCTGCCAGCCTCCTTCCCTGCCCACTACAAGCCCCTTTCCCTTCAGCCCTTCCTCCTTTCAGCCCCTGCGGCTTCTCCCCGCTCAGTTCCTTCCCTCCCTCCCCGCTCGCCCATGTTCCCGTACAAGGCCGCCCGGCCGCGCCCGCTCCCCCCCGCCCGCCGCTTCCCGCCAGGATATTGCCGCAGGCACGAGTCCACCTCGCCCTCGTCGGGCCCCGCTTGCCCGTCGCCCCCGTCCTCCTCATCCACGAACTTGTTCTCGTCGTACTCGTCCACATCCACCCGGCGGAACCGCGCCGAGGACACCGTGTGCTTCGCCATCGCCGCGCCCGCCCCGCGCAGCCGCCGCCCCGCCCCGGACCCGCGCCCTCACGGGCTCCGCGCCGGCGCAGCGGGACAGCGGGGCAGGGCACCGGGACACAGCGGGGATAGCGGGGCACGGCCCCGGGATACTGTGAGGACAGAGGGGGGATGGCACCGGGATAGTGCCGGGACACCGGGACAGTGCCGAGATACCGCGGGGACGGGGGGGACGGACCCCCGTGTCGTAGAATCACGCAGTGGTTTGGGTTGGAAGGGACCTTAAAGCCCATCCAGTCCCACCCCCTGCCATGGGCAGGGACACCTTCCACTAGCCCAGGTTGCTCCAAGCCCCGTCCAACCTGGCCTTGGACACTTCCAGGGATGGGGCAGCCACAGCTTCTCTGGGCAACCTGTGCCAGAGTCTCAGCACCCCCACAGGGGATAATTTCTTCCTAATATCTAATCTAAACCTACTCTCTTTCAGTTTGAACTCATTCCCCCTTGTCCTGTCACTCAGGCCCTTGTAAATAGTCCCTCTCCATCCTTCCTGTAAGTTCACTTCAGGCCCTGGAAGGCCACAATCAGGTCACCCCAAAGCTTCTCCTCCAGGCTGAACAATCCCAGTTCTCTCAGCCTTTCCTCCCAGCAGAGCTGCTCCATCCTCTGATCATCTTGGTGCCTCCTCTGGACTCTCTCCAGCAGCTCCATGTCCTTGCTGTGCTGTTCCCCAGGGCTGGAGCAGCTCTGCAGGGGGGTCTCACCTGAGAGGGGCAGAGGGGCAGAATCCCCCCCTGCCCTGCTGCCCACGCTGGGGGATCAGCCCAGGGCATGGGGGGGATTCTGGGTCCCCACACCCATGGCTGGGTTATGTCCAGCCTCTCCCCCACCAGCACCCTCAGGGCCTTCTCCCCAGGGCTGCTCTGCATCTGTTCATCCCCAGCCTGGATTGATCCCGGGAGTTGCCACAACCCAGGTGCAGCACCAGCAATTGTTCCTGTTAAACTGCATGAGATTCCCATGCTCCCACTTCCCAAGCCTGTCTGGGTCTCTCTGTCCACCACCCCTTGCCCCATTCTCTAAGACCTTTAGTGTATTAACAAAGATATTGAATCACAGAGACAAAACACTGCTCTAAAGTGTAGAATTATTTTTTTAAAGTTACACTTGGACTGTGCAGGTAATTATTACCCTATTACTAATTTGGAAATTACACAGCTTTGTGAGGGTCCTCTTAATGGAAGGCAGCAGCCCTAGAAATGAATATATACACACATATATATGCATATATAACCCCCCCTATTATTAAGGGAACAGCTTGTGGGAAAATTTATTCCTGCATCAGCTCTACCTGCAGGACCACCTTGTTGATGGAGGAGGAATTTAGGATGTGTCATGTGTTCCACCAAAGCTGCCTCAGCTGGGAAGCTGCAATCCAGCTGTAAATGAGGTTGTAGCTTGGGGACTGTAGCTGACATTTTTCTGGTAGAAATTGGCTTAAAGGCAATAAATTAATTGCAGGAGGTAATTAAAATGTCGCAGAATCAGAGAGTTTGGGTTGAAAGGACCTTAAAGGTCATCTGGTTCCAACCCCCTGCTGTGGGCAGGGAACACGGAGGTTTGGGGTTTACTACTCTGGATTTATGTTTGAAAGGTAGAGGATTAAAACAAAAGTATGTTCACAATCAGTTATTTGAGACCCACAATTATACTGTAGGTAAGAGGGGACTTTCGTGGTGCTTTTTGCCATCTGTGATCTAAGTTTCACACCCAAAAGTGGAGGGATGTGTGTCATCCTCGGAAGAGGTGCGTGCCACGGGAAAACATGTCAGAATGAGGAGTTCCACTGAGTCATTCCTTTGGCATTTTTAAATGCCTTACAATATTTATGGGTCTGAGGTATAGCTGTTTCCTCTGAGAGGGCAGAAACACACTTGGGAAAAGCACACGGCTTGGAGACATTGGAGGGAGCAGAGTGCCTTTCATGGCTGGGAAAGGCTGTCTGGAGGCCGGGCTGGGAGTGGGAAAGGCCTTTAAATTCCGCTGTACAGCCAGGTTCCCCTCCATTCCCTGGGCAAAGGCTTCCCTAAAATACGGTTTCACTCCTGTTAAGTTAATTTGATGTGGGTTTTGTCGACCTGCTGAGGCTCCTGATGGCAGCACTCGGTGAGGAGGGGTCGCCCCTGTGATGCCACACACGAAGTGGCGAAGCAGGTACTGCTGTGCCCCCTCTGGCAGCCTCTGCAGGGTCACCCGGGGCCAGAGGCTGCGGAGGCTCCGCAGAGCCCCGGCATTCCCCACGGCACGGGGAGAACCGCTCCCGGCGTGACAGAGCTGGGAGAAATAGATGCAGAGCGTGATGTGTGGGTGTCTCAGCAGGAAGTTGTACATTTTCCTTAAGCAGCAGTGCTGAGCCTCGTCGCAGGGAGAGAGGCTCGAGTAGAGGGTGATGCACCTGATGCTTTCACAGGCGGCCGTGGCTGCGTCCAGGTACCCGCCCGCCTCGAACAGCACAGCCTCGGGGTGCTTGGCTCGGGCAGTGCAGGTTGTGGCGTGGCCTTTCTGCAGGACTCTGCCTGAGAAGCTCCTCAGTTCGTAGAAGAGAAGGTGCCTGTTTTGGGGAGTCGCTGTGGGCCCGTGTGGGGAGCCAAAGAGCCCGTGAAATTCTGTGTATGGCACTCTGGCTTCTTCCCCCGTGCGGATGTGGAAGGGACACTTGGCACAGGCATGGCACTGTCTCTGCCACCAGCGGGGCTTTACCACAGTGCCCTGGTTTGTCAGAAACTCTTGGAAAATGGTTTTCTCTCCTGCGTTCATGTTCTGCTGAAAAATCTCCCTGTTTATGTCAGCTACGCAGCTGACAGTCCTGAGTGAAAAAGGAAAGTGATATTTTAATTCAACCCTTCGATTTGTTTGGTACTTAAAACTACAAAAATAATAGGGCACAATCTCTTCAAAAAGCTACTGAGACTTGTAGCAGCATATGGAAACTTGCTTGGTGACACACAGAACAAAAATCTCACAGCCAGGGAGCATTCTTAGTTTTCACAAACCAGTGTTTTTGCTAGAAACATGAGCAAAAAACATTTCTCTGGCTTCAGCCCTCTGACCCTAGACAGGAGAATCTGTGTAATAGAAACAACCACGCTTTTCAGGATTGAATACAGGTGATTCTGTGATTCAATCTGGCAAAAGAAACATGCAAACATGAGAAAAAAAAAATTAAAAAACGGTATAATTACCATCTCAGCAGCTCCAGCTCAGGATAATAGGAAATATTGATCTGATTCCCTTCAGTGGAATTTTAGGTTTTCACTTTAGGGCTCTTGCAAGCTTTCTCTGCAAATTCCATGGTGCATAAGAAGGAGGTTCCTCTTGCCTGGCTCCTCGGTCTGGGCAGTTCGGCTGCAGAAGGATCTTTCCCAGAGCAGGAACTTGACCCCAGTTGTTCCAAGGCAGGCAAGTTCCTTTAGGTGTTTCCAGGTGCCAGGTGCTGGGAGACAGGAACACAAACAGGATTTGCTCTTGCAGGGCCAGGCACCAGTGGGAGTTGAGATGCTGTTCTGTGCCTGTTAATACTTTTCCCACCTCTGGAGTTTTAATAACTCACTTGGTTCTTTGGTGCCATTTGATACGAGGTTTTATAGCTGAAATCTGGGTGTTCTGATAAATGTCCTACTGAGTTTCTTTCCAAATGATTTCTCTGTGTATCTGCCTGCTGTGCCAGCTGGGCAGAAAGCTCCTGTTGTAATTCTGCAACAGGTTGCCCCTCCTTTAGGAAGTTTGTAACCCCCCCACCGGGGGGGTTAGTCACGCTCTGCATGGGCGGGGTGCCAGATGAGGGAAAACACAAGTTTTGTGTGGATGAACAGCTTTTGGCTCAAGCAGAAAATTATTTATTTGTCTTCACTGCTGCTCTCATTGAGCCCCTTGTCACCCCTGGATCTGGTTTAATTCTGTTGCTGCTTCTCTGAGTACATACAACTTTTCCATCTGTATGTTTTATCCCAGCTTGCTTCTGCATTCCACCTCGATTTGCCATCTATCACTGCTTCATTTTCATCTTAAATTCCTGACTTGATTAATTAGCTTTGTTTTCCACTCCTGACTCTACACTCACTTCCATGTATTTTCCTGTGCTGGAGTTCCTTCCTGATCCAGGCCATTGTGCTGTTCTCATTCAGATTACTCCTAAAGATTGGCTTCCTGACATCAGGAATGTTCCATTTGTCATTTCTGATGTTTCTGTACGGTTTTGATGTTCACTTGTGCTCTATTCTGGGCAGTGCAGCGTCACCCTGGCAGTGCTGGGCCTCAGGAAAGGGAAAATGCCTTTGCTCCCTGACACGGAGGAGAGCAGGTCTGGAGAAGAAACTGTTTTTCTTTGGAGTGGGATGTCAGGAGAGGCATCACCACTTGCAGGTTGCAAGTACAAAGGCAGTTGAAAAAGCTGCAAATCTGGGGCGAAGTTCCGATTCCCTCTGCTGGTGTTTCTGCAGAGCTGGGATGGCCACATGATGGCAATGTCGCGCCTCGGCGATGTGTCCCGTTCCCTGCTGGAAGGGGCCGATGGCTTGAGCTCTGTTTCAGTGTTGCTAAAGGTTTTCCACCAGAGGCACCGGAAATTTTCTCTCTCCCCCTAAAACCCGCCTTTTTTGTTTTGTTTTGTTTTGTTTGTTTGGTGGTTTGCGCTGATCAAAACCCATCAAATTTTCAGTCTCCTCAATTAATAGTGCCACATCCTTACAGGCTGGGAGTCAAATCCCAAGCTACCCAGTTGGATGGATTAATTGGAAGAGTGTTCCAAGTGTGTTTCTGTGTGTACAGCATCAGCCTTTGGCCCCTTTGCCAGTGTTGTCCCTCCCCAGGAGCCACCATCCTGATACAGATCATGGCTGATGGATCACTGGGAACTCAAAACGTGGGTTAACAGCTTCACATCCCCTGTACAATTATGTTTAAAATTATAATTATATCCCTGCCTATCCCAACTATACTTGGAGGGGACCTGGACATAATTATAACTTTAGGGAATTTTTTCACTTATTACTAAAATGCAGCCCTCTCTGGGGCAGAGGGCAGGAGGTGTTGATTAGTGCCCCACGACAAGGTACAAACATTCACAGGATGCTTTATCCAGTGAAAACCACAGGGAAAACTTACATGGTCAGTCCATAATGACTCAGGTTGGAAGGGAGCCAGGATCCAAGCCAGGTATGTTCTGCTCCTAGGGAAAAAAAACACCATAATGATCAGGGCTGGGATTTAAAAAAAAAAAAAAATCCAAATATTAGCTAAAACCTGGTATCTCTCCAGACTAAGAAGCACACAGAAATTCTGATCCATCCCAACGTGTCCAGTCTGGACCTGACTTTACTGATTTCAGTGGGGGATATTGGGATTTCTGAAGACGTCTTTTGGAAATGAAGTTGTGTGCATTGATTAGGCAAAAGCTGATGCATGATTATATGGAATGATTCTATTCCCCAAGCTAAACCATGATCTGGTTCCACAGCCTGGTCCAAGTGTCCTCTGTGTGTGTGAGGGGCTCTGGCGCTTCCCTCGATACGCTGCACTGAGGACAAGGACGGGTCCTTTGTTTTGCCTCTGAAATGTGTTGAAATTCTGTTGCATTTCTTAGTACAGCCTGGTGCAAAATAATCTCTGTTGGAAGCATTTTACAGATGACTTCATTCAGTAAGGAGTTTATCTGAGTTCAAAGTCCAGAGCAGTCACATGGTCCCTTAACAGCCAGAGACTTGATGTTCCTGCGCAGCCCCGAGATTTTAAAAATAAGGAATAAAGGACGCGAAGGAAGAAGCAGCATCTGTCCACAGCTCCTCAGAACCACATCCAGACAACTTAAACCCAAGCTGTTGTGGCATAACCTGCCTCCACACTCCACGGTCTCCAGCTCATGGGACAGAGTGTGGGATATCTCGTGCCACAGGAGCTCTGGCTCCCAGCTCTGGAGTGGAGCCCTGGTGCTCTGCATTCTGCCACCAGGCCGTAAAGATTAGCCAGGATTTAGGTCCTGAGCTGGGAACGTTTCCTGATCAAGCTCCTGTTAAAGTCAGACCTTCACAAAACCGTTCCACCAAACTTTCCTTACCTGGCTTGTCCAGTCTCAAAGTGATTGGAATTATCACGTTGCTTCCTGAGATTTTTCCAGAGCTCCATTATCTTCTTTGTTTCCCTTTATGCCTAAAAAAAAGTATTTTTCCCTTTTCTGTCTATTAAAGATAGAATTGAAAACGACAGAGCAGCAAACAGTCTGTAAGGGGAATGACAAATAAGGACATTTAAATGCCACAGGCAGGGTAACCAGGTTAAATTTTAGGACAGCAAAAATCTTAGGGAAAAATTAGAGAAATAACCCAGCATTTTGATTATTTTAAAAAAATTCCCATTCTACTGAGTGTGGTCACACTAGAGATGCTAGGTGGAGAATTTCTTCCATATTAATTATAAAGTGTTGTCAGGATGCTTTGTTTGTCAAACAATTGGACAGATTTCCTCTTGCCCTAAGAAAGAGCCAAGGAACTTGCCAAGAGCCTGTGTTTGTAGATAGAAAACATAAAAGACCAAAATGAAAGTTTAGAGATGGAAAGAGACCTTATGTATATATATTGCATATAACATATATATAGTGTGTTTTACACATATATATCAAATAAATTATATATATATATATATAAATATTCTGCTTCATCTTCTTCCCATTTAAAGTGAAGATGATTCTTGGGACTCAAAGCGACATATTTAATTCTTAGAAAATATCAGCTCAGGAAATAATTTAAGATTCAGGGTCAAATGATTCATGAGCACACAGATTTGCTTCCATGAAGATCAGCGGAGCTGGGATGGTTTCCAGAATCACAGGGCCAGGGAAAATTTTACCAGTTGCTGGCATAAGTGTTATGAGACAGGCAGAAATGTTCCTTTTAATTTTGGTATGAACTGTGAGCCACACACATGTAGAATATTGCACCAATGTTCAATCCAAGTCTGAGCTCGTTTCCACTTGTCTCTTTTTGAGGCCTTCTTTAGGAATGAATGGAGTTGTGCTGGCAGAAAACCCGTTGGAGTTGTGACTCCACTCTGTTCACGGGGTAAACCAGGCAAATCCTAATTAGTAGTGCAGTAATTACACCTATCACCCCCTCCTTCCGAAGTAGCTGCCTGGTGATTCCAATCAAACTGACAAACGCTGGCTGTATGTCAAGGAAAAAGAGGAGGCAGAATTTGGTGTTCTTTGGGAACAGATGCCAGGGATGCTTTAACTGTGGGCTGTGAGCCTGGGCACCCCAAACAACTCATATTTCTCCATTTAGGTGCCCTGTGTTCTTTTACCACGCAGGGATGAGCATTGGCTAAATAACACAATTTAAGATTTGCTGCTCTGAACCCAATTATCAGCCTTGCCTGACTTCCCTGGAGATTTAACTCCTGAGTCTCTTCCAGAACTCAGCTATGATCTCAGATGCTTTGTATTTTGGGATTTAAGCGTAAGGAAGTTAGCAAGTAGTATACGGATTTTCAAATTAAAGCCCAAGGAGCAGTCTGAGCATAGCAGGACTTCTTGGCTGTAATCCTTGGATTAAGCACTGGCTTTCCTTGCACTTGTAAATAGACATTGTGTTTCTCAGGAAAAAAAGTAATGTCCATCAAAATAATCTTGAAGCCTGGGGAGATACAGTGATAGCTGCATTGTTAGGATTGCATGTGGAAAGAGATTTACAGTAAATTTCTTGGTGTTCAGATTAAACTGGACAATATCCTTATGTGTCTGGATGGCAGCTGCTAGGACTGCAGCCACGGAACTGTCCAACCCCATCTGGCAACTCTTCCCTCCCCACAACAAGGATGACATAACTACAGGACTTAAAAATGTAAAATGCTTAAATAAAAGTAGAAATAAAAACTTAGTCATGTTTGCACTGCTGCTTGACACAGAGCTTTTCCACGGCTTTGGTGGCGTTCGGATCAGGTTGTTAATGAGTCCTGTGTTGTCGTCAGAGAGCTGGAAATAACATCTCACCAGATCTTACCAAACCTTATCACAGGCATCGTGCACTTCTTTGCCAGTGATTCCCTTTTGGTTTCAGCCCCTCTTTCTTTTTGTAAGGATTTGTTCCTAGGCCGCCAGGCCTGAATGGAGAATGGGAAGTCACTCCAGCTGTTTTCCTCGTGTTGGCACTCTGTGCTGAACAGGAATTGCTGAGCAAAGAACATAATTTCCCCAGAGATGTTTGCTGGGGTAGCACAAAGACAGTCTGGATTTTTTTTTTTTTAATTAGAAGTTCCTGCCAAATACTATCATCAAGGGTTGGGGGAGGAAGGGAGGCAGGGAGGGAAAGAAATACATGAAGTCTGGAATCCACTTGGAAGAGCAAGAAACCTGCCTGGGAAAGCAAGAGCAGTGTTTTTCTCTACAGAACTCTTACTTTTTAACATATAACAGCTTATACAGAAAAGAGGACTAGGACTTTTTTTTTCCTTTCCCTCTTCCATGAATCTTGGTTCTGACTGTTGCTTCTCCAACAAAGTTGGAGGGATTGTGCAACTTTGCACTTGGTTTTGGACTAGCCAGTGGAACAAAAAATAAGCAGAATTCCTTCTCTTAAGTGAGTGCCAAATTACCAAGTGCCATCATTCCACATTGTGGTGATAAATGCACGGCTAGTCATGGCTTGCAGTGAGCTTAAATTCTCTATTTTTTCCTTAAAAAAAGATATAGGGCTGTGGCTTCCTTGCTTTCGTTTTGCTTTACAAAAGAAAGGTTAAAGAAACAAGCTGTAAAGAATAATTAAGATGTATTTGGGGGAAGAGGAAGATAAAGAGCCATTTGACTTCTTGCTTGCAGGTTTAATTCAGGATAAATCTGTAGTGACAGAAATATACTGGGACCTGATGCTATCTGGTGCTGGAAGGGGAATGCATTGGGTGCTTTATTCCAGTCCTCAGTGCACTGGTGACCACTTTATTTGTACTTTTGTATTATTTTGCATTATTTGACACTTTCTGGTGTTCTTGCTGGCAGCATTACTAAAGTGTTATTGCCTTGCAGTCTGAATAGGCCTCCCTAGTAAGGTGATTTCAGGTAAGAACTGATTTGTGGATGAAAGATGGAATGTTTTAGCTCATTGTTTTGAGGATGCTGCTAAATCCCTGTAATGCAGAAGGCAGCTGTGGCCACACCAAGAGTGACCAACTGCCTGTGTAGTGTGTATATATGTCCTGACAGTTCAGTTGTGGACAAGTATGGAATAACTTTTTACAGGAAATTTTCCTCCATGGATCCTCTCAGTGTTCAGCTTATAACCCCAAGTGAAAGAATTTAATAGTCCTTTGACTTTCTGGGGTGTGCTTTAGTACAACTGCATAATTATTAATTATCTGCTCTAGGTTCTGATTTCCAATCCAGCTCATCTCCCCGAGCACAGTAACATATGGCACAATTAACATGCTGTTTATAACACGCCCTTGAAAAGAGGATCTGCCATCCTGGTTGTTGGTGTGTTTCCAGCTGATCTCCAGAGAACAAAACAGTTGCTTCTGCGCCAACTTTTGTTACAACTTCGTGTAACTTTGTTCAACTTTGGCCAATTTTGAAATTCTTGGTTTTTACTGAGGAAATCTGCAAGTGAAAATGTGGAAATACGTCTTTAGTAATGTCATCCTGATACAGTGGATGGGGTTTGAGTTTGCCGTGTCCGTTGCCAATAGTCTAGGTGACAGATGTGAATTTTTTCTAAAATTTTCCACTCTGTTACCACCAATACAGGAGGATTTCCCCTTCACAGCCTTTGGTTTACGTTTTTTATTTTGCTTTTTGGGTTTTGTGTAATTCCTCGGTGAAGATCATCTGGAGGAGAACTGGGGGAACTGTCAAAACACAGGGTGTTTCCTGGCATTGTCTAGAGCATTGCGGGTTTTCCACCTCCTTCCTGTCTTTTGTTTCTGGGTTGATAATGTTGTCTTTAAATAACCTCAAATAAAAATATTTAAGCCCGTAGCCTCGGCGTCTCAGGTGCAGATTTATGGGCAGCCCAGGGCATTCCACAGGCAGCAAGACCTTTTCTGTCCTGGCACCTTTTCTCTGGGAGGAATCTTCATTTTGGGGGGCAGAATAGAAATTTCAGCACTAGGCTGAAGATTCCTCCCAGACAAAAGATACAAAAGGGGCCAGCACAGAAAGATCTTCTGTCCATAGAGTGCCCTGGGCTGCCCATAAATCTGCACCTGAGAGCCTGAGAATATGAGATTTCTTTCCTGGGGAAAAGGGCTGTCTTTTGCTTTCAGGAGCCCAGCGTGGAAACTTTGGCATTCTGTCTCTCAAAAGTGAATAAAAATTAAAAAAAGAAAATGAAACTAAAACTAAAACTAATAATAACAAAATAAAATCAAATTAAAACAAAACAAAATAAAATAAAATAGAAGCATTCTGTGGGGCAGAACGCGGCAGTCGTTCCTCTCCAGGGCAGGGAGGGAATGTTTTGAGGGCCCACATGCAGCTGCTCCAGATTATTGGAGTTAACAAGGAAAAACACTCATTTCCTGACCCACCTATTATCATTTGGGTCTTGGAAGGCACCTGGGAGCCTCCTTTAGTGGCTCCTAGGTGGAGCCGTGGCTATTAAAGGGGTAGGTGGGGACACCCTGGGCATTTGCTTCTGGCAGCAGCCACCGATTTCCTGATGGGAGTCCTGGAAATAGAGCCGAGCAACAGAATTGCCTGGTCGGTGTCCCGATGTCTCTGATCTAACGCTGTGCTGCCCCCAAGTCACCTCGCTCTGACTGAAACTGTCTCTGAATGTGCTGGAAGTACAACTTGGAGAGGAGCAGAAAAAGCATCTGGGGAGCTTCATCTTCCACGCTTTAGGGATGTCCACTTTCTGAACTACACAGATCAGATTCCCACAGAAACCTGCTGGGCCGTGGCCTTGGGGTGGGAGTGTCAGAAAAGTGGCATTTTCAGTGCAACCATAGTTATTTTCCTTGGAGCTCTCAAGATTGGAAGACAATAGTGTCCACGGGCCCCTTGCAAACCATGGGGCAGGATAAACGGTGTAATTATGTGTCTTTTCCTGCTCTCTGCACTCTGTTCCTTACTTGTCCACTCCTGATCGCCTCCCTTTCCATGGAAAGGGTTCATTCTCTCCGCTAGAGATGAGCCCCAGTGTTCCCCTCTCCGCTCCCTGCCCGTTCCCGTTCCCCGGGGAGCGAGCGCCGTCCCTGCCCCGCCGGGCGGACACGGCGGGAGCGGCCCCGCATCCCTGTCCCGGCTCCCTGCGCATCCAGAGGCGGGTTGGGAAGGGAGCCCCCGGTCCCACCGGGGCAGCTTCACATTCCTACCTCCCTGCCAGAGGGGCCCCGCTGCTCCCCCGGCCGGCACAGAGCCTGGGACATCAGGGGCAGGGCTAAGGCTCGCTGGAGCTGTGGGTACCAGCGCACCTCAGCACCGCCCGGGTTCCGAGGCTGTGAATTAAAAATCGTCAATTCTGCTTGCTGGAGCCTCCCCCAGCTCTGCATTTCTTCTCTCCAGAGCACAGCTGGACTCTGCGAGCCCTGGAGACCTCGGGGAGTCCCCTGCTCCGTACAGCCTGGTGGCCCCTGCTCTGGTCTTTCCACGGACTGGGGGTCACCCAGGTGGTCTTTACCAGCATGAAATGTAAATTACATCACGGTCCAAGGCATTAGGGTGAGACTTGATGATCTCGGAGATCTTTTCCAACCCTGCTGATTCTATGATTCATTCACAGCAGGATTGGACACTGCTGGCTGAGGTGAGCAGTCCATGAAAGTCAGACCAGTGACAGTCCAGGGGGGCATTTTAAGTTGGATACTTGCAGATTTTATTGTCTAGAAACTCCATTCTTTTCAGCATCTCTTGCACAAATGTTTCCCTGTAGTAAGAGATCAATTTTTCATCAGTACAAAAGCACGGTGCCTGCCTGTGTCCAGGGGGGGAAAAGCCTCACTGCTTTGGTGTTGTGGTGGTCATTGTCATCATTGTTGTCATCATCCACATCAGCAGCAGCGGCGGCAACATGAACATCATTGTCATCATCATTTACGTTTACCTCAAAGAAGGAAAAAGAGATCAGAGCAAGAGAAAAATAGTTATCACCATGGTCACCACATGGTGATGACTGGGGAAGAAAGAGAAAGCACTATGCTGCTCTGAATGAGAAAGTCTCAGTGCTGCATTTTGACTGATTGGGAGGATGGGGATATGGGCTTTAGAAAGCTCAGTCTGCAATAGGTGGAAGACAAGAGTCATAATATCATCAGGGAAAATGTTAGAGCTTACTTATGCTGGTAAAAGCATTTTGCCTCCCCTACTAAAATAGGTCCCTTCCAGAACATGTTTAGCACTCCATAGTGAATGTAACAATGCCTTGGGTCATGAGTGGCTGGTGCTGCATCTGAGGAACATGACTGAGCATCCTCCTTATCTGTGTCGTGATTATCTTATTCAACTGTGTTTCACAAGAGAGAGAGAGAAACATAATGGACATTAAAAGTAAATGTACTGCTGTCTGCATTTCAAAACTGCCTTTGCCTTGTTTTTAAACAGTTATGAATTTTCTTCTCCAAGGGTGGATCTTGCTGGAGAGATTTTAGATGGTGAAAGAGCAACTCCTCTGAGGAAGATTCAAGGAAGCTGAAGAAGGCAAGTCACTGGTGTACAGATTGTTATATGTGACTACAGAATATTTTAGAGATGGAGGAGGTAAAACCAGTCAAACAGAAAAATAACTCAACCCCCCCAAGCCCCAGCCTCCCCAAACCTGGACTTTATTGCACTGCACTCAGAAGATATCCTTTCTAATTTAGAGATTCCTGTGTTCAAGGCTGTCGTAGTTAGTAAAGCCCTGAAATTTTAATTGTTTGAGGCATATGCATGATAAAAAAAACATTAAGTGGTTGCAGAGGGACCAGTATATCTGTTGCTAAAGTTAATTGTTACATCTTTGTTTACAATTCTCTTGTTCATGGCTCCTCCCTGCAAATCTAAACAGTGCTCAAAAGAAAGCTCAAAAAAAAAGAGTTCTGTAGCAGGGCTATAAAATCTTTGTAGGATTTGGTGAAATCAGATAGGATGAATGTAGCATTAAAGGAAACAAGAGACCTATAGATAAGCTGAATTGTTGCTTCCCTTTTAACCCAAGGAAGAGGAGAAAAAAACCATGATAACTCTGGTTTTACTGTTGCTTGAGTGCTGGAAAAAAGGTAGGGTTAGCAGAAAGCTTCCAGGAATTTGTTTTAGATCTGTCTGAGAAGTCTGTTTGTGGTGTGCAACCATCTTCAGCCTCCAGAAGATCTCTCTTATATGACTGGCATTCAGTAGGCTTTCTTAAAACAGCATCTAGGAACTTCTGAGCGTCTTGAAATATGTCCCACAAGAAAGGGGGAACGTGGTTTTAAAATTTAAAATGGATCATTTAGAATAAAAAATCCAAATAAGATAAATTATTATGCTAATACAAGGATTCGTGATCAATTTATACCTATTACTTTGATCTTAGAGGTGAAGAAAATTTGAGTACTGGGATTTGTTCTAGGAACAGCATTTAAATTCAAACTCTTCATTTATTCTTTCTGGAAACTAAGTATGCATGAAGGGAATGAGTCAAACTTAAGACATGCCATCTGATTATAACCCAATGGGTGGGAGGGACAAAGTCCTTGGGCTTTGAACTAGTTAGATATAAATACAGAGCTTGCTGGCAAAGGTCTGCTCAGAGGAGCAGGAGGCCCAGATAGAGTGGGGAGTACTCCCACTATCCTAAATAATGGAGACTCCAATACAATTATTAAGCCCAGAGTCCTCTGGGGAGTGCTTGGATTAAAGCAGAGTGATACAGGCTTCTGGGGAGGAGATATTTCTTTTTTTTAAGAGGAAAAATGAAAAATACTCTAGTGCCAGAATTAAGGAGATGAAAATCCTCACAGCCAACAGAGATTTATCCTGTTTAAGCATACTGTAACAGGGCCATAAAAGTGCAGTGTATCTGTAACCAAGGCAAAATGAAACAGGGCAGAAGGGAAAAAGCAATGTTTGTAAATGGGAAGTTTTGAGAGCTCATTTAATCAAACAGTTAAATTTCTTGTTCTGGAAGCTGAAGCTTGCTAGAAAAGAACAGGAACCATGGCAAGTAACTTGGGAATGAGAGGGAGGATTGAGTACCAACTAGCCAATGATATAAGTAACAAGTCTGTCAATGTACTGAAAGTAAGAAGCTTCTTATGGAGAATCAACCTATTTATGGAGACAAGAGAGCAAGTAGGGAAACCCAGAATTTTTTGTGCTGAATCAACCCAATACGTGTTTGTGCCACGGTCAATTTAATTATTAAACCTTACTTAGGTGCAAAAACAGAGATCTAAATCACAGTGAAGGCAATCTTCTGAGTGACACTTGAATATGAGAGCCATTTGATTTATATGTGACATGAAGATTTTGGTATGAAGATGAAATTGGTCTGTTCTCTTCTGGCACTGCTGTTTGTGTCACTGTTCTTGTAGGGATATAAAGCTTGCTGGATATATTAGCCTTCTCTTTTCACTCTTTCATAACTTTTTGTTGGAGAAGGAAGTAATAATTTTTATTAGTTCTGCGTAGGCACCAAGGTTGGTTTTGATCCCATGACAATGGAATTGATGTCAGGAGAATTAGCCACAGCCACATTTGTAATTGAGCAATGCCTTTTTATACTATTAAAGTATTTATTCTTTGCAGAAAGCTTTAAAATTGTTCAAATGAGGCTCTTGGCCTCCGCTCAAAGGTGAATTTTTTGGAAAGTTTGAGCGAAAACATTTCATCCATGTGTGAGTATGAGCAGAGTGGAAAACTATTTTTCCCCTCCATAAAGACTTTTTGCTGCCTTCTTTTGAACAGCTCTGTGGCATGAGTAGCTGAGGCCTGTGGGCTAAAATTTGGCATTGAAATAGCCATAACTATGAAGTGTCTTAGTTTTGGCTTTGATTTGACTGAGTTATGAGCCTTAGAAAACCGTGTTCTCAGCATGTACTCCAGGGTGTTTTTTCTTCCTTCAAAGCTGCTGAAGGGTGCAATGGAGAGGATTTGCTGTGAGCAACTGAGGAGCTCTGCAGCATGAAATTAGAGAAAGATATTGCTCTGAAGCTGCAGGGACACGTGGGGATGGAAAGGGATCAGGAGACCTCGCAAAGCACTTATGGCCTAGGAAAAGTTTCTGGGTGTTTTGTGATATGTGCAACTGAAACTCAGGTTCTACGACCTGCAGTCTCTGCTCCTACAGGTCATTTCCAAAGAACCAAGAGAGGCTCCTGCAGAGTGAGCAGGGATAAGGTGTGAGTAGGGATAGGGATAAGAGCAGATTCTGAGGCACACTGGCACTGCTTAAACCCCTCTTTGAGTCAAAGGCTCGGGGAGTACAATACCCTGTTGTTTCTCCACATGTTGTAGCAGGTGGTGCAGTTTCCCAGCTATGAGCCTGTGCAGTGCTGCTTTGAAGGCTTTCCCAATGGGAGTCCAGGGACTCGCTGTTCCTGGAGGAGATATGCCCCTCAGATTGAGATTATGTCCCTCTGGACAGCACAGCCCGTGAAACAGTGCATGCCTATCTAATTGCAATCACATGTGAAATGAGAGGGCCAGGGAAGGCTGGAAGTACTTCTTTAACCACATAATTTTTTGACTTAGCATTGTTAATTATGCAGCCTTATGAATCATTAATTTAGTTTTATGTATGGGAGCTCTGGTGCATTTCCTCTGGCATTTTACAATGAATCTGGTTAATATTTGCAATTACTTGAAGGCTCCTGTTTAGTTCTGGTGTCAACAAAGATAGATTATGATGAACTTGTGTGTCTGGTTCTTTACTGAGCTGTTACTGCATTATCACATCTTTGAACAGTGTTCAGAGTGAGTGGAGAGTAGTGTTTTCCCTTTTGCACAGGAGCAAGGATTGCAAAGGTTGCAGGCAGTGGAAACCCAGATATAGTGTATAATGTAACAGGTTTTTTGCTCTGATTAGTTAGTGGTTTGTAATTGACATTGAATGTTTGATCACAAGAACTTTTCTTACTGGCTGAGATGTAACGATACTGCACCTCAGTCATTTAAAGAATAGAAATATCCACGTTATTTTATCTCCAGATGAGGCAGATGGAGGACCTGGCTCACCTCTGTTACCCTCTACAACAACACGTGCAAAGGCTGCCCGTGCTGATGGAAATGCCTGCAGGAGGTATGTGCCTGTGAGGTGCTTTGTGCCATAAAGGACCTTCAGTGCAGGTGAGATTGCAGTGCACTGAATGTTAAGCAGCTCTAAAGCACTCCCTGACAAACTAACTGTGTAATTGAGTGGGAAGCTGGAACTCAGGTGTTCACAACGGAAAGGAACAGGCCCAGGTGAACCTTGTATAGTCTCTGTGAGCTCTCTGCAGCCAAGCTACAGTTCAGAGTCTGCTGCCAAACACAATAAAAACTGATTTGTTTTTGGGTTTCTATAGTGTCTGCATTCTGTAGCTTTTGTGGTTCATCTGCACATGATTTTTTTTCAGTTTTCTCCAGAACTGTAGCCCACAGCACCTGTTAATTATCAAATTGAGGGCATGTGGCATAAAGAAAAGCAAGAACTAAATGTGGTTTATAGAAAACAGATGAATAACTACTAATGAGATAGTCTTAATAGAAACAGTATTTATTTCCTTTTGTAGGAGTGCACTTGTAATGTATCATCCACTGCAGGTGTGTCTCTTTGGATAGGCTTTATTCTAAATGATAGATTCTTATATTTCCTATGGGATGAACAGACAGAGCGTGTCATGGAACTTTTTTTCTCGATTAACATTTAGGTAGTGCCCTTGAGGTGGCATTGCTTCAGAAAGAAAGGTAATACTGTAAAAATGTTGAGTGCAAAGGCACGGTTACTAGGAAATGTCTCACATAACCAACACACAAACAGTTCTGGCTCCTGGCCTAATCAAGCACCAAGGAGTGGAAACAGCTTGAGCTGGCACTGCCATTGAAAGGACCATTGAAACCATGGCTGAACTTATGGCTTTTTGTGGTTTTCCTATTTTTTTCTTTTTCAATAAAAATTTTTTTAAAAAAAGGAGAGAGTGGTGTGTTTTTCTTTCCCATCTCCCCGGGAGCATCCCTTCCCAGTGAAGGTACATTGTGTGCAGCCCTCGGGTACATGGCTTCTTTCCTTTCAGGCTGCATGACGCCTTCCTCTCCTGGAGAAGCTTGGGACCATTCTTACATCACCTGGTTGCTTTGTCCTTTTCTTTTGCTCTCCCAAGTATTTCCCATATTTGGGTATCTCTGACTTGTGCTTCCTTCTCCCCTCCTGCCAGGCCCCAAGCAGAGGCAGTCAGATGAGCTTTTCTTTACTTCCAGCTGCTTTATAGGTCTTTTGCTTTGTCTCCTCATGAAAGCATCTGCGTGCCAGCTGTAGCAACAGCTGAAAACAAGGAAAAATCATCACTCTGCGACTGACTTATTTCGCTGTGGACAGTCTTGTTCTTGTTGGGCTGTAAGTGGTCAATGATCTGCAGTTTGAGAACTTTCCAGACCTCAAAGTATTTTCTTATATAACATTTCACTGTGAGAAGTGTAAGGTTGCATTCACAAGTGGATTTGTGTTTCTCTCTTGTCGCGAGGGGGAAGGAGTGCTCAGATGTATTAGAGGAACAATTCTGATTCAGTAGAAAGGGCAGGCACAGAGCTTGATTATGGCTGGAATGTAGTTATTGCATGTGAACATGATTTGGAAAGAACCAAATGCTTAACACAGCATTGACCGCATGCTTCATTGGTGTAGATCGGTTTTGTGATTAAAGTCTGCTAAGAGAGCAACCCGGCAGCTCTGCTAAATTGAGCTGCAGACTTGTCTTATTAGTTTCATACTTCCTTCTGTCCTTGAAACCTTAAGAGAACATCTTTTAGATGAATCAGAGCCTGCTTTGTCTTCGTGCTTTCCTGTGCTTTCTAACCCTGTCTCTTGGTCTCAAATAAGTGGTTGAACACTATATAATGGAATGCAATGAAATGGAAGTTAAATGTTACACATGCTTTTCCCCCTTTTCAATGTCAAATAATCAGTGTTTGGATATAAGGCAGATTTTTAGGGGACTTGAAATATCCTTTTCCCACGGGAGACAGTTATCAATAGAATGCCTGATTACTGTCCCTCCTGTAACTTTTCACTGTGACATGGTTGGACTCAGTGATCTTAGAGGCTGTTTCTAACCTAAACAATTCAATAATTCTGAAGTCTGGGCACTGTATCTCATGAAAAATAATTTGGAAAAGACTCAAACTCTGTGCAGGACTAATGGCAAATCTAATGAATAACAAAGGTAACTTCTTGCTCCTTGCTAAACTGGATGAGGTCATCCACTTCCTGACGGAGCTTCTCTCTGTCACTTGTCAGTGGCCAAAAGGATTCAGGAACATCATCCCTGAGAGTACTGTGCCCTGCCTTGAATGGCAAGTCCTGAGCTTGTCTCTCCATAAGGTGTTCCCTAAGGATTCAGTCTGAAACTTGATTGTTTCAGATGACTGCCATGATTGCCAAATTGAATCAATACATGAGCTCCTTCCTACTGCATTAACTCACTGCTGTTTTCTTTTTATTTAAGAAATAGAAGTAACTGCCATTGTTTGGTGATTGCTACCCAAAGTGATGGTAGTGCACTTACTGTAGCACCAGAACATGGTACTGTGAAAAAGCCTTTATTTCAGAATAATTATTTGGCTTTGGTGTTGTAGTTCTTGTAGCTGGATATCCCTTTTCATGTACTGATACGTTTGTTCTGTTCAATAGCAACTTGTTCAGAAGCTGCTCGCGCGCCTGCAGGGCTGGCTACAAGGGATTCAACTCACGCTCTGGTTTCTGCACCTTAAAATTATGATGTGGAAAAGCGGTTTGCAAAATGTAAAGCATTCAGAATGCTCTGTGCAGTTTCACAGGAGAAGCCAAGGGACTTTGGGAAATCTAGACTTTGATTTGTATGGTACAATATGGTTGAGTCAGCTTATTAAAGCCTGTGTGTGTCTCAGTGTATTCAGGGTCACTTCAGGATCACACAAGTAAACTAAATGCACAGCCTGCAAGTGAGCAGATCAGGTCATCCGTGACCACACAGCTCGGTCGTGGTTTCGTAGCTTAAAATAATGTTCCTTGCTTTCATACAGTGCCTCATCTTAACAGCTGCTTGTGCTAACAGCCTGTGAACCTGCACTGCTCCCCAGGTCATCAGCACTAACACTTGTGTACATAAAAATATTAATATGCTGGAGATTACTGTTGGGCTTTGGGAGATCTCAGCTCTCTGGGTCAATTCTTAGCGTTTTCATTGCCTTGCACAGGAATTTGCACTCTTGAATCACCTCTATTTCAATTTGTAAGCCCCAAAAAGCAGGTAGTTAAAGACATCAGCAGACAACTAAGTGGTTTTTTTAGAGTGTTTTGAGATTCTTGTGTCAGCACACGAATGCCTGCAGCTGGAGCTTCTACAGAGATGGTCATGGCTCATAGGGGCTCATCTGCGAGCAATATGGAAAAAAATAAGGATATTAAGCTACTAGAAAGCATCCAAAGGAGGGCCTTGAGGATGGTGAAGGGTCTGGAGTGGAAGTCATATGAGGAGCGGCTGAGGGCACTTGATCTGTTCAGCTCGAAGACAGGTCAGAGCTCATCGGGGCCTGGAGATCCTCCCGAGGGGCAGTGGAGGGACAGGCACTGACCTCTGCTCTGTGTGAGCAGGAACGGGACCCAGGGAATGGCTGGAGCTGTGCCAGGGCAGGGTCAGGTTGGATCTCAGGGAAAGGTTCTTCCTCCAGTGGGTGGTCGGGCACTGCCCAGGCTCCCCAGGGCAGTGGGCACAGCACCAAGGCTGCCAGAGCTCCAGGAGGGTTTGGACAATGCTCTGACGGACAGGGTGGGATTGTTGGGGTGTCTGTGCTGGGCCAGGAGCGGGACTGGATGATCCCTGTGGGTCCCTTCCAACTCAGCATATTCTGTGTTTCTGTGATACTGTGGGAGACTGCTGGGCAGGGCTAGGGCTCACTATAACCTTTAATTTCCTTATTTTCCAACGCGTAGAAGTTTTTAAAGTTAAGCTTGGCTTAAAATTCCTTCCTTACGGCGGCATTAACATTCTGGCCCCCCACCGCCCCCGCTCCCCTCAGCCCTGCCCGGGCACCGGGCGATGGCGGGCGAGGGAAGGAGGGAGAGCGAAGGACGGAGGCAGAGAGGCGCTTTCCCTGGCAGCCGGGCAGGACGCGCCGCGCCCGTCCCTCTGAGGGAACACCGGCAGGACACCCATACAGGCAGCTCCGCTCCTGCCGCCCCTCGGCCGGGGCTGCCCGCAGTAAACAGGAAGGCTCTCGGGGAGGCCGGGCCGAGGCGGGGCCAGGGCTGGGCCGCCTCCCCCGCTCCCTCCCGCGCAGCCGAGGGGCCGCTCGGCTCGGCTCGGCCCGGCCCGGCCCGCGGCCGCCGCGCTCGGGGCGGAGCGGCGGGGGCAGCGCGGCGTGTCCCGTCCAGGCACCCGGGAAAGGCACCGAGGATGAAACTGCTGTGGAGAGCCAAAATGGTAACCGGGTGTCCCGTCCCTCTCCCTTGCCTTCCCCTGCTCGCGGATCCCGCTGCCGTGCCCGATGCCGGTGGGGCCATGCCCGCTACCGAGCGGTGCGGGCGATGCTGTGCC
This sequence comes from Neopelma chrysocephalum, assembly GCF_003984885.1. Classification (NCBI taxonomy): domain Eukaryota; kingdom Metazoa; phylum Chordata; class Aves; order Passeriformes; family Pipridae; genus Neopelma; species Neopelma chrysocephalum. The sequence goes on from NW_020897943.1 coordinate 28,517, forward strand.
CGGTGCCGATGCTGTGCCCGGTGCCGATGCTGTGCCCGGTGCCGATGCGGTGCCCGGTGCCGGCCGATGCTGTTCCCCGTACCGATGCTGTGCCCGGTGCCGAGCGATGCTGTGCCCGGTGCCGAGCAGAGTCTCTGTTGGCTGGAAGTTTGGAAGACGTTGCACTCTGCTTTATTTTCCCCCGCTTTCCATTATTTGCGAGTTTTAAACCCTGCTCTGTGTCACCCTTGTTGGTGTTTTTTCCTCGTTGTTCTTGCAATAATAGGTTTTGGAAAAGCAAACCACAAAGCGCTTCAGATCCCTCCTTGTCAAGACAATTAAAATGTTGCTCTGTTTTAAGTGCTTGTTAGCTTCAAAGTTTCAGGGCTGGCCGCCGAAGTAATTCAGCAGTTTTAAAAGTGCGATTCGTCCCTTAACTAGAGAGCCAAAGAGATTAATTGCTGTAGTAAAGGAGAGGGGGAGAGGGAAGAGAAGGCTGCTAATCAAAACCAAACTCTTTACTTAGAAAAGACTTTATGCAACTATTTAAAATATGTGCTAGTCTAGGAAAAACAGTTAAATGGAAAATCGGGTATCTTGATACCACAGGAAAGGACAGCTTGCCAAGAATATCTCCAGTGTTCCCTCAACCTAAAGGTATCCTGTATTGCTTTGATTGTTGTGTTTACTTTGTGCTGCCCATCTTCTCGGCTCTGCGAGAAGCAGCAGAGCACCTGGTATAGATTGTGGTCTGCAGAAGGGGAAAAATGTTCCTTTTTATCTTTTTTTTTGTTGTTTGTTTCTTTCTCCTTTTCCTGGCAGACCACATTTCAGGATGGGGGTGAAGAGGTAGAAGAGGGAGCCGTCTACAATGTCACCCTTAAAAAAGTGCAGATTCAGCAGGCTGCCAACAAAGGAGCAAGGTGGCTGGGGGTAAGTGAAGCTGGCGCAGTGGCATTTGGGAAGGCTGCTCATGGACTTTGGAGCCTTCTCCAGGGAGCTGAATTCCACATGAATTGTTACAATATTAACTTCTAGCACTGAGTGCTCTCATTAAAAAAAGAAAGTCAAACCAAAACATTGAAATATTCTGCTTGGGTCATCTGAAATAACACTCTGCTTGTGTTGACTCTTCCTCTTTTCTTGACCTGTAGAAACAATTTGGCCAGTTGTGGCCATGGATCAGGTGATTCTTGGTGCAGAAATAAGGATCTTAGCTTATGGCATGAGAAGCTGAACATTTATTTCAGATTGGACTGTGGCTCATTTCTGCTGTTGGGAACCTGTCTCAGGTCTGCCAAACAAATAGTCATGGCATTTTGACTGATGAAGCCCTCAAAACTCAGTTGAACTTCCTCAAAACTTAAAGAAATATGGTTTGGGTCTTATTTCTCTATTGCTTTCTCAGCCAGATGAGAAATTAATTGCATTTCTGCAAGAATTGCAGCTCTGTCTTGTTTTTCAAAGATGTCTTCAAAGCATAAAGGCTTTCTATGGTAAGTAAAATAAGCTTAAATGCACATGCACTCGATTTGACATGCTGGTGAGTGCCTTCACCTTTCTCAGACCAAGTGCCCAGTTGATATGAAATGTCCTCACTTCACTGGAATCAGTGCAGCTGTGGCAGTTTGAGTCAAATCTTCAAGAGGTACCTATAATTTTCATAGTATTTTGTTGTGTTTATATATTTTCTTTGGGATCAAAGGAAATAATATAAGAAGTTGATGTTGTATCCAGATATGTATTTTAAAGGCTTTTAAAACTGCCCTGAGATTTATGTCCAGTCATTTTTCTGTGACATGAAGCAATACAGCAGTGCTGAAACCACAGTCAAGAAAAATAAGCAAATTCTGTCCTGCATACAGATAGTGCTTAGAATCATCCCTTCCCTTGTTTCCAAGAAGTACACAGGGTTCTAATCAGAACAGATAATTTCAAATCTGCTTCCTTTGAGTGGCAGATTTCCCATCTCTGCCTCCTGTTTTTACCAGGAAAAATATTACAAAGTATATTTGAGCTCCTGTAACTTTCCCAGATGGCGGTTTTGTGTAAGAGGTGGAGCTCATTTTGCATGTGTCTGTGGCCCATAAACATAGTTTAGAAAAGTAGAGTTTTGTCCTGTTTGGGCTGTGTTGTTCCTTTTACGTAGAAGGAGTTTGCCAGTGGTCATGTTCTCAAAGGAAGGGAGCACGTGTGTTCCTGAGGTCATCCCCACAGCTGATGGTGCCCATCTTACCAGGAGTACAAGGGGCTGCAAGGTCAGAGCAGTGACTCTTAGCTTTCTGTGGCTAGCGTTAGTTTTCAGAGGTCAAAATCAAGCCCTATTTGTGGGGAAGGAGGCAGTGTGTCAGAAATCCACACCTGTTCTGGGCATAAATCGGTGACTTCAGCTTCCAGGCTGGCCTTTTTCAGAAATAAAAAAAAAAACCAAACCAAAACCAAAAAAAAAAAAAAACCCAAACAAAAAAAATCTCTTGCATATTATATGAACATATTTTGAAACATATGGGCTGTTTGTTTCCCTTAAGCTCTTTAGAACATAAAATATTTTAAGCCCTTTTTGTGATCTTGTTTTATTAATGGCTTTTTTGTGGTCCTAAAATCAATAAATAGCCTCTAACCCAGAGCATTATTTATGAAGAGTCATCCCTGCCCCCAGCAGTCTGGCCTTGAAAAGCCTAATTGTCTCTTTTAAAATCATCATCAGGTGACTTTTTTTTTTTAATCTGGAGCTTATAGGGGTTTATGATGTTTTTTTTGTCCTATGCTTTGAAATTCATAGCACTAAATTAACAAGACATTGGATTTATCAGCGTTGGATTAAATTTTTTTGATGGTGCTCTAAGTCAGGCTTAGGTTGAAGACTCAAGGTCAGCTGAAGAGTGGGAACAACCGTTTGTACATCAGCAAGTATTGAGTCGCAAACACAGTAACTCTCTTATTGATTATATGCACGCCTGGACTTACTTTTTCAAAAATTACTTTTCAAAGTCAGTTTGTGATCTGTAAAGGACTACTTTAGCAGTCTGACGTTCTCTGAGGCACTGAGCTTTTGGTTTGTTGGTGTAGGTCAAGTCTAATAAACCTTTCTTGAAGTTCTGCATCCTGAGAACCCATCCAGGGTCACTGAGTGGTTGGCCCTGTGATGAGAGAATGGTCTGTTTAAAGGCCAATCATAAAATTCCAGTTTAAGCACCGTAAACACTTGCCTATTTAAATACAGAAATGTCTGTCTTGTGTTTCAAACTTCTACAGTTAATATAAGAAAAACAGGCTGTGACTTAGGCAGGCATCAGCAGTTCTGTAACTTTCAGAAGTGTGAAGCTTTTGGATAATCACCAAGTTTCTTAGCTTTAAATTTAATATTAGACATCAAAGGCTGCCAATAATAGCCACTGCTTTTGTCACCAAATACTTAATACTAAATATTTAGTGAAGCTTAAGACTTTAAGCATTACAGTATTAGAGAGTATTAATAGCCCTGGTAGGAGCTCAGCATTGTGAGATGCTACACGAAAGCACTATTTTGGCTGAAAAGAACTTACAGATGTGATATCTGAAGAAGCTTGTCTGTACACACTTGTTGTCTCAGCTGATGATTGGTATCAAAGCTTCAGAAGTCAGGTGTACCTTCTGGAAATAGTGAGAGGGAATCCCTCCCAAACATGATAGGTTCAACCACAGAAAACATGAAGACTTTTTTTTTTGAAAACAAAGTGGGTTTTGGTGTCTCCAGGATATACCTTGAGAGGTCTCCAGGGTCCTGAGAGAGAGGAACAAGCCACAAAAGCCATGGAACCTGAGGTACATGGCCTGACTTCTTTGTGAGAGAAAAAGATGGAGAAGTAGAGATTTGTACAGGTGGATGGCACGCTCCAAAGAGCAGGTGAGGAGGATGCTTTCTGCAGCAGGATTTTGGGTGGCATTATGTCAGGCTAGAGAAAAAGCTGTATCAGTAACTGGAATGGAAGATTTGAAAATGCAGCAAGGGATTTGAATGATGTGGCTAGAAAGAGAGTGTTGTATATTAAAGCTATGACAGAGCAAAAACCTGAAAAATTGGATCCAACTTCCCTCTCAGGATGTAAACACAGCCCCCTGTGCCAGAGAGCTGGCACCCTGCATGTCCCAACAGGATGGTGCTATTGTCCATGAAGGAAAGGCAACAAAACCAAAGAGACAGGTGAAAAGTTTAGAGTTCTGTGGGGGTTTTTAATCTTGAACTGACAGCCAGGTACCCGTGAAATGAAACAAAGACAAGCTGAGTCATACGATAGCGGGAAGGAGATAAGAACAGCAAAGCAGTGGCTGTAAAAGTAGATCAGCCGCTAAATACCTGAATTTCTGTGGCCAGGAGCAATATGCTGACAGAGCATGAATGGTGTTGGAGTGGTGAACTGCACTCAGTGATTTATTGTAAACAGTAAACTGAGAAGCAAACAGTTGAAAGCGAATGGAAAAAGCAGTGGGTAGAGGAGTGAAGAGATGGAATTGAAGGGAGGTGGGGAAGAGTGGTGTAGGAAGAATAGAGGCATGGATGTGGTGTGGGCAGATGGACAAGAGGGTTATTAAAAAAAAAAGCTAATGAGGTTTTAAAGAGCTGTGAAGTGACTTTTGTAGAGCTCCGTGTTCACCCACTGTACTGCTTTATCTCACCTTTCCAGAAATTAGGGAGGGGTGGGTGGCCGCTGTCTAGCCCTTGGAGTCTGAGGGAAGCAGTGAGGAATGAGCCTCTGAGACAGGAGGGGCTCCCTAAAGCCTGCAGATATTTTTCCTATCGGAGTCCTGTATCCGGGAAGAGCGAGGAAGAGACTTACAATCTGCCTCTGGAGGATTTGGTGGGGCAGGTCAGAGGAATTGCAGCCAGGAATGGCAGTTCTCCCGAGCCCCTGTGCTATGTTTCCACATCTTAAATGACTGCTGAGCTTTCAGAGCCCATCCTCACACATCAAGTTTTGTGCTTTGCTGATGGATGATGCAGACTCCAAGTCTTAAATATCCAGATAACATAGGAATACTCTGCTCCCTCATGGCCAGCCTGCCTGGCTTCTTTAGCTGTTGTATGCACGTCTAGAGCAGATTTGAGAGACTTGGTTTTTTTCTTTCTGCTTTCTTGGCCACAGCTGAACTTCTGGCTCTGGAGTTTGTTCAGGCAGAGATGGATTCAAAGTATTGCTTGTCTCAAGGTGTCTTTAATACTATAACATTGGGCGTATAGCAGAACATGTTCTTCCAAAATTAAAAATGAACTGCTGTAGAAAGGTGCTTTTCAATACCTTAAAATGCTGAAAAGGGGAAAAGCTGAAAAGTACCAAGTCTATCATTAAATATTTGTGTGTTTTCTTAACACTAATATTATTTGATAATTACTTTTCCTGGGAATTTTGTGGTGTTTTAAAAATAAATTTTGAGTGCTTGTCTTGCGCTGAAAACTGCATGTGACCACAGGTTTGGCTTCTAAACACCTCTGCAGTCACATACACTGGCAGGATGCTTGTGTTGGAGAGTTCAGTCAGAAAAACATTGCAAAAACTTGTGTCTAACTAAGCTGTATCCCAGTTAGGACCAAGGACACGATCCTCTCTCTTGAGTTGAACTGTCAGAAAAGAAGCTTTAGTTTGGATTTATTTCTTTCCAACACAGACCTCCTAAATATGGGTTGAGATTTAAATGGTGCCTGGAATCATCAACATTTTAGGAACAAGCAAACCTCAAATTTTCTTTGAGCCTGCTCCTGCCCTCCCACGTGTCTTCCAAGCCAGCTCTGTGATTTCTTTTTTATCTTACTGTTAGATCCCAGATGTTCTGGTTGAGCGTAGTTTCCTGTGGAAGCAGCAGGCCAGGGCTGGGCTGATCATTGTCCTTGCTGCAGCTTGCTGTTTTGTCTCTTGATTTAGAGCATGTGTTGGTCCCTTTTGGGTAAATCAGACTCTTCAATCAGGTTCCTCCAGCCTGTCCTGACCACCCAGACCAAGGCCAGGGTGTAGTTCTGGCCGTATGTTTGGCAGGAGCAGAAAGGCGGTTCCCAAGGAGCTGACAGGCTCCCTATGGAAACTGAGTTGTGCTGTTGGCCACTCCAGATCCTCTGGGGAACTGTCTTGGAGAAGGAAGAAAGATGGGGTGTGCTCACATTGGTATTGCATGGGGGAAGTGCTGTCAAGGGCTGGAGACCCACAAAGTTAGGTGTATGCAGAGGGAACTGAATGGTTTTACCTACTGACAGGTACACAGTTATCCAGAAGAAAGCTTTGGCATCTCATTCAGCTTGTCTTTTGGTTTGGAGTAGGCTCTTTCCTCCTGTCCTTCCTTCATTGGGGGCATAATAGTACCATAGTATCATAGCCCTTATTAATGACTCCTCATGGAATATTTTTCTCCTTACTTCCCGGTTCAGGCACAGATCTCTGCTCCAGGGATATCCTAAGGAGCACTCTTGGATACAGTCATCAGCTGGGTAATAGAGGCTGTGTGTGCAACACACACTCAAAAATAGAAACTGAGCCTATTAAGAGTTTTAAAATGGAAGCCTGAAAGATTACTGTCCATTACTTTCCCAGCTGCAAATCCAAAGTGCATAATTAGAGGGGTAACTGGCTTTGCAGCACAGTGTCATGCTCTCAGTTGGGTTTAAAACCTCCCATTCCAAGCTGTCAAAGCGTGACAGGGTGGGAGTGCTTTAATCTTGTGGTGTTATTAACAGAGTTAAGGGATACTCCAGCATGGCCACACGGAACCAGGGAGAGGGACACAGGCAGCCTCCCTTCCTAAGGGCTGTGTAGAGGCATCTCTTGCATTTAATCTTTAGATTAAGTGGAATGACAAGAGCTAAGGGAGCCTCTTGAGCAAAAGTTGTTGGAGACTGCTCTGCTGTTGCACTGGTGTGTATCTGCATTTTGGAAAGCTCACAGCCAGCCTGCTTATGGGCAAAAACTTGCCCTTGGCATACTTTCAGCTTACCTGTGACATGTAGGAATATAATGACATCCTCTGCTATAATTGCTCTCTCCTGGGAATTCCTCCGACAGCCAGGATGTCTTTTTAAACTGTGCTGCTTGGATGGTAGAGGTTCTCCCTGAATTCAGCACCTTAAATGTCTTGCTGCTGACATCACTGAATTGCTTTGTCAAGAAGTAGAAAGTCAAAGGAATAACCCAAAAATCAGCTCACTGCAAAGAAAACCCTGGTATTTTCTTTCTGAATGCTAGATGTAGGTCACTTGTTGGGTTAAAGAAGAGCTGGCAAGGAATGTGGCTATGTGTCATTGGAAAGCCTGGGAGCAGCAGCATAAGAACTGGACTGAGATGCTGTACAGAGAATAGCCCTGGAGAAACCATTAGTTTTACAGTTTGGGTTTTGATGTTTTCATTTAAGGAACAGGCTGAAGCATTGCAAGCACGTTAGTCACACTTGGATTTAAATTTGACCTTGGTAAAGCCAATTAAAAATATGTGTGTAAATGCACACTTTGAACTTGAATCTTTTACTACTGCTCTAGGAATCTGTTTGCCAAGTATATAACTTCCTTTAGCCAGCACTGTAAGGGGGTACAGCTGTGTGGAGAAATGAGCACAAAGTGGTGACTTAGCCCCTTGAAATAAATGAGGTTATTTTGTGTGAAAGGGATAAATAAATGCTAACTCGGTGTTGAATCCTGCTCTTGCTTGTCTTTGTGTAGCCAGAGCCTTGTGTCTTGTAAAGCAGAGGCAAAATGTGTGTGATGTCTTAGTGTTCTCACCTCAGCAAGATGGTATCAGAGATTGTAAAACATTATTCCTAAAGGGAATTGGGATCTCATTCCTAAAGAGTTGAGCAGCTGACCAGGAGTTGTCTCCAGGAAGTTGTCATGGTTTGCTCTTGCAGTCTTCCAGAACTACTTTTGCCCTTGTTTCACCCCCTAAATGCTCTGTTTTCCTGTTCAGTGGCCTTGCAAGCTCTTCAGAAGTGACTCGTGGTTCTTCATGGGTGGTACATTAGCACATGGGGTGGAACTATAAAGTCTATGTTAGGTATTTACACCTTCTGGAATAAGAATTTTATTGAGATGTGTGAGGATGTGGGTTTCTTTTTAATTTTGATTTTTTTAAATATCAAGTTTTAAAGCTGTAGTGAGGAATTCTGTGGTTTGGATATGGAAATCCTTTTACTGTTCCTGGAAATCCTGCTACCTTGGACCAAACTGAACTCATGCTAACACCTGAATCCAGCTGTGCTGTGGTTCAGTTCAGCACCATGTCACCAATAGGTGACAATTTAAGGACTGGAAGGAAAGTAAAAACACATCCAAGTGAAATGATAATGGTCTTGCATTCTTAAAGCATCTTTCATCCAAATAACTTTCAAAGCACGGCTGCAAATTTTCACCAGACTGACTCTGTGAAGTGTGTTGTCATGTAACATAGCACAGAAGTATGATTTGGGTGGGGATTAAAATTCAGCTGCAGTGCTGTATCCTGGGTTTGGTAGATTCCTCTTTATTTGGGGGGGAGGGAAAGAGAGGAGGAAAAAGTTTTCCTGGGATGATACAACTTAAAAAAGCCTATTTTTTTTTTTAGGCTGCTGAAGGGCTGGGAACATTAAATAAAAGTCAGGGGGAGATGGATTAGCTGTCAGAGCTGCCTGGTAATATTTACTTAGTGGCTTCATAATGTTATCACATGGATATCTTCCCCACATGTGACATATATGCTGCAAGGAGCAGCTGCTTAACAAGGCACAGCAGCACATGGAAACAATTTAGGACCAGAAGTGAATTAATTAAAACCACCTGGGAAGAAGACCTGGACTTCTGAGAGTCCAGAGTTCTGTGGAAGCATTTGCCCACCATGATGCTGTTGTGAAAGCAAGCTCAGATATGAAGCTGTGTCAGGGAAGAGGGGGGATGAAGTGAAGCTGAGAAAATACTATTAAAGGGATGACAGTAGCACCTCACTCATTCCTGGTGCTTGTTTCCTCATCTCAAAGATCAGAGACCTAGCAAAAGGGGTCCACAGATGGGAAAGGATTTGGTGACACTGAAAAGGTGAGGACTGTTAAATTTGTGTCTTGATGTGCTGGTTTAACAGTAAATCCTCACAGGATTGAGGCTCTGTTCTGGCAGTGAATAGGAGGATATACTAAAAACATTTAAAACAGTGAGTGAAGAAGGGACACTTTACCTCCGGGGACTGTTTGGTGGTTTTGAAAGCAAGAGGGTGAAAGAAATCAGTGATTTTGCTTTGCATGAAATGAACCTGAAGGGACATGCCATTGGAAAAGTAGCCGAGTCCAGCCGAGTCTAAGAGGATTCAGAAAGGACTGGACATTTATATAAATAATGACAACAAATGCATGAATACTATGTGAGATTGAAAACACAAGACATTAATTTTTGTGATTTAGCTACAAAACAAACATGTCCTGCAGGTGAGAAGAGTCTTTTCCTCTGGGCTGGTTGTTCTGAATGTTACGGGTGTTATTCCTTCACCTTCCTCTATAGCATCTGGCCATTGTCAGAGGGGGAAAAAACCCCCAGTTATTGTGTGTGGCTGTGTATAAAGTTCTGGTTACAATTTGTTTGCAGCAAAGATTTAATGAGGCAGAATAAGGTTGAACACAGTCACTTACCAAAAGGATCACAAGAACTTTAATGGCGAGGAGATGTCAGGGCCATATTGTGACACCCTAACAGGAGTTTGGTGGGGGCTAGTTTTCCAGCAGCCCAGCAACCTTCTCCTGGTCAGGGAGAACTCTGGGTGCTCAGATCCTTTTTTGTGTGTGTGCAAAGCAAAACTTTGCATCCTTGCTGGTTTAGGCTCTGCCAATATAGAAGTTGTGTGGGTTGCCCTTTGCTTTACTCCATTCAGCTTCAAAATAGCTACTTTAAAAATAAGGCAGCTCGAGCAGAGCATGATACTCTACATGTGGTCTCATCATGCAGTGGAAGAATAATGTCCTTTGACTTGCTTTGGTACCCTTTATTTATGCTTTGCAGAATTGTTTGCTTTTTGTTGCCGCTTCCAAGCATTGTGCTGAAAGATTTAAGGTTCTGCCTATTCCAACCCTTCAGGTCTTTTCTCTGATCCGTGTGCCACTGCCTGACCTTTGAGGGTGGGACATTCAACAGACATTTTTTGCTGGCTTTTTACATTTACCTACATTTAGTTGCATCGTTCATCTGTTGCCCATCGTATCTCCCCTTTAGCAGCTTTGTCAATCAGAATGAGATTTTGGCAGCCTCCACCTGAGGTGTGAAGCTTTGTGCCTCTTCACGTGGTAGCAGCACTCGTGAAGCTTTTGCTCTGCAGGTTACTGGGTTACAGCCTGATGGAGCTGTGACTTGTTCCTCTCTGCCACCTGCGTGGGTCTCCCACACGTGGCTGTGGACAACAGCCACCAATGCTGCTGCTGGGCCGTGGTGGCACTGATGAGGTGTAGGCATTTGAAATGCTTTTGTGCAGTGATCCTGTTATTACATTCTATTATTTCATCTATTTTTCTCTTATATTCTTCCCACCTTTTTGGTCTGAAAGGAGTTTAGGGGGTTATTTTCTTCTCCTTTCCCACCCCCCCTCAGCTGCTTGGTACAGTTGCCTTTCTCCTTACCAAGGCTCAACCTTTCTCCCAGTCAGTGGCTGTTTCTTCCTTTTTGGGCACTCCATGGGCTCTTTGTGCGAGTGAAACAACATGTTTTTATTACAGATTTTGTATTGAAAGGTCTCAGAATGATTGAACAATACAGAATGACTGAATGCTTTGAGATGTGGTCAGAGCTCTTGGGCTTCAAACTGGAGACTCGTCAGATTTGCAGATCTCAGTGGCTCTTTCTGACTCTTAAAAATCAGTGATCTAAACTTTTAAGTATCTATATATCCTAAAGCAGAAATAAACCCTCACGTTAGAGCTATCTCAGGTTTTATTCCTTCCTGTATGTAGTTCATGCCCCACATAAGCTTTCATACACTGAATATATTGAGCTTTTGTTTTGACTTGAATCAAGTGCAGAATGTCCTTCAGTTGTTTGAAGTGTTTCTCAGCCTGTCAGATGAGGTTCATAACATTTCAAAGCTTTGTTGGTGTTGGGATGCAAACAAGTCAATACCCCCTCATGGTTAACTGTTCTGTTCAGTGCAAAAGAGATGAATTAACCAAATGCTCCTGAGGTGCGTTTGGAACCTGGTTGAAATATTCCATGCAAATAAGAAAATTATTATGAAGATATCCTTATACTTCTGTTTGTTTGGTTTGTAGTAAACTCTGTCTCTACCTATGGTGCATTTTGTATTTTTAGAGTAGAAATCCTTTAGGGCAGGGACAGTGTCTTCTGTTTGGAGATGCCATTGTGCTGCTGTTGGAAATGTCCAATAAGTAACACCGACGTGTTTCGTTTGGAAGGCAGATCTTAGGCCTTTGCATTCCTCCCCTGGAGTGCTTGGGATTGATTCTGGCTGTGCTCCGGGCTGCTGGCTCCCTGTAGCAGACAAAATGTGAATGAACTCTTGCACACTTACTTAAAGCACGAGGCTTGCATTCTTCCTGCAAAAACAGGCGCTTTGTTCGGGAAAACATCAGGTGGTCATAAAGTTAGAACAGGACTGAGAAGACCAGAAGTATGCTGCTAACTCCTGATGGGTAATTAAACAACAACCCCCCCAAAAAAGAAGAAAAATCAAAAGAACAGACAGCAAACGCGGACAGTTTCTGTTTTATCTGACTTTTTTTCATTCTTTCTTTCCCCTTTACTTGTAAGCTATACTTATTTGCATTCTGACTCAATACTTCCACATAATTATGTGTTTTGATTTGTGTCCATTGCCTAGGGATTTAAGTCCAAGTGCAGCATTCTTAAGCTAAAATACAGATCTCTACAGTGGGTTCAGGGCCAGCTCATGCTGTTTCTGCTGTGTCAAAAGAGAAGGGGTAAGGGCTGGTGCTGTGGTTAGAAGAATCCAGTAATTTGTGTAGCCATGCAGTGTGTTTAGCTGTCATATGTTTGTTTGTCATACAGAATTTATCATAGAGAAAATACCTGTAGAATTTGGACAAGGATGCTGCCAACCAGGTGTGGTACAGACACACACACACGTGTAGTCACACAGAGTCACTCCCTGTCTCTATAGGGGTGTGTGTACAAGAGAAGAACCCAAAGAGATTCCATAGTCAATCCCCTGGGATGTCTAGATAGCACAGTAAAAATGCAGTTTGGCCTGGACTAATAATTGCCTTAATATTTTTGGACTCTTTCAGCACATAAATAAGCTGGTAACACTTAATATTAGGAAACATTAGCTTACTATTACTGCTTTTTCTGCTCAGACCCCCCCTGTAGAGGTCTCTTAGTTTTGAAACAAAGGGTAGTAAAAAGCACAGCCATGGAAATGAAGTTTATAACTCAATTTAGGTACATATTCATGCTGTGGTCATGAAAGTGGTTACTTACTGCTTACCTCTTTCTTTTATAAAATACTTAAAAAGCTTGCCAGTAGGGATTGCTCACAGTAATTATTATGAAACATATAACAGAATTTCTTGGATATTTGTTGCTCCACAAAAACACCTTGTTTCCGGTTCAGTTTATTTTAAAATCCGAACCAGTCTCCTGCTGTTTTCTCTGTCTGAATGCATTTAATCTCCCTGCACCTACAGTTTTAATTTCCAGCTATTCATACTGTTAAAAATCTATCACTCTTGCCCTTGGTGTTTACACTGCATGCAGTAGCAGTTTCCACTGATTTCCTGACTCGTATAAATTTAATTTCTGTGTGCTGCTTGAGCAAGCTTTACAGTGTGAAAGGAGAGCCAGCAATATAATCAGGATGAATAAAAGCACTTTGGGTTATGTAATATGCATTCATGCTACCATTATGCAACAGAATTATTACTTGTGGCACCCTTAAATCCATTTTGAGTTTAGCACTGTTGCCTGCTGTCTCATACAGGACCTTCTTTGTTTCTACTGACTGAGCAGAAAGTGATGATGAGCTTCACAATTAGTTTAAATTGCATTTCTGGAAGGAGGAAAAAACAGTGTTACTTTTCACAGGGCAAATATTCTATTGGTAGTCAAAAGTCATGATACCATATGAAATCTGTCTATGTTAGTGGTAATATCAATCATCCCTTCTCTTTGCCACACTTGGTGTTTATTAAAAAAATGACAGCATATTTTAGCATTTTTCATGAAAGAAACATGGCAAATGGTTACAGACCAGTGTTTCACAAACAAAATTTCCATAATAGCTTTCCTCTGGTATTTCTTAGGCATAGAGTTATCATTTTTAACATCTAGGCAGCTTAGAAATATTGTATATAAATACAGAATTTGCTATGCTGTGAACTTGAACCTCTCAGTATTCCTCAGATGGAAGGTGCACTGTACCCTTCCCTGTAATCTATAACCAGAATCATTAAAAGCTGTTTCGGAGTCCAGTGAAATGTTTGAGCTGTCTGCCACCTTTTATAATCTGTTTTTCCCTGCTCAGCACCCCTTCCTTTCTCCCTTATGGGTCCTAGGATTGGTTCCTGGGTGCTTTGGCACCTATGAATTTCCAGGACAGACTGGAAGCAGTGAGAGTGTGGAGAAGGAGGAAGAGGAGTTAAGATAGGGCTGTCAGCAGAAACAGTAATTACTATTTACTGTTTCTGGGGCACAGGGGAGCTGCCCCAGCTGCCTGTTGCCCTCCTTAGGGACCCTCTGTAATCCATACCTGTAAAAGCTTTTATTAGTTTTGACAGTTAATCACAGACTGTTTTATGCAAGTCCAAAGAGACTTTGTAGAGCTCTTCCCTCATGGAGACACTGTGAGCACTTCCTTCAGCTCCAGAAGTCAAAATATATTATAAAATGAGCTGATTTTACTGCTGAAGTGGGCACTAAAACCTATTTCCTTGCCTTCATCCTGGTGCCCTTCTCCCTTAGCTGTTTATTATTTTGTGTATTTATTTACTGCTCCGTTTGGTGATCGGATATTTTGGTGTTCCTGTCCACTGAAGAGAGGAGTTTTACAAATGATTTTTCTCTAATACAAAAGGGCTTTGGGAAGATACTTAATATGGGACACATTTCATTTGCTGGACTAGAAGAGTATTTCTGGTCATTTGATGGCTGATCTTCCCCCAACAACATAAGATGCACATGACTAAGAGTATTACCTGACTTACTGGTTTCTTCTTCTTGCTTTTCTGTTTTAGCTTAGGAACTTGCTAAGCCTCAGTGTCCAGTCAAAACCAGGACAAGCAATATTTCATAATACTGACATGCTATGAAAATAATACAGCTCTGGCATGCTTAAGGCTTGTGGTAAACTGTAGAGCTGTGAAACACAACAAACAAAAATGAAAAGGGTTTCAGTAATCTGATTTTTCAGGTTCAGTTAACTCAGTGAGGACACTCAGAAAAGGGGAGAGGGTTAGAGGGGTTGTCTTGGTTTTGTTAAAAGCCTTGTGGAAGAGGGGTGAGAGTCAGGATGAGAAGGAACTTTCTGTAGGTAGGAAGCAACGAGAAGGTAAGTGCATAAATCATATGAGGTAGAGGTGGGGATTTGGAGCTGTTGGGGGGATTTTTGGTCTCTAAAAAACTCGTGTGCTGCACAGTGAACCTCTTGGAGGACTTGAATTCTCACTGAATAATACGACTGCATTCCTTTCCTGCACAGATGCTTCGAAGTGGGTAAATTCAGAGCAGGAATTTCTATGTTCCCATGGCTGGATAAGCTCCACCATTTGTAAGAGCTGCACAATGCCATTTTAACCTAGACCTCTTTGAAGATTCAGTTTCTTAATGCATTTGCTCAAACTCCTTTAGATGCGTGCAGGGAGAGGTGATGTGTAAATTAGGCTTCTTTACTTTTGCTTTGATTCATTTAGAGCTGGTCCCACATAATTCACCGATACCCAAATGAGTCTAAATTTGCATCCCTTCAGAAGATGTGAGAATGCACAGCTCAGCACCATGGAATGTTTCCTATTTTCCCCAGAGTGGCTTCAAGTAGCTGCAATGTGCCTGAGTGAAAGGGTTCTAACTGAGCAACAGCATTTGTATAAGAGGCTTTGTTTTTTTTTCCTTTTCCTTTTTCCCCTAACTCTGCCCCCCAGCTTTTATTACTGTTTGCCAGCGCTTCAGACAGATACCAGCCAGGCTGTGAGCTCTGAGGAGAAAATGAGAATGCCTTTTGTGTGATGATCATGGAATTAATTGGTCCTGGAAACTCTGGGTTGCTGCCAAGAATGGTTATTTATGTGGTAAGGAAGGAAAGGAAAAGGGTGGAGCTTTGGAAATCCGGGAATACCCCTTGTTGTTGGAGCATAGGAAAGAGCTCATGATGTTATTTTGACTTCTGAGTTTGGTGCAGTCAACACGCAGAATTCTGATTTTTCTTTTTTTCATCAGTATCCAAAATGGGGAAATGGGAGTTAGTGAAATGGAGAGAGCTCTGGAGTAATTTTATTTCATTTTAATTCCAAGTGCACTGTAGGATAAAAGCAGCTGCCCTTGGGAAGGCAAGTCTGCACTGCAAGCCCAGCACTGCAAGCCACACTTCCCAAGGCTGGAAATTCTGCCTCAAATTCAGTCTCATCTCATACAAGCTGTTTTCTAGGCTGGAAGTTCAGCAGAGCAGGGGACAAGGACAGAGAGGACAGTGGTGGGATGCAGGGCTCTTAAATACTACCAGGATCACAGAACTGGTGGCAGGAGGGGTGTGTACAACCAGGGCCTGTCCCAAAACCACTTGAAATTCTTGTGACTGTTTGATAAGATTAGTCTGGTCACTGCTATGTGGAATTGTTAGGGCAAAATTACCACTTTTCACAGTTTGTTTGTTTTTTTTTTATTTAATGGTCATGTGGTGTGAGTTTGAGTCAGTCCAGCATGATTGTCAGCTGCTGTGGGTTTTATCTGTCAATACACCTACGGGACAATCCTGCTTTCTTCCCCTTAAAAGGGAGCAGGCTCATTATAAAGTTCATTGAGGGCTTCGTTGGAAGGAAACACTATGTCAAATATGTTGTTAATATTTCAAGCTCAGTCATTCCATGGTTTGATTTCTTTTTCCTTTTGTTTTTATTTTTTTTTTACTTCCCCCAAGGATGAGTGTAGATATTAAAGATATTTGTTGGTGAACCTGTGTGTGAGGAAGCAACATGAAAAAATAAGAGTATCTTATTCCTACTTTCAGAAGGTTAATGCAGAATCACATTTAGACAAAGAGTTAAATTCTTGATTAGAGTGCCTTATTTTGAGTTAATTTATAAGGTAAAGTGTACTTTAGGCACTTTTATTCCAGCATGGGGTGCCTGTCCAGTAAGTTACTAAAACCAGAGTGGAAAACTCTCCATCTGGAAAAGCTGTAAGGTTCAAGGAAAGTGAAAAGCATTTAAAAATCTGTCAAAATCAGTAAAAATGGAGTTTAAGAGTTAGCTAGATGTTCTTGAAAATAGCTGCAGAATATCTGAATAAAACAAGTCTTTGGTCGAGTGGTAATGTCTCAAATGACTGAGCATGAAGAAGATGTGATATCTCATTTATTGTTCATCCCAGTTGTTTTAGTATTTTTTTTCCAGTCTGCCTAATAAAAAACAATTACCTTGATTTCATTCCATGGTTCACATTTGCAGAATCTCAACAGATAATATTTGCATTGGAGAAAACTTGCAGAGCAGTGGTTTTCTGGGTAAAAATGATTGTTTCCAGTGACATTTCTGAAATAATGACTGCAGTTCTATATGTCTTTATTTGGGCAGTCTCTGTTTTTGTGCTGATTGGAGTTTTAACTTCCCTTTTTACCTTGAGTCTCTAATCCCTCTCGCTAGGGTGTAACATTATTTTAGGAGATGATGGAGTTTATAATTAATTTATAATCCCATTGAAGGTTAACAGGTAGTGTTTGCAGGAAGTTTTTTCAGCCTGGACACGTTTCAATCTGCGTGGAGCTCTCCTGTTTCAGCAAGAACTGTGTATGTAGGTAATGTTTTGTGCTGTATAGCTGTAAGATGATCACCTTAAAAGAGAGTGGGCCCCTCTGAAGGTGCAGCATTGCCAAGGGTTAGTAAAGATGTTGGAATTACACTAGATCAGTACATGCACAACAGCAAAAATTAAGGATGTGCAGGGATATCTCTCCATTCAGTCTTTTTACATTTGCTTTTGAAAGACTGTCAGTCTTGTAGGAAGCTACTTGCTCATCACTTACGCTTGCAGATTATCAAAGCTCTGATCTGTTGCCTGAAAAATCAAAGTGAGCCGTTCAAAAGTGTAAATCAGACTATAAAATATCTGTTTAATGGAGAGGACCAAGGAAATGTTGCTGAAGCCCTGAGACGCGGGGTTCAGCATCTCTGTTAGACTGCTGGACACGGTGCTGAAGGAGACAAGTGGGAGCTGGAGAGCCTTTTTTTTGTTGTTTTGATGCACAAAGCAATGCCAAGCTGGTGGCATTTATTGGTATCACTAACAGTGGTCACCGTGTGCCGCTGTCAAAAATTGCGAAGAGCTTTAGGAGCGTCTTTTAATGGCAGTAGATGGATTGTTCCTCTGAGCAGAGAGCACAAAAAACCATAAAAACTCCTTTGCCTTTGGGTAGCCTGGTTGTGTCAGTGAAGAGATGGCCTCTTGATTAAATCCAGACTGAGCAGTTTCCTGTTAGCATGAAACTCAGCCCACAAGGTCTTATTCTCCCAAGCCTGTTATTGAGCTCGTCTGCCAAGTCCCTTTTCCTTTTAAACTTACAGGCAGAATTGCTAAAATAATACAAATACAAGCAATCCCCAAACTCTCACAGTGATTTCTGACAGTTTAGTGTTTTGCTGACAAATTCAGTTTTATATTTTTCAGAGTTTGGGGTTGTTCTTTTTTTTGCTTTGGTGGTTTTTTTTTTGGTGGAGGGGTTGTTTCTTTTTAACATTCTCCCAACATGATGTCTTGGGGAAGTTGCAGTGTTGCAATTAATGGAAAATTTTGTGCATGTATCAGCCTTGGAAGCAGATTCTGACCTCCTTTTGAACACAGCCACATCAGTGAACAAGAGGTTTTTTGCATGCACTGAGTAAATATGCTCAGAAACCATTACATTGTGAGTGGGGCAGTCTTGCTGGATAGAAAATTAAGAGTTAAATGCAGTGGTGCAGACGTTCTTCCCTGTTTGAAAGTGGTTGTATTGTGTAACTACTTATTTTCAAAAGTACATTTTAATTGTAAGATGAAAAGTCAGCAAGAAAATTGGAACTTTTTTTTTCCAACCAAGTTTTGGTTAGGGAAAATTTGAATTTAAGAGACATACAGTGGTAACAACAAATCCTGTTAGGGTTTCTGTAGTGACAGTATCCCATGTAATTCCAGATACACTTTTAATTCAAGTATATAATTAATATATATTTCCAGATCCGCCTTTAAGTCAGATATATTACACATAATACACCTTTAAAAAGCCATAAGATCCATGGAACAAAATTTTGCAGAATTTTTCCCTGCTTACTCAGTTTTTTTCTTTTGTTTTGTTTTGGTTTGGTTTTTTTCGTAGTGGAGACAGCATGTTGTGTTTTAATTCCCAGCAAGCTGGGAAATGAGATAGCAGAGCTTTGGAATAATGCTAAAAGTAAAATTTTATTATAATGTGTTAGATAGGCTTTAGAATAATGTTAAAGACATACATACTGTTTAAAACAAAAGGGGATATCTATTAGAAGTAATTCCAAAGCAGTGGCAGGTAGCAATGTAAATAGGAAGTGGGTGGGATATCTGTTCCTAATTATTTTATTAATAGATTGGTTTTTTCTTTGTGTTTTTTCAGTATACCAAGCCAGGGTTGGTAGTGACTACAAGTCATTAACATGCTGCCTTCATGCCCTCAGTGGGGTATTTTATATTTATAATCCCATTTTTAAGGCTTTTTATCCCACATACTTTACAAAATAGGATTTAAACCAGTCACAAAAATACTTTTCTGAACTGTCCTCTAAATAATGGCAGAATTTAAGGGAATGTTTCTAGTTCTTTCAGACTTTAATCAGGCTGTAAGCATTAAAAACAAATGCTGTTTAAAAAACACACCCAACCCCAAACCCTTGATTTGTGGACAAATATTGTGCCAAATGGAAACTGGAGGAGAAAATTGAAATGCTATAATGCAATGTTTGCAAGATGACTTTGACACCCTCTTGCTAAAGTGTCATGAAATGTTTTGCATCCAAATGTGTTCCTGACCTTTGGTTTTGTGTGTCACCCCAAAGCTGGTATTTTCAGCAAGGGAATCACAAGGGCCAGTGCTAAAGTTGTGGTCAGTTTTCATGTTTATTCAGAAGTTCAGTGAAACACTGAATTATCACTTTTTTTCCCCTTCAGTAATATTATTCTTTGTGGGATAATGGATTTTCTTTTAGATAATAATATGTGATAGAATCATGAGTTAACTTGATAGTGGTCACACTCTAAAATATTTTGAGGAGCATGTCTGAGAAATATCTTAAAGTTACTTAAAAACTCCCTTTTTTGATACAGCACTTGATCTTTGGCTTAGAGAGCCAAAATTGACAAAATCATTTGGAACTGATGATGGGCAGTTCTGGTGAAAAGATGGAATGTAATCCATTGAAAGCTGTGTCAGGCATCTGGGTCCTGTCTGATTGTTGTGCTTTGTTTTTGTTTCCCTTTGTAGGGTGAAGGAGACCAGTTACCTCCAGAGCATACTGTCAGACAATATGAAACATCCAAGATCAGGGCTATAAAAGCTGGAACTTTGGAGAAACTGGTGGAGAACCTTCTCACAGCTTTTGGGGATGCAGATTTTTCCTACATCAGCATCTTCCTCTCAACATACAGGGCCTTTGCTTCTACCAAGGCAGTGCTGGAACTTCTCCTGGACAGGTAAGAGCCAGTATTTAATGGAAGTGGAGCCATTGTTTACATGACAGCAGGATGTTGTCAGGAATTTTCTCCATTGCTTTTAGTGGACATGGATTTAATAACCCATGTCAAGAATGCTGCAAAATCCAGAATTTTAGCATAAACATCCAGTGTATAAATGCATCGCTGCCCACATCCCAACTCTTATTAAAGTCACCAAGTAGGGAAAGTGTGCCATGTCTGGCTGCTAAAGACCCAAACTGGGCCAACACAGGAAAATTAATACAGCTTTCCCCCCCAAAAAACCCCAACACAATGCTGGGGCTGCAAAGTCATACCTAGCATAGGTTCTAATGTTTTGCTGGATGCTGATATTTTCAGACCTAACTCTCCTGTTTGGGGAGGTTTGAAACGGGGATTGTACAAACACAACAAAGAATTTGCCTTCCCCTTCTATAACTTCACATGAATATGCAGCCATCAATTTTTACAGACAGCACAAGAACTGCTAAATGTTATAAGAATAGCATTTATGGCAAGACTGTTAAATCATGGCTGCTGTGTCTGCATAAATGCTTGGAACATGCAGCATTGCTTTCTCACCCTAAATTCTAACTGAGACACGCCTGGGTCAGAGGTGGTCTTATTTTGGGAGTGTTGTATTTATTGCATTTTCAAAATCAAATGATGTACAGAAGTGGCTACTATATAGTAATTAGAACATAGAATTAGTGATTAGGACGTGGAAGTGGCATAAGAACTCCTAGGATTTAATTTTGGCTCTCCCACTAGGTAGATAAGGAACAAGGCATGGATAAATGACCTGTGCTTTTCTTTTGTATCTGAAAAGGATAATACTAGTTGCTTTGTAGGAATATTATGTGGCTTAATTAGTATGATATTAACAATAATAGCTTGACAGTCAGGTAAGAAGCCCGCTGAGAAAAGAGCAGCCATCCTGGAGTGCAGACTTAGGTACAGTTAGATTTACTACTCTGAGCTTTACCTCTCAGCCCATCCCAATTCTGACACAGAACGTGGGGAATGCTAAAAATTGATGGTGGGTATATAAAGGAATATAAAAATGTTGAGACTCCAGGGAAGTTGACCCTGCCCTCCTCCTCTGATGCTGCTTTAAAATGTCAGGAGGGGGCAAGGAGGCCCAGGGGAAAAGTGTCCATGGAACAGAACTTTCTTTTCTGAGCCCAGTTCTGATCTTACTGCCTTTTGTACTCTGAGCAAGTTACAACGTCCCCTTCAGAGGAATGGGGTGCCTGACCTTGTCAACATTATGCCCAGCCTTTTGTAATAAACTATAGAATCCACAGGAAATCCTAGGAGGTCACCACTTCCTTCCCCTCTCACAAATCTTAGGAGTGTAGTGTTTAAGAATCCGTGGATGTTTCTCTTGGCTTTTTGAATATCATGGATAATCTAGAATTTTATGGCTTGGGACAAAATATAGATTAAACTTAAGCTATAAAAGTGGGAATGATTTACATGCAGCTGAGATATATGGACTAGTGAAGAAAAG
The DNA here is from genome assembly GCF_003984885.1 of Neopelma chrysocephalum. NCBI lineage: Eukaryota > Metazoa > Chordata > Aves > Passeriformes > Pipridae > Neopelma > Neopelma chrysocephalum. Next base: position 49,843 of record NW_020897943.1, read on the forward strand.
CAGATGTTACAAAGAAAAATTATAAGAAAAAGATGGATGGTAATTGATTTTAAGCAGCTTGGTTTTCATCTCTACCTTGGTTCAGGATAAGTAGCAAAGACTCTGTATTTTTCCAAGTTTCTTTTTAATAATACTTGTTAATAATCACAGCACAGAGACTAAAGTGGGTGTCAATGTGTCAAATAATCTGTGTTTTATAAGTACTTACATTTTGTTTTGTGTTCCAGTGAAGTAATGAAAAGGGCAATCTCTTAAAAAAAAAAGTACAACTTTGGCATTTGTTATCTGTTTCTGATGTATGAATTAGACATCCAGAAATCCAGATTAAGCAGAGTCCTGGAACTGTTAAAATAGTGTCCTGGGAAATCTGGATATGCAGTACCCTAAGTGTGTGGGGATATTTGCTGGTCATTCGATGCTGTCTGCAGAGTATCCTGTCCAAGCAGTGCAATATTCACTGAATTTGTCCAAAAGCAGGTGGAGTGCTCTTCCCTGTGTGTCAGAGGCAAATAAAAAAAGCAGATGCTGTACTGAAGAGAAACTTCAGTTTTAGAAACCTATTATTATTATCACTCCAGGACTTCACATTAGGCTTTTGCTTTTGATTACATTTCAGACTGGAGCCCTGTTAAATTTTTTTGGCCAGATTCAGTCTATAAAGGTTTTCTTTTAACCATAGATTAGAAGTCACTGAACAAAATTTTGAGCATAAACTGGTATGTTGAGAAGTGAGGGGGATGACTTGTGTTTTCAAAGCTATTTAAGAGTAATTGGACATCCGAATCCCTTTAGTATTCATGGAAGTTTGGCAACTAAGTGCAGCAGGCAGCTTTGAAAACCTGCCAAGCTTTTAACACTGTATGTGCTGATATTTTCTAGTTCTTTGATACAAGTGGCTAGGGAGAGTTAAAAGAAAAAGATCTTGTTTGTATTTTTATGTGAAAGCACTCGATGCAAGTTTCTGGAGGGAAGGAAAGGAGAGCGGCTCCTCTGGCCCTGGGGTGTGGGGGTGCTTTGGTATCCCCAGTGGGATATTCCAGAGTGGTATTCTCACAAGTGTGATGGAAGCCAAAGATGTTTAGCTGTCCAGATGAGGGTAGAAGCAGGCCAGATTCCTCTCTTACATATTTTATTTTTCCCTGATAATTGTGTTCCTTAAAAGCGGGGCCGTGCTGTGCTTGGCTCGGGCACAGATAAAGTAGCAACCAGTCCCTATCTGGAGGAGTGTGCAGAGGAGGGAACTATGGGAGAGCTGGAACTGGGTAATGACAGCAAAGAACAAGTTAGTTTTATGTTTTCTGTTCATTCCTTTTGCTGGAGGATGGTCTGCTAGAGGGTCAATGGAGAGGACAAGGAAGGCAGAGGGGGAGATGTTGAAGGGATGTGTCCCGTGGTAGCAGAGCCACACGTTTTGGGACAGCAGCTTTATGTGGTGTTTGGCTCACTGCTGGCCCTGCAGCATCTATTATTCCCTCTCTTTCCCCTCTCTACCAGGTGGTTTGCCTACTCAGCTAGACAAGTGACTTCATTCCCATGATTCCTTATGTGTAGGATTCAAACCACCTTGTTCTTGCTGAGAGTCTGGGCTTCCAAATTGCTTGCTTCAGTGCTCACAGACTTATTTAGGGCTTTGTTTGGGGCTGTTGCAGAGAACCACCTTTCCTTCATTAGTTCTGATTTATTCAGAGTATTTTCCTCCCTCTTCTTAACAGAGACCCAGGGGTGCATTTTCCACTCTATTTTTCAGTATTTAAACATTCAGTCCTACCCATCACATTCTAGTCTCATTTGCTTAGTCAGTCCCTTTCGAGTGGAGTCTGTAACTTTCCAAACTGCCAAGCAAGGCTGAAAAGTTCTGTGGGCTACAGGATCCTTTTGTTTCTCGTGTCTCTTTTTGTATGCAAAGCATTCATACAAGGCTGGGCAGTGAATGGCTCTTTGTGCGGGAGCTGGTGAGAACAGAGCCCTGGAAGGCTGCAGAAAGGCTGTTCTTTACATAGCTGTCTCATTAACTCCTCCTAACCCGTATTTAATGACTGTTGTTCAGGTGGAGATGGGAGATGGACAGAGGTTTACATCTGGCAACATAACAAAGTGTTATATTCTTCTCCAGTTCTGCATAGAAAACTGCCTGCTCTTTATTGCTGTCTTATGGATTTATCTTATAAAAATCAGCATGTGCCTCTAATGGGATTTAAACATAAGTACCTAATGTTCCGCAAAGACATTATTAATATTTCGTGCAAAAGTAGGACAATGACATTGGGAATCATCTCAATAAATTCTGCTCAAAGGGTTAATGGCAAGTTTTGAAAACTGAATATAAAAATTGAATTTTTAATCAAAAAATTTCTCCCACCTGGAGGAAGAGTGTCTTTTGTCTACTGGCTGAGATGTATTTTAGGCATCTTAGAGTGGATGGCAGTGGAGAGTGAAATCCTCTCCCTTTAGCAACAGATCTGGGATTCTTACACATGAAGCCTTAAACTGATACTTTAGAGGAGCTTAACACTACCACTACTTTTTTTTTTTTGACACATTTTTGGAAGAGTTTGTGACAGCTCTGACACAGCAGCCCACTGTGTTTCTCTATCTGACACTAGGTTGTTGTATCACAAACATTTAAGAATGCTCTAGTTCTAACCCTTCAGCCTAATTTCAGGTGTATAAACCTGATCACCTTGTCTTATTCTGAAGTGAGCAATCATCTGCCTTCATTAAAGCTGGCTGTAAGGAGCCATGGAATTCTTTCTGGATAATTATGGAGCTGTATATCTGAAACAATGGGCACTCCCATTGAAAATGAAGTGCATAATGCTGCCTGCAAGGCACAGCATGGTGCCTTGTAGGTAAGAGATTTTCCTTTGCTGCTGTTGGAGTTGTTCCCATGGTTTCCTCTTTCCCAGTGGTGGTTTCACAGCGTCGTGGGCCATTCCCACCCGTGACAAATGTGTGGGAGTTTTGGCACAAAGTGAGCATTTGCCCCCTAGAAAACTTGGTGTGGAATAACACTCCAAAGGAATGTCAGGTGCTAGAGAAACAGAAGCTGAATTGGAGAAAGGGGTTGTGTTACAATCTCCTTGCACACTGCAGTATTGCTCTGGGAAAGGATGGAGTGGAAGCAGGCAAAGGGTCATGGAGGTGTTTTGGTTGATCCCTCCTGTGTGCAGGCTGCTTCCTATAAATTAACAAATTACCTTGGAATATCCTGGCTGCTTCTTTGGGATTTTTTTTCCCCTCCTAAATGAAATAATCTTCAAGCTCCTTAATTCTGCTCTCCTGTCAGATTCCATATTTGTAGTTTGACTAGAAGCACTTGGTAGTTTATGATAATTGTATATGAGTGGTGCTATTTGGGATATTGCTTTTATTTGGTAGAGTTTCTTCTGAACACCCCTCTGCTTTTTCAGGTTTGGAAACCTGGAAACCTCGAGCCATGGAGAAGTGGCAAACCTGAATTCCTTCGAATCCGAGGTCGTACTCAGGGCGTAAGTATGGATTTGCACTGTAGAGCAAGGCCAAGGCAGGATTTTGGTGCTGGAGGAGGATGTGGGCAGCAGAGCTGTTGTTTCCATTGAAAATTCACAGCACTGTTTGCATGCTTAAACAAGCTTGTGGAAAAACCAAATAACAGTTGGCTTGTAACATATACAACAATATAATCCAGGGATCTTTTGCAGGGAAATTGTCTCGGAATTAAACATGAGATGAACACATCTGGGCCAACATTTTGTTGATTAAACAGACGAGGAGTGTTTGTTTCCTCTGCCTTATCTATGGCAGTAAATGGTTATTGCCTATGACTGATTTTACTGTGCATTACAGCAGTGCCTGCACACCAAAGCTGAGGGTGTTCCAGGCAACGTGTGTGTGCATGTATCTTCTCCATTAGTGCCCCTGTGATTTACAGTGCTGCTTTTAGAGTGAAATTTAAATTCTGAGGTCATCCTAATTTGCAAGAGAAATAGCAAAGCTGCTTTGAACTGCAGTTTAAATGAGAAAAAGGTGGTTTAGCTGTCCTCCTAGCATTTTATCTTTAGACATTGGGTGTAAAATGTGCCTTAGGTCATCAGCATTTGTACTCTGACATCTGTGGTTTGCACACACTGTGGCATGTGTCATTATATTTGATTACAGTGTGAAGATGCTTGATTTTGTCAGTGTTACTGGTTTTCTGTTCCCCTTGCCCCATGGGACTCGGACATAGGAGCTTGACTTTCCAATTCTTTCCTGGCTGCTGTAATATTTTTCTCCTAATTTGCCATGAGAACTCATCAAAGAACAGCTGGTAGTTAAAATTTGGTCACAAGCACCAAGAAAGCAGCATTATGGAGTGAGTAGAGGCAATAATACACAGCCAGTGGTTCCCTTCCATCCAAACTGAGCTCTAGGGTCTCTTCCAATGTTGGGCAAAGCATTTGAACCTCGCCCTATCAAAGTCATAAAACATGAGCTAAAGCAGTACCCTCTTGCAAAATACTTTAAGGATTTCTATTGGGGATGTGGAAGATCATTTCACCAGTATAAATCATGTTGGGATGGATCCCCCAACTGCCTTTTCATGGACCCAGAGGAGTCCATGAATTGGAGAGAGAAAAGGGGTGATAATAATGTTGATGCCACTTGTATCACCAAGGCTTTGGGCAAACTGCATCAAGTTTTTGTTATGCCTGGAGGTGAGCGTGCAAGGGAAATAACATTTAGGAGAAGCATGTTTGTTTTGGTTTGGTTTTAACTGGAATTGTTTTCCTACTGACAGACACAAAGTTTACCAACCCTGTCAAGTTACTTCCTGCTGCATCAATAGTTTCCTCCCTCTTGGCATGGGATCATCAGCCAGGGACTGACAAAGGGATGGAGCCTGTGTCCTGTCCATGTGGTAGCTCAGCTTCTGATGAGTTTTTCTGACAGAATTTTCATTAATATAGTCAGCACAGCTGATTTTGCTCCTTTGGCCTTCATCAGATACCTTTTATGTCTGAGTTTGATACCTTTACCCAACTACATGTCTGTAGAAAGCTCAACAACGAAGTTGTCAACAAAGAAATTTGTCAGGTGTACGTGTTTTAGCAGATCCCGTATAAATGTGAGTTCACTTTCCTCCTTTAAAAGTTTCCATGGCTCTCAGCTGCTCTGGCTACTTGTCTCTCAGGTATGATAAATGGTATCTGGAAAAGTGGTTGGCTTTGTAGTCCTGTTGTGAAACATGTAGTTCTAGTAGTTCAGGTTTTCTCTTGTCTGGGATAATTCCAATGTAATTGCATTTACCCTCTTTTCTCATAGAACAGAAACATGATATAATTGTGTTCTTGGTTTTATATGACTTGGAGAAATAAGAGGAAGAAGCAGTAGAGCCATGTTATTTCTTGCCATTAACTCTGTATTTCTCAGAGGAAAAATATCTCATGGGGAAGCCTGTGGTCTGTGGTCAGAGATCTTCTGGATTTGTCAGACTCCTGTTGTGACAGTTCAGAGGCTTTAAAAATCCAGTTAGGGCATTAGAAATGGGGATGCAATTTAAAGCATTTCCAGTGGTTTGACATAAAAAACTGCAGCAGAAATTAAAAACAACTGCAGATGAATGTATGGCTGTTTAAATACCTCGTGGAGCTTTAAAGAAAGGGTGAAGTTTTGCAAAATCTTAGGGGTACCTATGGGAAGAACTGTAAGCTCGGGTTACCCATTTCTACATTGAAGTTCTCTGTGCTTTTGCACTTGTAGTATAGAGCTGTGAGATATTTTGAGGAGAATGTCTGATGCGTGTAAATTATCTGATTTTTTCTTTTTTAAATTATGTCAGTGTTCTACCCAATGTTCATATAGTGCAGAACCTGCAGGTCTGCACTAGGCCTTGAGCACACTTGTGGCACAGCCTTGCTTGAGAGGCTTTTGGGAGCTGTAAACCTGCCCTTGTGTTTCCAAATCCTGGGGCTGAGCCAGCACACTCTTCTCACACTTGCTGCAGTGACATATAGTTGTTACTGACCCAAGATCACTTCAGCTACGTTCAGAAACATGCCTTCTAAGGATCCCTTGTGCCAAGGGGATTTTCTCCTGTTCACTTAAACATCATTCCTATCATTTTTGGGCTGCTGGAGTGGTCAAAAAGTTGTATTTTTCAACAGGGATCTGTTAGATTTAAATTTCATCTAATACATAGTTTAAACAAAGGTGCTGTAACTTTCAAAATGCCTTGGATCTTAGAGTTATGAGTAGACTATGAACACCATCAAAAGTTTTGTAAGCTTGAAACAACCTACCTTTTTTTTCCTATCAGGACCCACCTTACCTTTTCACATTCACTAGCTTGCTTTCCACATTTCACATTATTTTCAGTCAGTCAGAAGGTTCATGGTCACAAGTAACAGAAGAATTAAGTCCAGCAAAGGTCATATACTCCAGGCAAATGTCTGAATGAGATGGACTTCAGCCTGTGTTTCAGAAATATGTCTGTCTTAATTGTCTGATAAGAGTTGTAAGGAGTAACTTACTTGACCCTCTACCTCCTATAAGCAAATTTTTTGCTCTTCCTTGCATCATATAAACAAGATTGCCTGGTGCTCTGTCTGAGTTCTGCATGTTTTTGTGTCAAGGTGTGACAGAGTTCCCTCCTCATCTTGGGTTGTTGTTGTCTTTGGAGTTCTCTGTTCACTGCATGTTTTTTAGCATAGGACTTCTGTTGACTTTAAAAAAGAAGAGACTAGAAATAACACCACGATATGTGACAATTCAGAATACAACCATATATACATTAAACACAAACAAAAATTATCAGTATGACAAGTAGCATTAAGAATTAGAGAGAGGCCCATAGAATTTGTACTATAATTCAGCTATTGTTTTGTTTTGTTTTTTTAAATGAGATTATACAGTTCAAATGTGTTGTTTGGTACACAGCATCTGACAAAAAGCAAATGAGGAAAGAAATTAGAGCAAAAAGTAGTTCTTTCTCTTGCTCATATCTGATGTAAAGACTCTTTGCACCTTACTAGCCAGGAGTCATGGGAAGCTTGCATGAGACAGTCACTTCCTGGAGATCTAAAGCACCTTTACAGGTTCTGGGAAGGGGATCAGCAAGCCAAACAACTAGTGCTGTTTGGGACCTTCAGTCCTCCCAAAATGCTTGTGTATTGCCCACAAGATAGTTAGAAACAATGCTTCTGGTGATAGGAGCTGATCACCCTGCTCTTTCTTCAGAGCAGGAGAGTTCCTCAATGAACTTTTAACTCGCTTTTAAAAGGTTTGGGTTTCTGTGCAGGATAATCTGTGCCCTATTTCCCTCCCCCAGCGAAAGATGGGGTTAATTTTGATCTCTGGGCAACCAATCCATTGCTGGCAGACAACTACACCCAAACCACAGGCTCTGTGAATTTAAAGAGGTGATTTATTAAACGTGCAGACACTGCTTTCCCAGAAGGTGGGCATTGAGGACCTGGCTGGGGACAGAGAAAGAACCATAAAGCCCTCAAAGTCTAAAATATCTTGTGTATCTGCTTGTACCTCTTGGAAGTCATGGCTTCCCTGGATGCTGAGGTGCCTCTGAGTAAGGTGAGGGTCCCAAACCGTGCTGAGCACGTGGCACTGAGGTGACTTGCTGTGCTTGGAGAGCTGAGGCAGCACATCACGCTGCATCCACGAAAGGTGCTGGGTTTGCTACTGTAAGTTTTCAAGATTTCTGTCAGTGAAGTTCCCAGAAGTGATTCATTCCTGCCCAGACACACAGAGAAAAGGCCGGGCTGGCAGTCCAGGCTGGCCTGCAATGTTTGCATTCAGGGAAGCCGAGGTCAGCGTTACCTGAATTGAGTTACTTGAAGACCTGGCTCCAAAAAAACAGTAGTAGGAACCTGAGATTACCCACAGGAAAGGTTTTTCAAGGGGCAGACAATGTTGCCGTGTTGGTTTGTGGACTCGGACCATGATTTTTTTGTTTGTTTGCTTTCCAGAGGTCTAACATTAGCACTGCCATGGCTGAGTCCTGAGGCTTTTGCATCTCTGAGTCACAGCAAAAGTCCTTTCAAGCTTCCTCTTGGACTGTGAGGTTGTGGTTTCCTTCTGCTACTGGCTTTGGTTTGCTGGTTTGGAGTGCACTGGTGGTGCTCTCCCTCAGATGAATGACAGGCCACAGAAATGAATCAAAATACTTGGGGCTTCTTTGCTTGTCTTGAATGTCAGCTCATAGTTGGATCTTCTTTATTATGAAAGTGTGGGATTTATTTGTTATTAAAACTTGGAATGTGGCACAATGAAAACCATAGACAAAGCAACTCAAAGCTAAGCTGAATTCTCCTTGTTTCATACCATAGCAACTGGGGGAAACAGTTCAAATAGAGAAAATTAGGGAATTAATCACTTAACCACGTGGCATGTCTTGCATGTTTACCTCTCCTCTTTTGCACTAAAATAGTAAACACCAAAACCTTCAATGTAATACCACAGCATTTGGAGTTTCTCATAGTGACAAACAAACATTCTCCCATGGCTTTTTTTGCATTTAGACCTTCCTGACCAAAAACTTGTCTTTTAATTCCTCCTGAACCGAACAGTCCCACTGGAAAACAATGTCCACAGTTACAGCACCGTAGAAATAAAACCGGTCCTGAAACATTGTATTCCAGGACAACAGACACCAAAGGAATGTGAGACAAATGGAAGAAAATTAGTTGGAAGCTTCTGATGCCTGGGAAATCCATGGTGGGGAGCAGTTAAGATGCATTTGGGAGAGCAACAATCAGCATTCATTCCAGTAAAGCCAATTAAGCTAAAACAACAGCAGAAACCAGTGTGGTTACATGAGAAGCAGAGTCAAACTTGGGGCAGGGTAAGCAGTGGAAGAGTGGGAGAGTTATGAAAACAACCAGAACCAAGCAGACAAGAATAATTAGAAAGAAAAATAGCGATTGGCATCTCAATTAAAACAAAGAACAGCTAGCAGAGCTCTTCCTTTAGTGGCTTCTGTGTCCCAGCAAAAGCCTCCTATATGTTATTAAATGAGTTTTTCCCAAATCAGAAGAAGCAGACATTTGCTGGAAGTCATCAGGACAGTATTTATAAACAGACTGGGTGTGAGAAGCCACCCTTGCAGCAACCTTTGCTTGCGGTTTACGTCCATTTTACCCCTGATTTGATCCCTGGTTTAACAAGGAAAACTGAGAAAAGGCGGCTGTCTTAATTTAGTCTGTGTGAGCAAGCCTGAGCATTATTGCATGGACAGTGAAAGACAGGGAATAGCCCTCTGTAAAGAGGTTGATGCCTTAAGTATGCATTTGGCAAATTACAGATAATTTTATGCACATTGCTGTATAATTTCATAAGAAATCAATCGTTTATTTTCCTTTTGCAACTGAGGTTCTCCTTAATTGTTGAGATTCCTTTCTACCCGTTCTTTAGAAGTAATTGTGGCGGGAAGAAAATGCTGCTTTTGCATTTTTTGTCAGGAAGAAATGATCTCTTAATTCCTATCAGATCTCTTCAGGACTGTTATAGCTGTCTTCACTTTTGAGACAAGACCATGCAGAATTCCCATGTGGCCATGGGGTGGGAAGATCTCATTTTCCACCTTCTCTGTGGCCTCTAAGCTAACAGAGCTGTCAGACTTGGAGCTGCCCCATCACCCAGCTTTTGTGGTAGCTCCTGGGCAAAGGGGAGTGGGTGAGTAGTTTTTGTTCCCAGTTTGTGAATGACAGACTCAGATACACTTCTTCCACCTAACACTAGGTAGATTTTGGAGACTGGAACCTTCAGAGATGGGCTTCAAGCAAAGCACATGTGGAATTCAGAAGGTTTTCTGATAAGTGTGAAGCTTGGAAGCATTGCTGAGCAGAACCTGAAGCCTGTGGTTGGCAGAACAGGAGTTAAACATTGAGGTGGTTTTTTTTTTTCTTATAGGCAAGAAAGGAAAAATTTATAGCTTATAATCAACCCATGAAAAATGTAGTCTGTGATGTTTCTTTCCTGTCTGAGCTCTCAGAAGGCTCCTGTTCCTATCTGGGGCTGTCAAGTACAGGGAGTTTCTCCACAAGGACAGTAAATGTAAAGCTACTGCAAGATATGGGCAAATCTCCAGCCTGTTGTTGGAAAGCTGCATTCCCTGACACACCAGTGAAGCAGTTGGGCAATAGGAGGTCAGTAGGGCACAGTGTACCTCTTCTCTCTTTCCTATTTCCCCTCTTGACTGAAATGATTTTACTGGCAAAAATCAGTGTCTGTAACAGCAGTGAACTCTTCACCCTGCTCTGGAAGACTGTGTCTGCCTTAAACTCTGTTTATTCTTCAGCTTATGAAAGTGGCCACCAACCAAGCCTCTGGAAACTGAGCTTGGTGTAAAGCATGTGTGAACAATATTAGTTAGGACAAGAACTTGCTCTGTGGAGAGGCTCCTCCTTCCACATCATTGCTGAGCTGATAAATGCTCATAAGAATAGGATACCCAGCCTAGTTTTTGGTGGTGGAACCAGTGGGGATGATGCTGAGTTTGTGATGTGGGTGGGGAAAAGGAGCACAGAGGAGGAGGAAATGCACAATTTGGTCATGGAGCAAGGCACATCTGTCTGTTGTGGCCTTTCCTGGCACTGGGATGTGGAGCTGGGCTGGCACTGTTGGCTGTGCCATGGCTGTTATGTGACACCTGTCCTGAGGGAATAAAACAGTCCTGAGGCTCCAGATAAAAAATTTGGCCACCACTGGCCTAAACCATGAAGGCTGTACTTGTTGCACATATGGTGGTAGTTTGCCTGAGCTGACTCATGAAAATTCAGTCCAAATGGTTTTCAAATGTAGAGTCTTCCAAGCTGCACAGTGTGTTTCATGTTTGCAGTGAAACCTGAAATCCAGAACGTGTTTGCATGTTAATTTTTGGTTGTAAATACTTTTTTGTAGCTCTGAAATTGTAATTCCAGCATTTCTCCTGTCAGCAAGCCTAACCAAACAATATTACTGACAGATATCCAAATACTCTAATTGAAAATTCAAAGTTGCCACAATATCAGGGCAAGAAAGGGAAGAAACAAGAGACTTAAATGGATGGGACTTGTAAAATGAAATCTGTGTGGGATTAAAGGTTAATTGAGTTTTGAGGAAAAATGAGTTCAGATGAGATACGGAGAGTGAGAGAAATTCTCTTTACTCTTATTAAACTGTTGGTTTATTTTGGATGCCAGTGAGCAGCTGAGTTAACCAGAGACTGCTGTGGTTTCCCAACTTGCAACAGGAATGTGCCAGTATTTGTACACAGCTCTGATAGCAGAGCTCTCCAGGCTGGAAGAAATTTGATGGTTTCAGTGACACAGAAGAAATCTTCAGGACCCTTTTCTCAGGAAGTTTAGACGTTTATTGTACCTTTTATTCTGAAAAAAGGAGCTTAAAACATTAAGATATTTGGTTATTTTCCAGTTGTCTTCTGGTTTTTCCACACTTAGTTGAAATTTGTCAACAACTGTTTAAGTTATTCCTGGAAAAAATAGCTTGGTCTTATTTATCAAAATCAAGTTGAAATGATGAAAATTCCTTGCAAATGCAGGATTTAAGGGCATTCCCACAAGCATATGTTTGTTCATTATCTAAGTACCAATCTAATAGGTGGGTGTGGATGAAAACCTACATAAACCAGGAAAAGCAGATAAACAGATCACTTCCCTCCGTTCAGGACAGGTGGAAACCACGCTGATTCATCAGCTTTGCTTTCCCCTCATCCCCCCCAGTCTGTAGGATTGTCCATGGGCAGTTAGTGTCCTTTTAGCTGCATGTGTGTAAGAAAGTTTGGGATAAGTTTCCTGAACAAAATCCAATGGTCCTGTAACTCCCTAAGCATCCTTTTCCTGTACTGCTAGCATGAGTGAGGTGCTTTTTTGCACGGTGTAATTTGACAGCCCCTCCTTGTATTTGGGCTAAAAATGAAACCAAGGTTCTGCTGATATATTTTTGTTAAACATTTCACCCCAGGATTAGCAGGAACAGTGTGTCTTCTGGGTTCACAGTTCTCTTGGTGCTTCAAGTTTGATCCTTGGCATGGGCAGCGTCATGCTGCACGTGTGGCAGTGAGGGTTTTATCCTCACAGACGAGGCAATCCCACCAACTGTGTGTGCTCCTGGGGGTTAGTTTCGGGATTAGACACCTTTTTCCTCCGTGAAACCCAAGATTTCATGGACAGGGAAGCTTAGTACAAAGACTGCAGACAACAAGTCATACGGTGTGGATATGCAGCTTCAGCTTGGTCCCCAGACTCTGCAGCAGCGACTGGTGAAAGGCCCCAAAGGAAGTGTTTGATTTAGCACTTCCACTGGAAGGAGCCATGAATACCTTGTTTCCTCCCTGCTATTTTCCCACAATATGCCACGGAACAAACACTGAGCTTTTCCCACTGGCACGGGAGGGAATGAAGAAATTACATTCTGCTGTTGATTATGTTTGTAATGCCTGGTAGTTATTCAGAGTGGCCATGGCACAGCTCAGCAAAGATACTTCAACTGGGTGTGTTTTTTGTTCTGTTAGATACAGGTACATCAGTTATAGGTACATACAATCCCAATTCCATCAGCACATGCTGTATGCAAACGTTGTGTTCTCTCTGTATTTGCTTCCAGTGAAATAGCATCAGTCTTACGGGCCTGGCTCGATCAGTGCTCTGAGGATTTCAGAGAGCCACCTGACCACACATGTTTGCTGAAGTTGCTGGATTACCTGAAGAACAATATGCCCAATTCAGACATGGAGAGTAAGGTGCAGAACCTCTTGAAGCAGTTCCAGAACCAAGAAGTGGAAACTGTTGGTGAGTTACCTTTCGCTTCTGTCTTTCTGTTCTCTCAGACTGTAAGGGATTTATGTGGGCCTCGTTTCAACACCTCTCATGCTTATCAATAATAATGTGAGGCTCAACAGTGGCTTGTTTCTCATTTCTTTTTTTTTTTTTTTTAATCTCTGTGTGAGGCTCTGTGAGGGAGGAAATACTCTTTCAGTATAGGTGCCTATATCTGTCTATTCTGGGGTGGATTGGGAAATCCAGCACTTCTCTAATATTTAACCAAAGCTTTGAGATTGCTGCAGCAGCCAAGTGGTTAATTGTCAGCACACTTCCCATGCCCTTGAGTTAAAACACAGCTGCTCTCTAGCTGGGCTCCTCACTTCAAATTCCCCACACACACACACAAGGAAACCCCTGACCAACAAAAAACAGAGCTGTGACAAAATACAGCTTGAGTCACAGGCTTTGTTGTCCTGCAGCTTTTCTTCCTAGTTACCATCTTGTCAAAGGAAGTGTCTGTGGCTGTTTTTTCCTATTGGAGTGGCTGGCTGCTGGAATCCAAGGACAGAGGAAAAACTTACGTTATTGGGGGTCACAGTCTACTGGAACAATAGTGAACTGTAGTAACACAAATCTGTGTGCACCATCAAGCATGACACATCCCCTTATCCTGCTCAGAAAGCTTCCTGTGGCGTGAGCTGGAAAGTCATAGGAGCTCACGTAGTATGTGAATGAGAACTGGAATCAACTTCCAGCTTTGGTAGAGGGGTGAGAGGGAATAATTCATGTCATCAAGGAAATGGCAGAAAAAAACCCTTTCATCCCATAAAAATCATGTCTGACGGATGTTCCAGAAATACCATGTCAGTGCATAGTACTGTGAAATGCCAGATGAACTCAGTCACTAACATAAAAAGGAGTAATGCTCAGAGCCCAGTCCTCTTCCTTATTGAACACAGGTACAGGATGGCTAATATGTGCCCACTGATGACCTTTCCTGGGTTGGGTTCCCCCAGGTCAAACAAAGAAAGCTATAGAGAGCTATATTTGGGTCCTCCGTTCTTCAGAGTGAACAGAAGATTCCAGCAGCCTGCTTCTGTTCTGCATTTGTTTCCTCAAGTAACAGCTGAAAATATTCTTTTTTGAATCATACAGATGGGTCAATTTGAATGATAACATTTCCCAAATTGTGGCAGAATAGAGCCTGGTAATTAGGGTAACATAAGAGTAGGATAACAAAATTAATCTGTGGAGTCTTCAGAGAAGAGTTTTAGGATTGCCTTACTTGATCAGAGCCCCATCTTTGTACATTTCAGAGATTTCTTTCAAAATTCTTAGTATGTTGTCTGCAATCCTTGATGATAATTATTGTTCCCAAGCATTCATTGTGCTCTGAATTTACAAATTTGCCTCCCAGTGCTGCCTCTTGACTTGGGTATTCAAACCTCCACCCCGTGATGCCATCAGCCATGCCAGTAGATTAGATTGCAGTGCCAGACAGGTAGATAAAAGCTGTTCCTGGCCCCAGTTCTTGCAGCTTGAGCAAATCAAAGCAAGGACAGGCAGAGATTGCAAATTCAGAAGGGGCACGTGGTTGCTCTCTGTGCAGTCAAGAGGGCAGTCAGGCTTTGAGAGGGCTGAATGGATCAGAGGGCTTTGGAGATGATGAGATACTTGAGTACAAGAGGATTCCAGCTTGTTGGAGGGCAGGGAAAAGGCTGGTTACACATTTATGAAGGAGAAAAAAAAGGCATGGAAAAAGAAAAGGAAAATTTGCATTGCATTCCAGGACCCGGCTTTAAGGGAGCTGTGAGGTTTTGGGTAGGGCTGCAACTCAGTCATGAGGATTTTGAGTTGAATTTCAAGAGCTGAAAGGGAAAGGAGGAGTTACAAAGCCAAAAAGAGAGAGATTCTTGTAATAGTTCAGTCGAAGTCCATTTAGTTATGCATATTGTTATAAAACAGCCACAGGAAAGTAACTCTGGAACAGAGATCTCCATTTATCACACTGAGCTCTGTCAGTAAATTGTGCAATTTGAATGTACAGATGGAAATCAGCCTGTAGATATAATTTGTTACATCAAAACCGTAGCAATTTACAGTGATGATCGTTTTGGTAATGAAGGAAGGAAGGAAAAATGAAGTATTTTGAAAAACAATGATTCTGTATCACTTTATCTGCTGTTGTTGCTTGAATGTTCTGCTTTAACTGGGTATGAAGTCTTGCATAACATACTTTGTTTTTGTTAATGAAATCTCACTAGTAGTAAACTTAGTACTTTCACTGTTAGTCTTCAACAAGTCCATAATTTTTCCTCCCTCCTTATGGAATTACTGTTGCCTTACAGTAAAAAGGATTAAGATTTATGTTGAGGGGTTTTCTGTTTGGGGAACAAGGGCATATTTCTTGGTGTTTAATTTTTTATTCCCAACTTCTGGGAGCCAAAAGGTGACGTGGCTGTGAAACCTTTTCCCTGCTACTCTGTGTCGGGTTCCTCGCAGGGGAAAGCTCTGCTCTCTCACCTTTCCTCTGCTGCCCAGTGCAAATTTAGAAGCATTGAGCAGAATGCTGTAGGTGCTCACTCTATTCCCTTTCCTGGGAAAAATTCCCTGAGAGGGAAAGGTGAAGGATGGTAGAATAAACCCTCCTCAATATAGTCCATGTAGCCATAAATGGTGCTGAGAAATATCGTATCTCCTTTTATTTCTGGACATAAGAGCACTCCTCATGCAATATTTTGGGGATATTACTGCAGCCTCGTCCCTTTGTAGTTTGATAACTTTTTAAAAACTATAAATACTGGAAAGTAAATCAACAAAATTCTGCAATGTTAACAAGGAATTTTTGCTGGAGTGATGGTGATGTTTTTTCTTTCAGGAAAAAATTAGCAAATGGGTTAAGCCACTTCTCTGCTAAGAGAACCCTGGACATCTCAGTTCTCTCTATTCCTTTTTCTTCCACCTTTTCTTTGCCAGTTTAATCTTCTGGTCATTTTTGTCACGTCTGCAGCACAGTGGGGCCATTACATCAGGCAGGACCCTTGGGGTGTTCTGCTGTAATACAGTGATGTTTCAAAATAAACAAGCACCTGCTTTGATTCATTGTTTGCTGTGTAAGTTTACTGAGTGTTGGTTTCCATCCTGTCCAGATGGGTTCTGTAGCACTTCCTCCACTGACCTGGTTGATGGAGAGGAACTGGAGATCAGCAATCCAGAAGAATTCTCCTCTTTTCAAGACCATGTTGTGGCAGAACAGTTGACATACATGGATGTGGTATGTAGAGTATTACATATAATTATATGTAAGTGTCTATATAACATTATATAATATATAGTATATATTATTTTATTTAAAGTTATATTACTATAAGTATAGTGTTCTAGAGCAGGTCTGCTGTTGGGACACAGAACACAGCTGTGTCATTATTCCAGCTGCTTCAGTCACTGGGCTTTTGCCTTCAGTCATACTGAAGGTGTTTTGTTTTAAAAAAAAAGTAGGAATATATACTTTGTCGCCTTTTTTGCAAAATTTAAGACTTGACACCTGAGAAATAGCATGTTTTGACTATATTGCTACCTGACCTGAAGATGTCTAGGTACTCTGAACTGTAGTGCTCTAATTTGCTTTGTCTGTATCAATCTCCTTCAAAATATCATTATATAAAAAAATTTGACCTTGGTTGTGCTACTAATACAAAGGTGTCCCTTTTTTTCCCAGTATTGTTTAACTGACAGTTCTTTTAGGGGACCAAGCCTATAAAGATTATGCCAAAACGTATATTTTAAATTAAAAGAAAACAAATATTTATCTTTGAATACCGTATTAGATTGAAATCCAGTTTGTACTGTAAACCTGCATTTGTCCTCGTGGATAAAAGAGATTTAGGAGAATCCTGCTGGCTTACCACACCTCTGTTTCCCTCTAGATGCTCTTCAAGAAAGTTGTGCCCTACCACTGTTTGGGATCCATCTGGTCTCAAAGGGATAAGAAAGAAAACAAGAACCTGGCTCCTACTGTCAGAGCCACCATTACTCAGTTCAACACAGTTACCAAATGTGTTGTCAGCACTATCCTGGGGACCAAGGAGCTCAAAATCCAGCAGAGAGCCAAGATCATTGAGAAGTGGATTCATATTGCACATGTAAAGCATTTCTTCTGTTTAATGTTTTTTTTGGGCAGGTGCCTTGGAGTGAGGGAGTTGGGAGGGGAGAAGGGGGTTGTACACATTGGTCCCAGGCCATCTTAGCTCTAATTCTTTCTATTTTAAACTGATTTTCTTTGTGATACCAAAGGAATATTGCCCTTTCTCTCCTTAGTTCTTCCCCACCATGGAAATGGGGTTGCTGCTTGGCCATGTCAAGGGTTTAGAGAAGTCCAGACAGACAATATCTGTAGCTCTTCCCTTGTCCACTGATGGAATTGCTCCATCCTGGAAGGCCACTGGGTTGGTCAGGCAGGACTTGCCCTTGGTGAAGCCATGCTGGATGTCTGGAATCATGTTCCTGTTCTCCATGTGCCTCAGCAGAGCTTCCAGGAGGTTCTTATAGCAGATTCCATGTTTCTTAATCTTTGCGTGAAAGGGTTTTTCCCATGCCTTCTTTACATAACTCTAGTTTGATAGTTTCTTAGGTTTTTGTCTTTAATATTTTACTGTCACCTTTTTAACTCCCCTCAGAGCACTGGGCAGCTGGCACTAACCAAGGTCTCTCTCTTGTAAGAGAACATTTCAAGCACTTCCATAGGGATGTGTGTTGACTTCTAAGAATCACACGGATTCTTTCTGAGCTGTACATAACAAGCAGTCAGGAAAACCTCAAGACAGAGCCTTGACAATGCCCTTCTGTGCTTCCAGAGGCAGCATTTAGTCCTGGAACCTGAGCTCTGGCAACTGCATGGTTCAGGAAACTGGTATGGGGAAGGTCTTTCACCTCTCCTGTGGCACTGACGTCTGCTTGCTTTTGTTATCATCTAATGGATGCTTTATAGCCCGTGTGAAGGCATTGGGAAGTTGGATTCCTTATTTTCTACCTGCAGATCTTTAGGTTGCAGAGGGCACCAGCTCAAAGGGCCTTCGTGGGGCAGCCTGGGCTGGCAAGGATGAAGAGCTCCCTCATCGTCACAAGGCAGAAGGGAAGCCAGGACAGGCACTGCTCTCATCATACCTGCTCTGTGGATGGAGAACTTTGTTCTCCACCTCTGTTGATTCAGTGCTTCTCCCTGCACTTAATTCCTGCACATAATTAAATGCTCCAGTCGTAGCTAAACATGAGAAAAATGCATGTGCACGCTCTACAGAATAATTGCACATGTACAGCAGCTGGGTGCATATATACTTAGCTGCCCACTTCTGAGGAAAGTTGCTTGCTTTGTGCATGCAAATGAGTGTTTTGAATAGTTAGGTGCCTGAATTAGAAAATAATCCACTCATTAAAGTGCAGTTATTCACTGACAACTAAGCCTGTAACGTAGCAGTGTGGAGTTCCATGTTTGTTATCTCTTTGTGACTTTTGGATCCATTTTCTTGGTTTAAAAGATAAAGTGAATGCTTTCTCCAACTGCCAGTCCTCTCTGCTCCACCTAGGTCTGAGGTTCCTGAGCAGGAGCAGCCAATTTCACTCAAACAATATTTTCTTTAAAAATAAGAAGTAAAAATGAAATCACTAATATCCTGTTATGCTTACATTTTTTAAATCAGCGCTGTTTCTGCACAGGATTCTTTCTGGTTTTCCCCCTGTGAAGGACACAGCATGAAACAAAGTTATTCAAACCAGTCTTAAAAATTCTTCTTACATACAAATGAAAGCTTGCTCAAATTTAGTCTGCAGTCAGTTAAATTACTGAGAACACGAAGTCCAGTATTGAATTACTAATGTCCTTTAAGTTATACAATATGCAGTTAAGTCAAGATGGTTCCAAATTGGATCTTCCAGTCCAAACTCCTGTGGTACTGGGAAAAAAAAAAGGAAAAGCTGATAATTTGTGCCTCTGAATTCATTTTCTGCCTAACCTGTATTTCAAGTTGAACATAAAGAAAGGTCTCATTCTTAAACGTGCCAGTCCCTGAAGAAGAGCTGTTATGTGGCTTTTTTTGGCCCCAAACCATGCAAAAATAGCTTTCAGGTCTGGCATGTCCTACCACCTGATCTTGAACTTGGTCTTTGTCTTACCTAACTGTCCACCTGCTTCAGGTGCTGTCTGCCCAGCCTGTCTGCTTAAGCCACATTTAAATGTAGCCTCCTCATTTACACAAAGACTTTTTTTTCAGCTAAATAACTGGGTGAGTATGTACTTGCCTTAGTTGTTAAATCATTTTTAATGCAACTCCTGAACAGAGTCGCTGCTTTATTAAGGTCTGACTTCTGCTTATGCTGAGGTTGCTTTACATTTGTTCGGTCCTACAAAGGAAATTAATCCATGTCTGGTTTTCACTGTAAGGATCCTTTAGGTAATCAGCATTATTAGGGTGATAATCAGCCCCATAAAAATGTTCAGAAGCAGAATTGGAGTTTGAATACATTCTCATCTCCCTGCTGCAGTCAAATTGGCAGGTGTTTTGTCTGCTGAATTTGCATCTCCAGACACCTATTCTGAAGTTTGTGGTGCCCGTGCTCTTGTTCATGAACCACCAACAGATTTCCAGGAGTTTCTTGAAGAGTCACAGACCAGACTTGCCCCCTCCTTCTGGCTTCCATCTGCTTTAACAGGAATCTGTGCTACTCTTTTTGAGAATTAAGGTTTTCCTTATCCTTTTCCATCAAAGCTTTTACCACAGAGAAGCTGGATAAGAAGTGTTTGTGATCCCAATCGTGAAAAAGCTGGGAAGGTTTTTCTCTTTAAAGAGTGTAGACACACTTGAATAACAGGTTATTCCTTTGCATGTCTTTAATTGACACTTAGATGATTGAGGGTTTATATTTTAAATACCATATACAAAGAAGCAAAGCCTTGTTTTTCCCCTAAAGGGTAAAAGGGATTGGTACTTATAAAGAGCTTTTTAAGGAGTGCAACCTTTGTGCCTTTTAGCCTGGCTTCATGGACTTGGTTCCACTTTTGTTTTCACTGGGAGAACTGGAAGCTGGAAGCACAAACACAGGGCAGTGAGGAAAATAAGATGTAAATGCCAAAGCCTATAAAACATTTGGTAGGTAGAGGGGGGAGTGATATTTTTGATGCTCAGTATTTGCACAGCTGCCTGCTTAGCAGTGAGAACCTGTTGCAGGCGTGGCACTGGTCAGAGAAGAGCTCTGAGGTCTCTGTAATGCTGCCATTTAATGCTCCTGTGTCTCTAACTGCTCCTTTCACAGGAATGTAGGATCCTGAAGAACTTTTCCTCCTTGAGGGCCATCATTTCAGCACTGCAGTCCAACTCCATCTATCGGCTGAAGACCACCTGGATGTGTGTTTCAAAGTAAGCCTCCCCCTCAGCTCCTGAGGGCACAAAGCTCAGTGCTCCTTCTTCTCATCCTCTGTTCTGCTGCTTCAGGGACATCACTTCTGTTGGAAGAACTTTCCGTTCCTGGGAGGCTCAGACCCCTGCTGAGAGCTCCTCTTTCATCCCCAAGGGCAATCTGCCTTTGGGGATACTGGATCCTGTCCTTTTTAGCATACTGGATCTTCCACAACCTCTTTTGAAAGAACTGTGGCACTGGCTACTCCCTCAGCTCATGCACACCATTCCCAGGTCACCATGATTCTTCCATGTTGTCCTGTTTCCCATGAGGTTTGAGGAGGTCCAACTTGCTACAGGCCCTCACTAATCTAGTCCTGATATTTCCATAAAATATATCCTCAAACTACAAAATCTAGTATTGAAGAGAATATTTCTTCCAGGGGAACACCTTTTTATATTAATAATTCTTTACCTGGCATATTTACTGATTGCCTCACAGACACCAGAAGTCTCTATGTAGAAAAGATGGTGTTCTGCTCATTCAGTTTGGGAAAAACAGATCTCTTTGCCTTAGATAAATTTAAAGATCGTTTCTACCAGGCAGTATCCTTCTGTATTTTCCCTACACAGAGGTGGGATGTGCCTTCTCCTTCCCCATACCATCTAGTATTGGGCAAGAGAAAACTCTTCCCACACTTAAATGCTTCCAGCTTTCCAGAGAGCATGGAACAGGACAAAAACGAAGTACTTGGGTTACCTCTCAGCAATTCTTCTGTTCCTTTTTAACCCTTTAACCTGTTCTTACACCAGTCTCACACTTTGCAGTTTAGTTGAAAACCCTGCTCAGTGTCTGTGTAACCTGACTTGACTGGGAGCACCAGAAGATCCCAGGAAGGCTCCCAGTGGATGTGCAGCATCTCCCTGGATGCATTCTGATGGCATCATCTTTTATAAGCCCAACTGTTAATGATTCATGAGAAAACAATGGATCTGACTTTGAGTGCTTACTAATGACCTAAATGATTTAATCTTTTCCTGTGCAGGGACATCCTGCTGATGTATGAAGAGCTGTCTGAGATCTTCTCAGACCATGACAATTATCTGACAAGTAGAGAGCTGCTAATGAAGGTGAGAATTAGTGTGGGGCTTGTGATCTCAATTAAATCTTTTCGTAACCAGCTGCCAAAGCTCGTGTCTCCCTCAGTGACCAAATGTGGTGCTTCAGGGAGGTAAACCTGGGCTTTTTGCTGGGCTGAGAGCTGATATCTGTGTTCCTGGAAGAACCTGCTCTAGCATTAGCCCGTGGCACTTGGATGCCCACAAAGAGCAGGCTGCAGCAGCGTGGATCCAGGGGGACAGCAGGTCTTGCAGCCCTTCAGCCCACGGGGTTGCACCACTGTAGTGCTTTTGAGTTCACGGGAACAATTCCACTCAGCTTCAGCTGAGGAATTAATCCTAGATGTTTATCTGACTATCCCATACCTTTCTTAGAACTAGAAGGACAGGGCTGGGAATTCTGAAGGAACAGGCTTCCTGCTCTGTGTGTGGCCAGATGGACAACAAAGCAGGCTCTGTCTGGAACAGTTTGACTTGTGCACTCCCCTGGGCGAACCCCAACAAGCTCAGGAGCCTGAAAGGGGTGAGGAAGAAAGCAGGGAAAGGTTATGTTCTGCAGGAACTAAGGAATGTTTGTGGCAGGTTTTTTTCTGTTTACATAAAATAGTTCCTATAAACTGGGTAACCAGTTTACTCCTTGGCAGTTCTGTCCAGTCAGTCTGGCATTTCTCCCTCACCCCTCTTGCCTTGGGATCTGGAACACTGTGTTTTGCTCAGGAATGGTGGGTGAACACATTCAAACCTGTCAGTCTGTTTTGTTTATTATCCATGTATCAATATCTGTAGGTAATGTTTAAAGCAGGTGAGAAAATAATAAGCATAGAGGGGAAAATGTGTGTTCAAAACAGCCTATTTAACTAAATATTAAAAGACAAAACAACTCAATCTGAGCCCAGACCTCTGGCTCCCAGCAAATCACTCTCTCCAGCTTCCCTAAGTTGATTTGCAAAACATTTTGAAAGCAGTGAGAGAAAAATTCCACAGAATAGCTAGAACCTCTCCCCTGCTTTTCATCTTGGGCCGTTTGGAGGATTATTATCCACTGAATCCTCAAAGTCTTCTCTAGGGGAAGCTGTGTTTGACCTTGCCTATCCAGCCTGCAAATCCAAGTGTAGAGCAGACAAAATGCCCTAGGAAGCAGGTTGGCTGGCACAGAGAGGGAGCAGTGTTCTCTCCTTCCGAACAGACATTCATAATGGCTTGTGTCGCATCTATCCAACCACTGGAGAAAAACCAGCAGTGACTCCAACATCCCCTGCACATCCAGGGAAATAAAGGTTAAAGATCTATTGTGAAATAGCTCATCCATTCATAGGAAAGCTGGAGCTGTGGGGATGGAAACCTATTCCTTTCATTTCCTGCGTGGTTTTGGATTAGTCAATAAGCCGCAGTCGCTGGTTCTGTGTTGGTGTTCCAGCAGAAGAAAAACAGCAAAGCATTACATAAGATGGAGATGTTTACTTGCAGCAGGCCTGATTAGGGAATTAAACACAAATCCTGAGGGTCAGGAGTGTTGGGATAAGAGTTCAGGGAAGCATCTGGACACCTGAAGTATGTCTAAGCTTCTCTGATTTAAACTCTCAGGAGATTTGCAGCAGCACTTAGATTTGGCCAGAGCAGAGCTGTTTTACAGAAAAATTCCCGTATAGTCCTCTTGTGGGATTTTATCCAAAATTCCCAATTAGTGTCCGAGTCCCAGAAAATCAACATGATTTTACACATATGTACCTGAATAGCAAATAGTTTTGCTAGCCCAGCTTGTCTGGTTAAACATATCTGCAATTATTTTACACAGGTGTAGTTTCCAGCTTACCACTTGGATCCTCCATTAATTGCCTTTAATCCCTTTTTACCTCCCAGGAGGCAACATCCAAATTTGCAAATCTGGACAGCAGCGAGAAAGAAAATCAGAAAAAGTCACAGAAGCGACTGCAACTTCAAAAAAATAAGGTGTGCTTGGGGTTTTTCCTCCCCTTTTTGGTAACATGATTAACCCTAACTGGTGTAATTAATTCTTAATTCTGTAAGAAGCAAAAGCTAGAAAGGTCTTTACCAGAGTGAGTGTGCAGGTGATTGACGGACATAAACTTGTGTCAGTCGTTTTCAGCAGTCTTATATCTGTCCTACAAGAAAGAATTCCATTATCTACTCCTTTAGAGAGAAACATGGGAAAGCCACACAATTTCCATGTAGTAAAACAGATGCTGTAAATGCTGTAGTACTTGTGATAAGGAAAATTAGCTCTGGCCAGAGCAGAAGTCTCATTTACTTCTAAACAAGGTCATGAAGCTTCTGACATACCAGCTTGAAAATTGCACGGGGCTTTTACAGAGATGGCTTTGTAAAATGTGTCTGGGTTCCAGTCTGCTGCTGAAAATGGCTTTTGTCTCAAAGTTGGCAAAGATTTAAAAGGACAGGGGGAGAGAAATCTGGGATAGGGAGGCCAAAGTGCTGAATATGATTTTTGTCTATCTGTTTGTTTGACTGGAAAAAATACAGATCCTTCTGGATGGTAGAAACAAGTGTTTCCTTCACAAGTGTAGAGCCAGCCTGAACTCTGCAAGTGCTGGCAGTCTAGAAGTTTAAAATGTGAATAATTACCATTAAAATGCAGTGGATGGCTGGGGAAGATGGTGACTTCTTAGAGGGAGAAGTCTGTACCTTGATTTGACTGTTACATAGTGTAACACAAGAATTAAAAACCTACTGGAATGAAGCAGAAATGGCTCACACAGGCTGGCCAGGACCATTCCCCAGCTCTTCCTCTTGGAGTAGGTGACTGAGGGACTCTGTCCCTGGTCCTCAGTGCTTCTTCCACAGCAGGGTTTCCTGGGGACCCACTGTTGGAAATCAGTGGTGGCAATACTGCAGTACAAACCCACCTGGCAATATCTGTGAGAGCATCCTGCTCTCAATGGAATTTGATTTAAATTCTAGATTAGATAATGAGAATGATGTAATGAAAGAAAACATAATTACAAGACTGCTGTTTGGTTAAGCAGATTACTTTTATTTCATTTTCTTACACAGGGGTGTTCTAGAATTCTAATTATTATCATTTTTCAGTTAATTAATCCAGCATTGTTCTGATCACTTGCAGGGAGTGATGCAAGGCACAGTCCCTTACCTTGGCACCTTCCTCACTGATCTCATCATGCTTGACACAGCCCTTCAGGACTATGTTGAGGTAATTTGGGGCTCTTTTTTTGAATCCTAAATATCCTGCCTGCCTTCCCAGCACCGTGTCTGTTTTGGTATCTTCTGCTGGGTTCTTGTGCAGCTCTTAAAAATCTGTTTTCAAATCAAAAAGGAAGCAATATGCAGTGTTACTAACGAGAATCTTGTGTGACTTTGAATGCAGTTGTCTCAAGGGTCTTCTCTGATCCCTTCCCTTTCCTTCCAACAGGGTGGCCTGATCAACTTTGAGAAGAGACGAAGGGTAAGTGGAATGCTCTGTGATTTTTGGTTTATTGATACCCTCTTTTAGAGCATTCTCTTGGCAAGGCCATTTGTCTTTAGCAGCTGTTTTATGTGCCTGAGCAATTTTAATGCAAGTTCCTGAGGGAAGAACAGATCCCTGCAATGCTCATGCTCTGAGCCTTTGCCTGACTGCCTCTGTCCTATGACCTGGTGGCAGGAGACCTTTGCTTTCCAGAAGATAGTTAGTAAATATCTTCCTTCTGCTGCAATAAACTATTTGTAGGTAAAAGGCTGCAGAGCACAAACCACAGGACTGAGAAATAAATGCTGTCACTCTTTCCATTCAGCCAGATCCTTGTTGGTCAGAGATAAGTAATGCTCTGTAGGAGTAAAGGTTACTTGGGTCTAAATAAAGTTGTGCCAAATCCTGGGGCCTGAAAGCAGACTTGGATTTGGCTGTGATGGAGCCATTTCCTGCCCTAACCTGCTCTATAACCTGCTCTAAACAATTACAAGTTATTTTGGCAAAGTGTGTATACAAGTGGAGTTACAGAAGAGCAGCACGCTCTGGTCACGCATATTAAGGGTAGCATTTCATGTTCCTCTGGAACAAGTGTGAGTGCACATTATGGATGCTGAGGAAAAAAACCCACCTCTGTTATTTGGAAAAACTGGTTCTTGAAATAGTCACTCAACTGAAACTGAACTTCAGGTCAAACTCAGTTTGTCCTGGATCTGTTGTTGCATGTGTTTAGTATATGAATGAGTTTGTTTGGTTTTATCTTGTTTTCTAATTCTCAATTTTTATTTGATTATTTCTTTTCTTAGGAATTTGAAGTCATTGCCCAAATTAAGCTCTTACAATCTTCATGCAACAGCTATTGCTTGATACCAGACCAAAAATTCATCCAGTGGTTCAGGAGCCAGCGGCATTTAACCGAGGAGGAGAGGTAGGTTCTCATTCCAGCTGGCAAAGCAGATGTTCTTACCCCACACACACCTGCAGGCAGGTTATTGCAGCCTTCAGCTCTCCTCTTAACAGGAACTCACACATACTAAAGAGCACTGGTTTTAAAAACTATTACACAGCAGTGAAATATCCCTTTCACCCTGGTAAAATGTAGGCAGAGCAACATTCCTCCTAGTGGGGCTGCAACATTCTGTGAAGGGTTTCTGAATTTCTTGCCTATTGCTACTTTGAGATGTATAACTCATAGTATTATCTGTCAAAAATTAACCCAGTGGCCTCTGTCCTGCAGTTACAAACTGTCACGGGAGGTGGAAGCAGCTGCTGATACTAACATCCTGTCTCCAAAATCCCAGAAAAGCATGGTGAAGAGGATCAGCACGTGAGTATGATGGGGCAGAGGAGGTTTGGGGTGGGAATATGGACCCTAATAACTCAAAACAAGCGGTGCTCATTTCATCAGCTGCAAAACCTGGCTGTGGATCCAGATCCCTGTGTTGCTTTAAGGAGAAATGCATCCTTGTGTCTGAAGCTGTCCCTTTCTGTTGTTAGAAGCAGTCATGAGGGTTATTAATGATAAAAGAGATTAGAAACAAAGAACCCTTCCTAAGGTGTCGGAAAAAGGAACAGTTTTAGTGCTGGATTAAATCCAGTACCTATTGTATAATAACTTCCCTGAATGCAGCAGCAAAACAGAGGAAATGAGGATAAAGTCTGGACTATTATTAGTCTAAATTGCTATAGACATGCAAAAATTCCTTGCAGGATTTTAATATGAAAATTCAGGTTAGCAAAAAGGCATTTGATTGTTTCTACTATCTGCCTTGATGCTGGAGAAGGAAAAAATCATGGGGACATGGTCCAATTTGATGGAATACCACAAAGATTTAAACAGGAGGTGGGTAGAGAACAGGGACATGAAGGAAAGCAGGCAGGAAACAAGAGACTAACAGGAATAAAGCAGAGCTCAAAGACTGAAGTCAAAATATCGGCACTCTGTGCTTTGCAAATGAATACTGTAGAAAAGCAGTGAGTGACACCTCTCTAAACTGTATTAAATCACTAATTGCATCCTGACGTGGCATCTAATGCACCCTGCTTTACAATACACACTTTGTGTATTGTAGCAGTTTGTTTTCTTTGACACTCCTTTCAATTCACTTGACCTGCATTTAGGAATGAGTTTCGGAGAGGGAGAGCCTTTAATTTACCCTTTCTTGTGTACACCTCCAGCCTCTTAAGAGGGAAACTGGTATCTGTGGCACCTCGATTGAGGGCAGGAATTGGCAGCAGGGTGAATTTGCCCTTTTTGAAGCCCTTTTACCGAGCAGGTGAGCCTGAAAATTTTAACAGACCAAAGGGGAGTCTCATGATAGTGGGGCATGAGCTCCGATTTTGGCGTTGCAGCTGGTGGGCACACTGGGTCAGGACGGTATTGTGTTGGTGTGTTAACAAACTCTCTGGACAAACTGTATAAACAACACGGAGGAAATGAAAACAATAGGCCACTCCAGATAGGAAAACAAAACAATATGTAAGAGTTCTGAAGCAAGTGACAAGCTTTGCTCTGTTCTGCTCTCACTTACTGGCTTTTATGCCCTTTTTTTTTTCCCCCCTATACCAGACTTTTTCTGGGCACTGATGTGATCACCCCACCCAAAGAGCAACCCCCAAAGAGCTCTCCCCTAGGAGGGAGCTCTGGGGAAAGCACGGATTCGGCCAGTGTTTCATCCTGTGAGTTTAATCACTCGGAAAGTGAGGATGTCTGCGTGACTCCCATCTCCAGTCCTGAGGACCCTCTGAAAAAGGTACAGCTGGGGCCTGGGTGCCACCATGAGCAGCTGTGAGAGGCTCTGCATGCTGCAGCCCCGTGACCCTTGCCCAAGGCTCTTGGTCTTGACTAGAGCGTTGCTTTCAGTGTGAATGGAGAGACTAGAGAGATAAAAGTGTAAAAATGGAAGTGATCCAGTCAGGTTCTTGCACAATCCCTTCTGTATTGCCTTTTCCAGTGGTTTTGATCCTACCGGGAAGCTTTTGAGCAAAGCAGATGGAGAGAAAGGCAAACCCTGAGCAGCAGGGGAGGGAAGGGGGCAGTTTCAAGAAGAATGGCAGAGAGGGAAGGGTGGGTTATTTCCACTCGTGTGAAGGCTCCCACCTGGAGCAGGGGTGCCTGTGACTCCCTCTGTTCCTTCCCAGCCAGTCCCAGTTCCTGGCTGCTTGCCCACAGCCTGGATGCTATTCCTTGGATCTGCTGCCACCTCCTGGGCTGCTCTTATTGTGAGCCCAGAGCCCAGCACACCCAGTGGGACATAAATTGTCATTAAAATGGTGGAATCAATCAAGTTCAGCTTTTCTGGAGGCAAGGAATCCCACAGCCAGCCTGCTGGGCAGAGTGTATGTGACTGAGGTTATGTCTGTGCCTGCTGCTTTCTCCTGTTCTTCCTGCAGAATGACACAGGCAGACAGACAAAACACCCCATTTGTGACAGTGCTTTTCTTTGTCGTGTAGATCCCTGGATACCCCTTATCCTCCTGTTCTCCTGACTCTTCCACGAGCACACCTTCCTCAGGGGTGTCACCTTTACCCTCATTCCCTACTTTGCTGCCCTCCAGTGATGACAAGAGCTCTGTTGGCTCCGACAAGGGCTATGACTCCGACAAGGGCTCCATCGGCTCCGACAAGGGCTCTGGCTCCAACAAGTGCTCCATCTTTGACAAGGGCTCAGGCTCTGACAAGTGCTCCCTCTTCGACAAAGCTTCTGGCTCTGACAGTGGCCCTGTCTCCGACAAGAGCTCTGGCTCCGTGACATGCAGCACTTCCAAAGTGCTCCCTGTTTACAACCGGCAGAACGGAGGCGCCTGCATCATCCGGGTCAGCATGGATGGCATCAACGACAGCGTCTACAAGAGCATCCTGGTGAGGGGCACAGAGCTGGCAGTGGCTGACCTTCTCACCCAGGGTGACTGAAACAATCCCTGCAGTCATGAGGGTTATTAATGACAAGAGAGATTAGAAACAAACAACCCTTCCCAAGGTGTCGGGAAAAGGAACAGTTTTAGCGCTGGATTATAAATTAAGTATCTATTGTGTAATGACTTCCCTGAATGCAGAAGCAAAACAGAGGAAGTGAGGATAAAGTCTGGACTGTTATTAGTCTAAACTGTTATAGACATGCAAAAATTCCTTGCAGGATTTTAATATGAAAATTCAGGTTAGCCAAAAGGCATTTGATAGTGGAAGCAATCTTCCTTCATGCTGGAGAAGGAAAAAAAACATCATGGGGATGTGGCCCAATTTGGTGGAATACCACAAAGAGTCAAACAGTTCAAACAGGAGGTGGGTAGAGAACAGGGACATGCAGCTAGACACGGGAAACAAGAAACTAGCAGGAACTCAGGGAGAGCTGCATGGAATAAAGCAGAGCTCAAAGACTGAAGTCAAAATATCCGCACTCTGAAGTGTTTTGCAAATGAATACTGTAGAAAAGCAGTGAGTGACATCTCTCTAAACTGCATTAAATCATTAACTGCTTGCTGACGTAGCATCTAATGCACCCTTCTTTTGAGAACACTTCACTGAGCTGACTCATCAAACCTGGCTGGAAAGGGAAAATGACAAATGATACCATTCAGAATATGTGGAGTGGGGTAGGAATGAGAGGTTTGAAAAAAACAGCAGCTGGTCTGGAAATCAAAGTTTGTGTTTTACCCAAAAGCTCCAAGGGAAGCACTGTGATCATGTGCAGGCCTTGCTGCTTCTGCCCTCCTGCTGCACCAGCTGCTTTTCCTCCAGCTCAAAACTGGCGTGCAGATTTTGACACAAGATGCCACATGCCAAGTTCTCCCTGGAGAAGCTTCCCCAAAGGGCTGGTTTCTGGCAACAGGGAGCTGTAGGGGAGAAAGCTGACAACCCTTTACTTCTGCAGCCTCTCTGTGTGGTGGTGGTTGCCATAGCAGCAGCCCCAGCATTCATTTCCCTCTCTGCTGGTTCCATGGAGGGATCCTGGCAGTGCCGGGCTGTGAGCACCCTCAGGGCCTGCCTGGGGGAACACACACACAGCAGGGTAGTGCTTAGCACCTTTAGCTCCCTTCTGATTTCAATGGTGGGACCTCCCCAAACGCTACACGCTGTTTCCTGAGGGCCTGACAAATTTGGCTACTGGTGAGATGGCAGAAGGCTCTGGAGGGAGCCCCGTGTCTGCTCCGGATGCACAGCACTTCCACAGCAGACAGCAAACCCAGCCACCAGGCCAAAAATCTCTGCAGGATGTCAATGGAAGTGCTTAGCACAGGAGTCTGCAAACAGCAGATGGGGCAGCTGTTTCTGTGGGCTTTTGTGGCTTGTGAGAATGATGTCCCACCTCTCAAAGCTTTGCTCAAGAGCACAGACACTGATTTACTGCTGTCTCATCTAGTGCTGTATCTGTCATCTTGAGCTAAAAAGCCACCACCTCCCAGTGGCACAAACACCACATTTTAATATCTGTCAGCACCTACCACTCTGTTACTGACCCATTATGGTTTTTTCAGTTCTGTGACATCTTTTCCAAAACCAAACAGGTTTTTGCTAATTCCTAAATCATTACTCTTGTGAGTAAGCAGAATCTCTCATTGCAACTCTTACCTTTCCAGATAACTAACCAAGACAGAATTCCTGATGTCACCCAGAGAGCCTTGCTGAAGCACAACCTGGAGCCTGATGCAGTGGAAGATTACGAGCTTGTGCAGGTCATCTCTGAGGACAAAGGTAGGGAAGCCAAACTGCTGCTGCCTGAAAAGTTCTGTTGGATTTTGAAGGAAAGAGTAAAATGTGAAGCACTAGAAATGCCATGAACAGGTCCCAGCTGCCAACGAGAACAACCCCCTGGATGCTCAGGGATGACTTCTCAGGGCCTGTCAGCACATCCCACTTCCCATGGGCAGAGCCAGCTCCTGGGCTGCCAGGCCAACCTTCCCGTGGGCACTGCGGCTGCAGGGCAAGCGTGGGGTCTGGGTGGTGGGGTTCTGCCTCGCTGGGACCAGAGCATGCAGATCCCTTCAATCACTGGCTTCCTACACAGCCTCCTCTGGGAGAGGCTGCCAGGGCCTCCCCCAGCCTTGACACAGCCCAGGCTTGGCCTCCACCTCCTGCCCTGCTCCCCCTTCCCTGTGGGAGAGCTGCTGTGGGCAGCTCCCGATGCCACTCTGGCCCAACAGGGAAAGCCCCCCACGCTCCGTTGTTCCCTGCTCCCTGTCCTTTCCCAGCTTTCCTTGGCGCTGACGCTGCTCTGGGCCCTGTTTTGCAGAGCTGGTGTTCCCACGCGATGCCAACGTGTTCTATGGCATGAACAGCCACGTGAACTTCGACTTCATCCTGCGGAAGAAAGCGGAGCTGGTTGGCTGAGACTTCACCTTCGCTGCCGTCCAGTTTTAGGGGTGGATGTGTCAGTATTACCTGTTGAAAACGTGCAATTGGAGGACGGGGCAGCCCTGGGGCAAGAGGCTGCCACCTTTGTCTTAAGGGACACCCCGCGAGCCAACTCTCTTTGTGAGAAAACAGTCTCCTTCGTGCCAGTATTACACAGAAGATCATCTGAATTTATTTTTACACAGCTGAAGAAAGTTCTGAGTGCACGTCTGCCTGAACCAGCCAAAGGCTTTTTGCACTTGTTCTGCGCCAGAGAATTAACCTGTTTTGGATCTGGTTTCCAAAGAACTTTAAAATGAATGAACTGCACTTGCCTTTGGATGATCGTCATGAATTGTTCGTGAACGGGACAAACACACACTGCGTGTGTTGGATTGAGGTCTTAATGCCATGACAGGGTGGTTTGCCTTGGACTGTAACCCAGGGAACAGAACTGAATGCCTTTCTCATGTGATGGATGTACCTCCTCCTCATGTGCAATTACTCTCCATGAGCAGAACTTTTAAATTTTTTAAAAGCCATAAGTGAGACGCTGGATTGTAAACAGCCCTTATTTGAGATATATGAAATAGATACAGTGTTTCTGTAGATAGCATTGTGCAAATTTAGGAGTTAGTTATTATCCAAATAGATAACTTAGGACTGTTAAGGATCATTAGTTAAAATAAGAGTTTTATCCATGCCTGGGCCTTTCCCCCCTCAGTTCTGTCGCACTAATTTTCAAAACTGGGCTCAGGTTCCATAAGTTTTACACTACATTTGGATTTATCACTTCTGTTTACAAGTAGGTAAAACAGACCTATTGTAGGTCCAACAGGCCTGTTGTACATCCAAGAGACCTATTGTAGGTCCTAGTCTGAACAGTTTATGAATTCCAGCTGTATCTTGGTTTAGAGGGTGGTAGAGGGAGGGGATTGTTACTGAGCCTTAACCTTTGCCCAGATTTAGGGCAAGACTAGAAGTTTTCTCTGCATTTTGGTTCAGTGTCAGTGTCTGTACAGAGCAGTTTCCCATGTACATACAGCATAGTTCCTAATGTATATAGTACTGTTCACTCAGAGGTTGTATGTCTGTGTTAAGCTGAAAAGTGAATGTTCTGGATTTTAAAATTACACTCTCCAAATGTTTATATATAAGAGGTTTTTAATTGCTTACCTGTAATCTTTATATGATAAGTATATAAATTGTTTTTCATTAATGTTTGCCTGGAGTCAGTTGATTTTCTTTTATTACTGCATGTCAGTTGTGGGGCTTTTACACCTCACAGCACTTCCCTCACTGTCATTCTCTTCAGCTTCTTCACTTTTACTGTTTTAACTTCTAAACAGCAAAGCCAAATCCATTGAGAGCACAACAGCACTCTTCCATCCTGAGCCAAAATCTCCAACGCTCAGTGAAAGCCTTTCCCTGCTTCCCCCTTTAGGCAAAGGAAAAAAAAAAAACTATAGAAACTGAGAGAAACTGAAATCAACCGGATTATATAAAAAAATATATATTTACAATTTTATATACAAGACCTGTCACCTTCAGCCACTGGAAGAGAGAAGAGAGCAAAGGCCTCTTATCTGCACCTTTTCTATGCTGTGTTACGGAAAGGGATGACATGGAATACTTAGATTCCTGACCCTGTTGCTAAGGAAGGCCTAAAAATCCAAAAAAACCAACCCACTACACATCCTTAAGCCAAAGCAAAGACAGAGCTGTTGGGTCCAAGCAGTCTTATTGCAATTAATAATTTTTAGGGCCTATCACCACAACCTTTCCATGTGAAGAAGCTGCCAAAGGCTGGTTCAAAGCTGGTGCTGCTCATCAGCTTTGAAGCCCTTTAGATGAGTCAAAAAACCACGAAGTTAAGTAAGTACATGGAAACTGGAAAAATACCAGAACAATCCACAAGTGTTCCAACTGGCTCCTACTTTTCCAAAACACGGTTATTTCTGAGTAGGGCAAAGCCTGGCCAGCACCTGCCAAGGAACTGAAAACACAGACAGGGAACAGCACTTGTCACAAGGGTAGAACCACTGGCATCCCCCAGGCCTTGCATATGTCAATAAATAATTTTTGTATGTATAAACACACAAGGTAAAGGAATGATCAGCAAGACTGAGGCCTTGTCTGCTCTGAAACAGGCATAGTCATTTAATTCATGTATTCTTAATTTGTTCCTTTCCCTGAAAGCACCATCAACCCCCCTGAACCACTCGCTTCCTGAGTCAACTAAAAGGAAAAAATACACAAAAAACCCAAGCTAAAAAACCCAGCCCTGTTGTAAAGTTGTTTTTCATAAACTGCTACTGCTCTGCTTAAGGAAATCAGACCTTTTCTATCTTTTATTATTTGAATGAGGTTAAAAAAAAAGGGGGGGTGGGGGACAGGAGAGGGCTCAAACTGCTTGTATTTTTAAAAAATCTATGCTTTGTTTCCTAGTGGGGAGCACCTTGTGCTGACACAGGGAAATCCCATGGCAGGGGGAAGGAAGGAAGGAGGCCACTCGTAGACTCAGAGGTGGGTCTATCACAGAACAACAAGCACATGAGGGTGGAAGAGAGGTGGCTCTTGTATCCACAGCAACACCTGCCAACGTGCTGGATGCTCACCTGGTCATGGAAATCCTGCTGCAGGCCACACCAAGCATCCAACCAACACCTCTGGGGTTTCCAGTGTCCTTCAAACAGGCCAGACTTGAGCTGGGACAGTGAGACCTGCGGAGGAATCAAAAGGGATTGTGAAGAAGGAACCCCACCCAGGCTGTGCACAGGGCCCACAGGGCACCTCCATACTCACCAGTCCTGTGGGCACCTGCTCCCAGCTGGACAGCAGAAGGAGCACAGCCTCCAGGTGGGAGCTGCAGAACAGGCACATTTATACCTCCAGTGACTCCAGGGGAGAGTGACACAGCTTAGAATCCCTTTGATGGCCTTCAATTAACCTGAACATTTAACACTCAAGGCCAGGTTGGACAAGGCTCTGAGCAACCTGGTCTAGTGAAAGGTGTCCCTGCCCACGGCAAGGGGTTGGACTGGGTGACTCTTAAAGGTCCCTTCCATCCCAAACCATTCCATGATTCTCTCACTCAATGAAGAACACACACAGCTGCTCATCTTGCACCAGGTTCTATGTATTATCAGACCGGCTGACAGGTAATAACATGTCTTCTTTAGCAGAAAGCACAACACTGATCAGTAATTATTAAAAACAAACACAAATTAAAAACAAAACCCCAGCCACACATACTCAATGCACAGATCTGCCAGCAGGTGAGTCCCTAGATGGCAATTCCAGGAGGGAACCCTCCCACTGCCCAGCAGGCTCAGGGTCTGTGCCAGCTGCTCTAAGCAGGGTAGTCCGTGATCACCTGGCCTCTGAGAAAGGTTTTTTTTAAAAAAACAATAAACACCATACCCTGCTGGCATGTGAGCCAACAGCAAGTACATCAGAACTCATCCGAAAAACAGACAAGTTTGCTCCTCACATGAAAAAGTATCCAGGCAAGTTGCCTTTCTGTCCTGTAACACACAATTCTATTGGGCTGTCGAGACAGTAACACTGCTGTAGGTTGTTTCAGTTTAATAAAGAGAGTTTGTAACCTACCTTTTTAGGTTTTAAGTTCCCAAAACTCCCACACTTGCTTTTATGGCCTAATTAAACAGGCCTGCAAAGAAGTTGTGGGGCTTTGTTTTCCTGAAGGAATAAACTGAGGCAGGGGGTAAAGCAGGACATGACACCGACTAACTCCCCCTGTGTTCCCTTCAGGGAGACAAATAAAACCAACCACCTGCACTCCCATGATTTTAGACATGCCAAGACATCCCTTCTGGATTGGGAGGCCTTTTTAGATGGGATGTAGCAAGATTAGAAATGAGCTGGGGGAAGCCAGCACTGACTGTGATGGGGGAGGACGACAGAGGAGCGCTGCTCCCCTGCACTGAACATTTCTGGGAAACACCTCGATTCTGACAAAAATCCCTTTGGAAAACAAATCCAAATCCCCCAAACGCTCAGCAGTGAGGGTGGTAAAAGCCTACAGACCTACAAGGAGTGAGGCAGCAGCCCAGGTACAGCCATCCCAAAAGGCATTAACACTTGTACACCTCTATATATTAATCTTTATAAATACAGTGTTCTACACGAGGAACTGAAGAAAGATGTCATTCCAGGCTGGTATTTTGTTTTTTAACAAAAGCTTTCCAAGGGCTTTTGTTCAGCTCTCTGCCAGTCTGGAACACTTGTTCTTTTTCCTCCTTCATCCTCCACCCTGTCCTCAAGGGCCCGGGCAGGCATCTGGTCCGACCGCTGCACTCGGCCATTGGAAGCAGCGGGAAAGGAGAGACCACATGAAGAGCTGCTCTACAACTTTCAAGGGTGAAAAGCAAAAGTGTGAGGCAGGTTCAGCTGTCACAGAGTTCCTGGGAAGCGGGCAGTCATAGCTCATCCCTGGATGACGGCGCGTTGAGGGACGACTGGGAAGGCAGGGCATCCTTGTTCTGGGCGTCGCTGTGGATCTGGCCCTGCTGCCGGGATTTCCAGGAGTGTGTTCTGTCCCAGTCCGTGGACACGGTCTCGTTGTCCCAGATGGTGGAGGTCTCTGTGTCGCTGAGGTAGCCCGGCTGCCCTGTGTAGTGGGTGGGGTAAACGAGCAGGGGTTCTGCCGAAAAGGCTTTCAAGTCTCTGGACTCATAGTACTCCATGTACTTAGTGCTGCAGAGGAGAGAAATGCTGTCAGAAACAAGAGTGGATCTTCACTGGCACTAGGCTGGGGAGACAGGTCAACCCACTGAGCAGGGGGTCCCAGGGAGTGGGGGTAGCTGCTGGGGTACAGCCTGGCTCTCTACAGCCAGAACCACACGCCTTACAACCACACAGCTGTACAACCAAACCCTGTTCCCACAGACAGCCAAGCCCCTCAGAACCAGCCCACAACCCCCGCCCCAGGCAGGGACACCCCCCACTGTCACCTTCTTCGATCTACGTGGGGAGGGCGCAACCAACAAGCACAAGGAGTCCCCACTAAGCAGGCCACCAACATGATCCAGCTCAAGACCAGCCAGCAGGTCCCAGCTCGTGTCCCCCCCGAGCCTGGAGGCGTCCGACTTACACAGGGTGCTTGTTGTACATGACTGGCAGAAATTCATCCACGGGCAGCATCTTGCCAAAGGGCTCAGCTCCGATGAGCTTCTGAGCCCCGTGGAAAGAGATTGCATAGCCCAGGGTCCAGTAGGAGTAATCAGCTTCCACCAGGTTCCTGACATTGGGAACAGCTTTCTCAGGCTCCTGCACCTGCATCCTTTTCCGGCCAATGTAGCTTAAAGGGTGAAAAGATTGAGGAGATTGGGATCAAAGTGAGTTCGCAGCAACCAGGATCACAAGACTGTCAGCCAGGGCAGGGCAAAGGGTCAATCCAAGAAGCAATCCCTGACTTGGCTCACAGATTTCTGTCCTGCACCTCTCCCAGACATCCAAGTCTAACCCCGTGGGTGGTACCACTGTGAAAGGCTCCATAAGGAACTAAGACGACACGGTCCAAGGCTCAGGACTGAGCTGTGCCAGTTCCTCTGTCACAGCAGCATCTCCTACACTGCTGAGATCAGCCAATGCTGCCCACAAAGGGCAGTGATGGTGCCCACTGGGCATCCAGCACCAGCCTGCCCCAGAAGGCAGATCTGCTCCGATGGGAAGAGCCACTGAAGTGTCTGCCACTGTCCCCTGCACTCCAGCATCAACCTGCAGCTCCCCTCTGCCATGACCCAGCAGTGCTGCCAACCCCTCACGTGCCCAGGAGCTCCTAGATGGTTGAGGACCAGGAACTTACATAAGCTCCCAGTCTAGCTGGGCTTGTTCAATGTCATCCATCAGCTTCATGAGCTTCCTCTTAAACTGGTGCTCAAAGCGCACATCATCCTCAATGACGAGTGTCTTCTCCAGTCCCCTGTTCACCACCTGAGACAGGGGGGTTCACAAATGAGCACGGTGGCCCACATGGGCAGCCTGAAGTTGATGGGGTCACCCTGGCCTGGTATGGACACCTTCCACTAGCCCAGGTTGCCCCAAGCCCCGTCTAACCTGGCCTTGGACACTTCCAGGGATCCAAGGGCAGCCACAGCTTCTCTGGGCAACATGGGCCAGGGCCTCCCCACCCTCACAGCCAAGAATTCCTTCCCAGTATCCCATCTAACCCTGCTCTCTGGCAGTGAGAAACCATTCCCCCTTGTCCTGTCACTCCAGGTCCCTCTCCAGCTCTAGGAGAGCCCCTCTAGGTAGCAGAAGCTGAATGCTGTGTTGAAGAAAACCCCTGCAACCCAAGGAAATCAGTTCCGTCCTACACTTCCAGAAAACTGTACTGGATTTCATGCTCTGCCCCAGGACTGGCTGTGCACTCACAGCACCCTCCTGCAGGAATGCCAAGGCACCCAAACTCCGTACCTCCTTCCAGATGTAATAGTGGCTAAGGAAGCAGCCGATCTCTCCTCTGGTCAGTGGCCTGGAGGAATACGGGTCCTGGTATCCCGGGAGCATTTCGATGCTGAGAGCTTTGAGCTGACTCGTGTTCAGTGCTCTGGGAAAGAGAGAATATCTATCACCATTTCAGAAACACAAACCAATTCAAGCCAGATACAGGCACAAAACAGGGAATGCTGCTCATGTTCAGGAAAAAGCCACACCTCAAGAAATTCCTCCACTTGTTTTGCTCAAAAACACGGAGGAAAATAACTTCTAAAGCTGAGAAATCATATCCTTAACTCTGCCAAAGACTTCTTTTGAGACCACCAATCTTCCTTAACTATGCCAAGGACTTCTTGTGGGACCATCAGCACATCAGGTGCTTGGCTTCAATTATTTTCCTTCGATTATTTAGCCTAAGTTTATTTTCCTTGGCTAAGACTATTTTCCCATCCTTGAAGGGATCCCAAGTCTCCAAGACCACTAGATGGCATGTGAGCTCCTGTCTCTCCGAGGCCTTTTTGCAACTCATAGACCCAAAATTTCAGCAGACCTTGATTTTTCCATTATAAAATGATCTTAACATACCTTAGAATCATGAATCATTTAGGTTGGAAAAACCCTCTAAGATCGAGTCCAACCATTAACCCAGCACTGCCAACCCCACCATAAACCATGTCCCCAACTGCCACATCTACAGATTTTTTGAACACTTCAGGGATGGGGACTTCACCACTGTCCTGGGCAGCTGTGCCAGGGCTCAACAACCCTTTCAGTGAAGAAATTTTTCCCAGCATCAAACCTAAACCTTCCCTGGCACAACTTGAGGTCATTCCCTCTCCTCCTGTCCCTTGTTCCCTGGGAGCAGAGCCCGACCCCCCCTGGCTCCCCCCTCCTGTCAGGGGGTTGCAGAACCAGAAGGTCCCCCCTGAGCCTCCTTTTCTCCAGGCTGAGCCCCCCCAACTGCTCCTCATCAGAGTTGTGCTCCAAACCTTAGAGTAAGCTTGGGAAGGGCTGGGTCAGGGCTAATGGCAGCACAACGTAGCCCTGGGATGGACAATGTTCTCAGGAGATAACTGCACAATTCACAGAAATCAGCACGATTTTAACCTGATTTTCACCTTAGTCTGAACCCCACTGCCCTGGTTCTCTCACAGACACTAATTGCAAAAGAAGAAAGAAACAGAGCAAAACTGCCCCAAACAGTTGTCAGGGAGATAAAAGGGGCCCTCAAGCCCCACCAGAAGGAGGTCAGGGCATCCAAGGAGATGCTATGAAGCAGTTAAGCACATCCCACTCATTGAAAACGTCATCAACCCCAATCAAAACTCACTTTCCATCCACAGCCTCCACTATCTTGACTGCAATCTCCTGCTCGTAGAGAGTCCGCAGCATCCGATCCCGCCTGTCCTTCCGGCGCTTCAGATTGATCATGAAAATCTGGGTAAGAAGAGGAAGACATCAGCCTCCCTGCTGGGGAGGGAGGGAGGAGAGAAGTCTTGATCCACTCTTCTCCAGCAGCCCCTCTGGAAAAGCAGGTCTTGTGAAAATAACAGGTGTTTTTTCATTCCAGGTCGCTTAGAATTTGTCAAAAAATTGGGAGTTGGTTTTGAGTTGAAAGCCTAGAGGCTCGTTCTCTTCCTAAACAACTACTTTTGATAGATGTTCACGGGGGAAATTTGCTCTTTGAGGGTGAACAGAAGGGAGGGGAGACCAGTTACAGCCAAGTCCATAATTTCCAAAGATGCAGGATGTTTAGGTTTATATTAAGCACAGAGTAACGCAGCCACCTGCAGCCTCAGTCCCACAGGAACACTGACCCACAATGCTGCCACTGCCTGGACTGACTATCAGCAGGGCCACCATCCCAGTACGAGGTCACAGTAAAGAGAGGATTTTTGTAATTACTTCAGGCACAGAGAAGCTGCTGCTGAGAGCCAAGGCTGGGAACAGAGATGTCTGGGCAGGGCTCCATCCAAGCCTCAAAAAGACTCTGGAGGGCTGAGGACTGAAGCCCTCGTTGCAGGTAAACCTCAGAGGCTCAAGGATACTTTTCAGTCCCAGAAAGACAAGTACAAGTGCAGCGTTGTAGCCCGGGGAGCAAAACCTCATCCCAGTAAGAAGCGGAACAAATTCCAGCTCAGGACAAATGCAAAAATAATAAATTGGATAAATAAAGCGCAGCCACAAAGGAAAACATGGAAAAAACCCGGACCAGCTGTGCCCTAAACACAGATGCTCAAACACACACAGCCGGGTCGGGCTCGGCTTCACCAGTCACACAAACAGATGGAGCAGAACACAGCAAGAAGACAAAGGCTCCCCTGATCCCCACGGCTCCCTCAGCCATGGAGCCAGGGCCTCCCTGGCAGCTGCACACACAGGGGCTGCTGGCTCTGGGAATAACACAGACAGCAGTTCATTAAAGCACGGCAGATCCCTCTCCCCCCTTCTCCCCCTGCATGGTTTGCTCCCCTCCTGAGGGTACCCAGGGTGAGCCTGCAGCCCTCAGCTGCCCCGGGCTCTCCAGTGTCTCTCTCAGGTGAGAGAAATCCCTCCCTCCTGCCACTGGAAAGCAGGAGAGCTTTCCCACAAGACCAGTTTCTGTCACAGCTGGAAGGACGGCCAAGCTGCTCTGCGGAGTCAGATGTAGAGGAGACAGCACAAGAACTGGGGAATTAAATAACCTGTTTTTCAGCCTCACTTCTGCCATCTCCTCCTGGCTGG
The DNA here is from genome assembly GCF_003984885.1 of Neopelma chrysocephalum. NCBI lineage: Eukaryota > Metazoa > Chordata > Aves > Passeriformes > Pipridae > Neopelma > Neopelma chrysocephalum. The sequence goes on from NW_020897943.1 coordinate 90,046, forward strand.
ATTAAAACACAGAATCACAGAATGGTTTGGGTTGGGAGGGACCTTGAAGACCATCTAGTTCCAACCCCCTGCCATGGGCAGGAACATCTTCTACTAGACCAGGTTGCTCCAAGCCCCACATCCACACTATCAAGAGAGGAAGACCAAAGGTTCGCTGGGCGCTGCCCCTGCACCCAAATCTGCACTTCCAAACAGGGGTCTTGTAGCAGGTACCAAGTGCTCACAGATGGCCTCCTTTCTCCACAGCAAACATCAGACCACTGCCTGAGCCCTTTCCCTTCTGCTGCCCTGAGCTCAGCAGTTCTTCCCATACATAGATGGCTATTTTTAACTTGCAAGACGTTTCAATCCAAAAGATGAGTAAATAGGAAAGAGGTAACTATGCAAAAAGATAATATACTCCAATATACTGGGACTCAGCTACAGGGAGAACCCAGGTGATGAGTGGGAAGACAAGACAACAAACAGCAAACAGGGTCCTTACTTCATCAAATCCCATCTTGTCAGGGTGCTTCGGAGGAACAGAGATGTACTGAGAGGGTTCAACAGGAGGGCGATCGACTGAAAGAGAGCAGAGATCCCAAACATCACCTCCATGTACATCCTGCACCAACATTTCCATCACCTTCCATTGCAGGGAGCTGGGATGAGGAGTCAGAGCAGGATGGGTACAGCAGGGAGCAGCCACATTGCAAAGCCAGAGCCAGCAGCCACGTGCCAGACAGACAACACAGTCCTGCAGCACCTTTTCCATGTGAAAGATGCATTTTTGCATTTGATATGGGGAAGTTGAGAGATTTTGTGGATGGGGCTGACCTGATCAAGAAGTGCTTACATTCCTAGGTAGAAAAGAGGTGGAAAATGGAAAACTGCATATCAAAACAGCATGAGAGCAGTCAGATCAGGCTGCAGACCGCCAAGGGAATGAGAGCTGGGCCAGTGGCAGGAGAGCTCTGCAGACGTGGAGGGATCCATCGTGGCAAGGGCACAGCAACTTACTCATGGCCTCGATCAGCGTGTGCACAAAGTTCTCAGCTTCTTCCGGCAGCGACTGGTGTGGTTTCAGGGGCATGGGAAGGAACCCGTAGTGTTCACGGTTGCAGATGAACATCTGTATTCCTGGGGACCACAGAAAAGCAGAAACTAGAATCAGGTCTGTTACCAGCAGATTTCATTGCTCTGTGGCTACGTAGCCACAATCAAACTTGTGCCAGGACCTCGATCCCAAAAAGTTCTGCTTCCTAAGCAAACAATTCAAAACCATTCCGGTGCCATCTGCTGTTCTGCCTGGCTGGCAGCAAGCAGCCTCTCCCATGAAACCAATCCCAGCTTGCTCCCTAACTAACCCTTCAAAGATATGAACTGACTGGGCAAGGAGGAATGGCTTCCCACTGTCAGAGGGCAGGGTTAGATTAGGGATTAGGAGGAAACTTCCCTGTGAGGGTGGGGAGGCCCTGGCACAGGTTGCCCAGAGAAGCTGTGGCTGCCCCTGGATCCCTGGAAGTGTCCAAGGCCAGGTTGGACGGGGCTTGGAGCAACCTGGGCTAGTGGAAGGTGTCCCTGCCCATGACAGGGGGTAGAATGAGATGAGCTTTAAGGTCACTGCCAACCCAAACCATTCTATTCTTTATCACTGCTTCCTTTTGCTTTGGTTAGAAAATAAAGACAACACATTTTCACCTGTGCTGGCAAAGGACTTTGATGAATATGTACGACAACCATCTTAGAACTGCTAAGTCTACACCAAACACGGTCCTTTCCTCTCCAAGACTATTTTTTACTGCGCCCTGAAGGTTAGAGGAAAATCCTTGAGAGAGACTCCAGCAAGGAGAACAGATGCTTTCAAACAGAGGTGATAACAGAACATTCTTCTACTCAAAAGCTTTTGCAACTGCTTTTTGGAGGGGGGAAACAAAGGGAAGCTGCAAAGTCTCTCCTAGGAGCAGGTTCCTTTGCAAGGAAGAGACCCACCCACTGCCTGTTCCCTGGGAGCATCCCAGCATCAGCAAAAGGCTGTTCCCTCTGGGATGGCAAGGATTTGCTCACCACTGGCTGTAACTGTGGCAGCACTGGGCCTGATGTCACATCAGGCAACACACTCAAAAGCCACATAGAGAGAAGCCAAGGAAAGTATTTCTGTTGTTCCTCATCGAGTTCTGGTAAGGTCCTTTATTATCTAACCCCAATCAGAGCTGCTAGAACCCACACAACCGGCAAAAAAAATGCCTTTCTTTTTCATTTTTTTTTTTTTAATGAAACAAAGACAACCACCCCCCTCCCTCTAGGAAATAAATGAAAAGCAGACACTACCTGGTGTGCTGATGCTTTCATCTATTAGTTTCTCTAATCCCTGGTATTTTTAGCAGAGCGGAATTGTCGGCACTAATGACCCCAGCATTTCTCTCATTTTAAGTTCTGCAAGTAAATTGCTGGCTATGCTACTTGCCAAAACACATTCAGCTGTCAGCTGCAATTTAGGTAAATGGCAGAATAAAAAAATACTACCTGCTGACATTAATGGGTTTGGCACTGATCTAATCAACTAATCTTATCTGGCTCACTGATCTCCGTTCTTACCTTCCGCTGGCTTAAACACCCTTAATCTGTGCAGATTCATGCCAGTATTCCTGTTCTTTCTGGGATAAAAGTTACCATAAAGTTACCATATAGGTAAAGCTCCCATAAAATGGGGAGGGGGACTCTCTCTCCAGCTCGCTTTTTATAATAAAATTGGATGATTGCTACAGAAAAACTACGTGGTTTTGCATTATTATTATTACATTTTATAAGCAGTGCCCAGGATTGGCAGCCATGCCCTAAACCCATAATTAAGGAACCTAAATTTCCTCCACATCCCTGTGACCGGACCTTCCTGCTGGCTGCTCAAGGGCTTCAGAGCCTCAGGCTGAAAGGCAGCTCAGGAGATCACACAAAGGTTTGGGTTGGAAGGGACCTTAAAAATCATCTCATTCCACCCCCTGCCATGGGCAGGGACACCTTCCACTAGCCCAGGTTGCTCCAAGCCCCGTCCAACCTGGCCTTGGACACTTCCAGGGATCCAGGGGCAGCCACAGCTTCTCTGGGCAACCTGTGCCAGGGCCTCACCACCCTCAGAAACAAGAATTTCTTCCTGATATCCAATCCCTCTGGCAGTGGGAAGCCATTCCCCCTTGCCCTCTTACTCCAGGTCTCTGTTCAAAGTCCTTCTCCAGCTCTCTTGAAGCCCCTTTGGGCACTGGAAGGCTGATCAGCCTGGCTCAACGCTCTCCTGTGAGCACAAGGGGCTCTACAGAGTACAGTGCTGGCAAAAACACACCCACAATGAGTTTTATTCAGTCAGGACTTCCACCCCGGGCCACGTCCTCTCAGCAGAAGTGGGACCATCTCTCTGAAGCATCACAAAACAGTTGCTTCCAGCAGCAGATTCCCTGTTGGAAATCAATGGCTTGATCTGAGGCATTAAGCCCAGTACCTGCCCTCAACAAAAGGCAATGTTATTTATGACTTCAGGGAACTGAAATTACTCCAAAGAGAAGTTTACCTCAAAGCCCACACATTTTTCACATTTCTGAAACATTTTGTCATCCTGTTATCCTGGGTGACAAAACTCAGCCCAGGACACAAGCCAACAATCCGAGCAGATCGATGGGCCAGACAGCTGAAGCAAAGCCTTTCATGTCATGGGTCAGTCCTGGAAAAAGCTAAAGTGCTCTGGGATGGAAGGAAAAAATGATGGGTTTGAATCCCTGAAATATTTCTGAAGCAGCTGGAGCTAATGCACTGCACTTACCACACTGCTGGGATGCTGCATTTCTGGGAGAGCTGTCACAGGGAAGAAGTGGGGGGACAGCCTGCTCTGCTATCCAGCCCTAAACCTCAATTCTCATCTGGAGCCAAGATGTGGCACTTGGGGACAGGGGTTAGTGGTGGGCTTGGCAGTGCTGGGGGAATGGTTGGACCTGATGATCTGGGAGGTCTTGATGCTGTTATTTTATACCGATGTTCTGACTCCTAAAGTCAGGACCACAGAATTGCTCTGCAAGTTCACATCTCACCTCTGGCTCCTAAGGACTCCAATTGCAGCTCTTGCTGCCTCTCCTCCATAATTTGTCTTATTTGATGCTCCTCATCCTCTCAAAGCTGATTTTAAAAATGCCCTGCTCGGTCTGCCAAGAAAACACCGTCTTTTTTGGTGCTGTCAAGACCTTCCAACCAGAAACACCCCTAAAAAGGGAAGGTACAGACAGCTGGTGGCTGCTGTGCTGTCTGGGAACGGTGGGAAGGCAGTCACAGCCCGCCTTCTCTGCAGAACAACTGCCAACAACAACAACAATCCTTCCCTTGGCTTTCTCTCTGCCTGGCTGTCCCCCAAAGAGCAGCTTTTCCTGCTTACCTTAACTTCTCTTTCACAGAGGACAGGTAGCACCAACTGCACATCACTCAGGGGACCCATACACAACTTTTTCCTGCTAATTCACCTCAGCCAGTCAGCAACCCAGTCATGATCTCTGAACAGAAGGCATTTATGGGTGTTGCCGAGCTTCCACCAGTCGCTTTTTCCTTATAATGCCCCAAACTGTGCTCTTTTCAACACAGCAGGCAAAGAACGCAGTTGGCCATCACATTAATGCCCTTCCTGGGAGTTCCTTTCAGCTGCAACACTGTGTCTGCCAGCCTGGACTTTGTTGGAGACAGAATACTCACAAGATCCACTCTCCGAAAATAAACGGGACTAAACATCCTCACCACAAGTACAAACAGCAGCAGCATCAGGCACTCAAGGGACAGTGATGTCTAGGAGACACCTGGAGCTCTCTGCAAACACCAACAGCCATTCCAGGCACAGGAAGAGGACATGGAGGTTGTGACTTGGCTGAAAAGACCCCTGAATTTCAGGGCTAACTGAAATCCTCCCACTGTCCAGGAGAACCTGATCCCAGTATTGGCCAGAGTGGTGTCCTTGCTGTGCCCCAGGGACCTCAGTGCTCTGTGTTCTCCCAAAGTACCCCTGACACAAGATGAAGTACACAGAGATTTTACTGCTCTCATACCAGCTCTAACTGGCTCTTGCCTGCAAAAGATTTCTTCTCCCTGGAAGTGTCCAATGCAGGTTGGATGAGGCTTGGAGTAACCTGGGCTAGTGGAAGGTGTCACTGCCCACAGCAGGGGGTTGGAACGAGATGAGCTTTAAGGTCCCTTCCAACACAAACCATTCTGTGACTCTGTTATTTAAGAGGAGTCACCTGCCCTCACCCCTTTCCTCATGGATCTTCTGGAAGTGGCAACTTTAGATACTTCACCTACAGACTTCACAACACCTTCTCTGTTCCCCTGCTGTGACACAAACCATGGGTGGAAGCCACACATTTTGTCTCTGAAATATTGCCCCCAGTTCAAGAACAGCTCCCACGTCCTCTGAAGCCAGCTGCAATCCAAAACTGCCTTTCCAGTCACTTGCTGCTGGTTATCCCTGACCAGAACCCAAAGAGGAAAGGGAACAGTGTCTGAACCCCCCACTGAAGTTAACACAGGACTTCTGGCCTGTGAACTCACAGTAGAGGTCTGTGTGTCTCTACGAGTGAATCCTCCCCAGCAAAAGCTCCAGACATACCTGCTTGGCGACTGGAGAAGGCAAAGACCATGATATCATCAAAGCTCCAGGTGTAATCCTGGTGGGGGGGGTAGAACACCAGCTTGGTGGAGGCCTCCTTCCTCAGGTCAATGAGGAACGTGGAATGAATCATGGGGACAGCAAAACAGCCCATCCTCTTCCATTCCCGAATCAGGGGGTATTCCAAGGTCCTTTTGTAATAGCCCTGAAATCACAAAGAGGGAGCTGCTTCAGAGATTCCTGTTTCAGAGGTGCTCCTTTGCAAAAGTTCTCACCCTGAGCTCTTCCCAGCAGAGGTGCATCAGGGCTCAACTCTCAGCTTTTTCAGCATCTCCCATTTGAAAAGGGCTCAGTCAAGTATTTAGAAACAGTCTCCATCCCAAAAGTTAAAGACTGACCTTCTCTTTCCTTTTTAGCAGTTCTTGGAGACCCAAAACTTTCCACTGCAAAATTCCCCTGCAATGGACCTTCAAACCTCAGACTATATTCTCCTGGCTCTCCAAAAACCTCTTTTTTGCTCATAGACTCTCCAGCCTGGTCCTTGAAGTTGCTGAGCCTGAGCATCCATGACATCCTCCACGTTCATCAGGCACAAAGGCCGTTCAGCGTCTCACAGAACAGGAGCTGCAAACTAATTCTGACCATGACCTTAAAAAAATGGTTTGTGTCACTGCAGTGTAAGAATCCCTGCTTCCCCCATCCCGGGGCAAGTATGTTTAATATTCACTCCTGAGCCTGTCTGGGGGAGGCACTTCAGTCAGCTCACGGGTAATTCCCTCTACCCAGGAGTTTTGCCAGCCTTCCAGCACTGTGGGGTGGAACACCCACACTCTGCAGCTCATATGGCTAAAGCCATCAGATTTGGAGATAAATGCACTAAATTAATCCAGAAAGAAAATCCTGAAACACCAATCTGACATCTGGATGGCTGAATCCAGAGCAGATTCAGAAATGATGAATCCAGGCAGATTCAGAGCCTCACAGAAATGATGAGTCATTAAAAGAAGTTAAAGCTCCATTTATATTATATTTTCCATGAGCATCCAGGCAACGGTTGAGGAAATCATGGCAGAACCACTCTACTCTGAGCTGTGCAGAAGCATGAGTGGTGCATTTGCCTGTTTATGCATCTGTCACCCTCCCCTCTGCCCTTTCAGACACCTTCTGACCACACTGTGAGGACCAGAAATCCCAAACACAGCAATCCCGACTGGCATGGAAAGGAGCACGCGGGTAGAGACCTGAGCAGCCAAAGGAAGGGTTAACACATCCAACCTTTACCAGACATCCAAGAATGCCCACAGGTGACAGACTGTGGAAACTAAACCTGCCTCCTCCAGTCACTGGCCCTGGAGTGTTGGGGCTGTTCACTGCTCATAAATCACGGGTAGTCAAGAAAGACTCCACCTCATGGGCGCTGTTGCCGTGCTCTCTCTCTCTCCCAAGGTTTGCTCCGTGACAGCTAAATGTCAGGCTGTCTGGAGCTGGGTTTGGCCTGCCGTGGCTCAGTGCCGGAGGGAGGCTGTGTTTCAGGGCATGCTCCAGCTGTTATTCCCTCCCCAAGTCCCCTGGGAGAGCAAGGCTGAGCACACGAAGCCCTGGGACTGTGCACGGAAACAAAAAGCAGCAACCGAGAGAAAACGAAAAATAAAAGAGCAACTTTGCTGTTCACTTGATCAGCTTTTTTTTTCCCACCAAATTCTACAAGACGCATTTGCTGCAAGGTTTTTCCCTCTGCTTTTCTCAGCTAATGCTGGAAACTTCCCACTGGGGAGGTAGGGCTGAGGCTGGTGCACACGGGCACAGATCCACTTCAGCCTGTGGAGCAGTGCTGACTTACACCAGTGGGAAACACGGCTGACCCAGGACTTAGCCTTAAAAACCCTAAGGACACTCAATACCTTCACTAGGAAATTTATATCTCCCTTTTAAAACAAAAACTAAAACAAGGAAACACACCTCCCCACTCCCCTTTTCTTATCTCCATATTTACTTCCCAAGGATTTAGATAGTTCAGGACCTTTTTCTGCTATTTTTATTCAAATACTTAGTCTGAACTGTGGAACTCCTTGCTATAAGATGGTGTAGGTGCCAAAAAATAGATTCAGACAGTGATTTTTGGAGAAGAAAAAAAATCTCTGAGAGATTTAAAGACAAGTATATTCCTCCAAAAAACAGAAGGGGATTGCCAGAGGATACAGAAGTAATTTGGGGAAGTATCACTCACTTTTTTTGCATCTGCAGGGAACTGTCACTATCAGATGGACCTTTCCTCTGACCCAGTACAGTTGTTATGTTTTCATCCTGCTTCTGATCCCTACTTGTGTCCCTGGTAACACTGGGAAGTAATAATGATGTTTTGTGCCAGATAAATAGAGGAAATGGGAAAATTGAGTTTGCTCTTTATTTCACTCCAGCAATAATAACAATTAACGTCAGATTAGGTCTCTGGAATAAAGCAAGAGGGTAGGGAAGGGCAGGAATGTGGAACTTGCCCCAGGGAAGCTCAGGGATGCACATGCAGCTCAGGATTAAACACATTTGTCTATGCAGTAGCTTTATGAATAAGGAAGCAAGACTCAGGCATGGAATTAAGAATGAAATCCTTAAGCTTTCCAGGGCAAACAGGGAAAAATTTTCAAGAGAATACACACTCTTTTGCTATTCCAAAGACACACAGCTTAGGATCTTGACTCCTCAAAGGATGACAATACAGAGGTCAGCAGCAGACTGGAGAACAGGTCAAAAAGCTGATCTCATTACTGAGGCTTACCTGGGAGAAAAGGCATTAACTACGGTCCCCATTTCAGGCTGAATGTTTTGTAAAGCCCATCCAGAGCTTTATCAAGAATATTTCAAAGGGAAAAAAGGCAAAGAAACACTGTGACAACAGATCTGCCTTCTATACGTTTGATTCTCTTAGCAAAACCCTTTTATGGACAAGGTGACTGTACTGGGTTTGGTTGTATGCAGTTGATTTTCTTTAAAGCTGCCTGGATAGTGCTGATTTTGTATCATTTGTTTGGGGTTTTTTCCTCTTTACTTATTAAATTATCTTTATCTCCACCCATGAGAGTTGCTTTTGGGTTCGTTTGGGGTTTTTTCCTGCTTTTGCCTTTCCAATTTGCTCCCTCGTCCCACTGGGCAGGATCCAGCAAGTGACTGGGTGGGGACTTACCCACTAGCCAGGTACACACCACAAGGATGTGGGTCAGCTTGTAAAGTGAAAGCTCAACCTCATGCTGGCTTTAAAATAATGCTGTTTGTACCATACAATATTTTTGTGTCTGATACTTTCTGTGGTTTGAAAAGGTAACATGAAACTGATTTTTTAGGCTCAGCACCAGCACCAGTTTTACATACACACCTCAGCACACACACTCCCTACAAGGTAGAGGGTGTTTTTAAACTATATCTAAGTGAGAAAAATAACTTATACACAATGGAGAGCTGTGGAAAGAAAAGCAAACTCCTCTCGGATTAGCATCACTATACAGGAAAACTAGCCCAAAATTATGCACCAAGAGTTTTTAAGGTCATTACAGAAACACATGGAACCACCTTAAAAAAAATTCTGGTCTGCATATCAGTATTTTTTGTGTAGTTAGTGGGATTGCATCACATGTTAATACCACCCTTGCACATCTCAGAGCTGCAGCAGCTTCTGTTCAGGAGGACACTACAGAAGCAGATGGGAAAGTCCACAGAACAGAAAAAAAAATGCCCATTGCTCCACAGATACAGGGCAGGAAGCCTTTGAGAACACAGCTCACACAGTCACCCAACAACCTTCACAAGGTCACTTGCCTGGGGGGTGATGCCACACCAGAAGTTGGAGTAGAGGGAGCGAGATTCGAGCATCGGTGCCACCAGTGTCTTGTTTTCTGCTATCAACAGGTTCAGGGTTTGTGGGTTGGTCAGTAAATTATCTGCATCAACAAACTAGAGGAGGAAGAGAAGAAGACATTCGATAACAGATGAAATGATATGCTTCCCCTGACACTTCCTTGGGAAGGAGGCAGCCAGAGGCACGTGATCAGCAACAGTGTGGCCCAGGGCAGTGACTGTCCCCCTGTGCTGGGCCCTGGTGTGGCACCTCAAATCCTGGGATCAGTTTTGGGCCCTTCATGACAAGAAGGACTTTGAGGGGCTGGAGCGTGTCCAGAGAAGGGAACGGAGTTGGGCAAGAGTCTGGAGCAGCAGGAGCAACTGAGGGAGCTGGGGGGGCTCAGCCTGGAGAAAAGGAGGCTCAGGGGGGACCTTCTGGCTCTGCAACCCCCTGACAGGAGGGGGGAGCCGGGGGGGGTCGGGCTCTGCTCCCAGGGAACAAGGGACAGGAGGAGAGGGAACGGCCTCAAGCTGTGCCAGGGGAGGTTTAGGTTTGATACTGGGGAAAATTTCTTCACTGAAAGGGTGGTCCAGCATTGGCACAGGCTGCCCAGGACAGTGGCGCAGTCACCATCCCTGGAGGAATTTAAAAGCCATGTGGATGTGGCCTTGGCAGTGCTGGTTTAATGGTTGGATTCAATGATCTTAGAGATCTTTTCCAGCCTAAACGATTCTATGAGTCAATAGTTGGCCAAAAAAAATCCCAAACAGTGAGCTGATGGGTTTGGCTTCATAGGGCACGCTGCTGTTACCAGCAAGCCCAGGGGCAGCTGCCCCTAGGACACGCAGTGAGATGGGCGAAGATGTGGAGCTTCCCTGACTCCACACAATGTTATACCAGCACAGGGACAAGGGAGCTGAAAGGGAAAACAGCATAGCTAAAAATTCAGGCCAAGTTTATTCTGTGAAAAGGATAAAAAATGACTCAAACTGGCGTCACACCCTTGCCTTGCTCAGGGGCTGTGGGAACATCCCCATTAGCTGCTACTGCAGTGACCAAGGGCAGCATCTTCCCACAGCTGCTCTGCAAAACTATTCCCTTACATTTCATCAGGTGGGTTTCAATCTGGGGGACCCTTGCAAGTACCTCCCACCACCAGGACTGTGTTCAATCCTGATGCCCGTGGAGAAAGCCCTGAGCTCACCACAGGACTCACCTCCCCAGCTGCAAAGTCTCTGGCTCACCAGACCAAGAAATGACCCACAACATCTCCATTTGTCTTTAGATGGAGAGAAAACTTTTCGACAGCCCCCAGTATCCAAGTGACCACCTGAAAAGCTTTTGCCTGAAGGCAGTTAATAAGTCAAAGCCTGTATTTACCAGGATGTAGTCTGACCACTTCTCCCGGGCAGCACGCAGGGCAGCCTGGCGCAGCTTCATCACGTGAGTGAATCGGGAGCTTGGCCAATGTTTTGGACCAATTTCTTCTGGGTAAGATCTAGAAAAGGAAAAAAAAATTGACTGCAAAACATGTCTGGGCCTTATTACACCAGCCAAAAAAAAAAGAGAGAAAGAGAGAGAGAGAGAGAGAGAGAGGGAGAGTTCCCTTGATGCCTTCATGCCGAAAGGAAAACAGCGTTAAGAGTCACCTCAGGCAACCCAGGAGAGGTTTTGAGGGAGAATGATTCCAAGTTCTGTGCTGGCATGAGCACAGAGGGCACCAGGGAACAAGCAGTGCCACAGTGTTTCCTGATGACCCAGCAAAGCAGCACCATCCAACCCAGGAACTCCTTCGGCAGAGGGTACCCCCCAAAATGAACTGCAGCTGATTTACCCCGTCTGACCCTCTGGTAGAAACTCATCTGCCCCTCTGGGCTGCAAATCCAGCTCCCTTCAGCCCCGCAGAGTCAACAAAGCTGAGCTGTGAAGATGAAGGCAATCCGGATTCCATCGGGGTCTGGGCATTATTAGGAACTGTTAACACATCCCGGGAACAGCTCTTAAGTCTCCAAACACCCAACACCCGACCCCAGGAGCCCCATCACGTCACCACAGTTGTGTGCGTGGCTCTATTCCCAGGGTCAGGTCCAAAAACAAAGGCTTTGTAACAAAGATGTAAGAAAACTTAGGAATAGATCCCTACGTGGAATAAAAACGCAGGACTTTTGAAACAGCGCCTGCATAAGCCAGGGAAGGAGCTAAGAATTTCAAAAGCTTTTGGCAGAAATTAAAAAAGCCAAGTTTCACAGGAAGAAAACTCAATTCCAATGAAAGGATTAAAAATGTCAATAAACCCAGCATTCCCTGTGGATTTGTACCACAAATACCCAACCACTGCACCGAGGACCTTGAAAATAAAAGCAAGCCTAAAGGAAGGGGAAACTGATGTAATTTTCCTTGATGGAAGAAATAGAAAACAGAACAAAACCAGGAACAGCTGATCTTAAAAATAAATAAAAATTAAAGCAATAAAAACCCAACACATCATATTTCAAAGCAATGGCCCTGCAAATCATGCAAAGGCATAATATACTGAATTAAATCTAGTTCTCTGGCTCAGCACTTACTGAATAGTTGATGTCTCAGAGCTTTCATACATATTACAGGAACAGGCTACGATTTCTCTGCTTCCTTGCAAATAAAGCATGATAGTTTTAATTCCCTGTAGCTCTTGATGTGGTTTGTTTACCATGCAAAGAGAGCAGCTGCAGATGCTAAATAACTGAATGGAAAATGCTTTCTTCGAAGATTTGCATGAGCTGCTTTACTGAAGTCAGAGACCTCTTCACAGAGACCCTACCCTTACCTTTTTTTCATAAGAACACAATTTTAATGGGACAGACGCCACGAAATAAATAATCCACATTTTAATGCTTGGACATTTAGTACAACTCCTGGTTTGGAAACAGCAAACCAGGTGAGCCCCTCGCTGTGGTACTCACTGGGGTTCCTCCATTGGTCTCCACTCCACATCGTGGTAGAGGTGCTGCACGTTCTTCAGCCACTCCCTGAGGATTGCTGTGGTGTTGTCAACGTTGTGGTCAGTGGCTGCCCTGGGAAAGCAGGGACAAAGGAAGCATGTTAACACAAGATTTAAGTCCTTCGCCTAAATCCCTGCTTTATCACTGGAAAAGACAAGACAGGCTGTTGTGGTTCAAGCCCAGCTGATAACTAAGCTGCTCTCTCAGTCTCCCTTTCCCTGTGGGATGGGGAGGAGAATCAGGGAAGGCAAAAAACCTGTGGGTTGAGATAAGAACAGGTTAATAACTGAAACGTGCCGATAGAGGAGGGAATGTTTTTGAGCAGCAGAACTGCACAGACTGGAACAGGAGGCACAGATCCACAACTCTGACAGCAACCACGTGGAAATGTTCCCGAAGGAGCCACAGGCTCCTCTCTGCCTGGGATCCTCAAGGCTTCAGGTCCCAGGGCGAGCAGGCCAAGTCAGATCCCAGCTGCTCCTCCCCAGCTGCCTTTCCCTGGGACCAGGGCTTTGCACACCCAACCCCTGGTCGCTCACACGGCCACGGCAGATTCCACAACTAATTCCCACCAGTGAAAGGGCTGCTCGTTTTTCCTGGGTGGAAGGCAGGAAAGCACAGCCCCACAGCAGGGCACAGCTCAGTAGGCTCCACTGGGAATCTGTAATCCCTTCATATTCCTCTGGGAGTATAAATACTCCTAAGAGATCCCCCGGAGACAGTAAAGATAGTGTGGAACACATCCCTCAGGGGAGGGTGCTGGAAGCCCCCTCAAGTGCTATAGATTTCCTGTTGCATCCTCCAGCTCCAAAGACACAAAGGCACTTCCCAGAGCATCCTCCACCCTGCTTCTACCCAGAGCTACCTACGGTCAGGGGAGGGCACACAGAAGGGACAAAGGGAGTTTGTCCTAATCCCTAGGGCTATTCCAAAGCTTTATCAGGAAAATACCTCCACTCCAAGTCAGTGTATTATCCTATAGATGAAAACCAGGGCATGAACCCTTTTTAGTTCAAACCACTGGAAGATATAATTCCCATGGGGTTTAGCCTGCTTTAAATTAAAAAAGAATCAAGAATTCAGATTTTCAGTTTATTTATAATCAGAACACCATGATCACTTAAGGTCAGGAAGACTATTTGTTGAATATTTATTTATTCCTGTCTATTGAAACAATAAATACTGAGAGTTCAGCAAATGAAGAGAGGCTGGTTCCTGTGTCATTAACTGCTCTCCTGTGACAGAGCAAAGCTGGGCTTAGTCATTGCTTCTGATCAAGACCCTGGGCCAGACTGCACTGTAGATCTAGTCTGCAGTGATGTTTAAACTGGACTAAACCAGTTGTAGTGCTGATTTGGTATAAGTCCAACTTGCTCCATATATTTTAGGGATGAAATTCATCCCCTTGAGCCCATTTTCACACACTTCCTTGGCCTCCCACACCCACCGTGGTGTTCTGCTCTCCTCCCACGCTCCAGCTGCACAGTCAGCAAACAACAGCTCCAGAATTCCTAAAATACCAGAGGATTGTGAAAATGGCTTTATGTTCATGGTCATCACTGGAGCTGCAGTGGCACCAAGAAGGTCCTGCTATACAGTAGGACCACACTGCAATTAGGCCGCACACAAACAAAGCAAAGATGATGGTGGCCACCCTGATGAACATCGTAGTTCATCCCACAACATACTCTTTGCCAGGTCCAGACTAACCTTAAGGATCCTGCAAAACCTTAAAGAAAGCACACAGCTCCCACAGAGTCAGGTCCACGTGCCTCTTCCCCCTCAGCAACCCTCATCCCAGTCCTTCTAAGCTCACTGGGGACACATGAAGGGATTTGCTACAGTTTGGGGAGGGAAAGGGGAAGCTTCAGCTGCCTACATGTCAAATTAATCTCAGTTTTATGTTGGCTGCTCCCATCTCAGCCAGGAGATCCCTTTCCATTCAACTTTGTGCACATACAAGCCCAAAATGTATTAGATGGGAAGCTGTTTGCAGGGATGTGCACGGGAAATCCAGAGCTCACAAACGAAACACAAATTTCCTTGACAATGTAAAAATGTTGAGCCATTCAACCTCAGAGAAAATTGTTAATGTGATGGAAGGCAGTTCCTCAATTACTTCATGAAGCCCAAAACTTTGACTGGCAGAAGAAGCTTTAAAGTTGAAAGACAGTGGTTGGCAAAGCTACAAGACCTTCTTTGCTTCCCGAGGCACAACAAAGGGACTAAAGGTTGCTCTTCCCATCACACCTGGAGTTCTCCATCCTGCTCCCGGTAAGACAACAGGCCCTTGACAAAATTCCCCCTGAAGACCCCAACAGCTAAGATCCTCCAGCCAGAAGTGAAACACATGAATGGGAGGTTAAAGCAACCTCTAGATCTACCCACATGGAATCTGCTAGAAGAAAAACACCATTTTCCAACCCAAACTGTTCCATGAGTCCATGATTTCACTGCCCAGGCTGCAATGGTGATACACAGAAGGTAAATTCACATCCCAGTAGACCTTTCGAAGACTTTGGTGAGACAAGGCTCTGGCACAAAGGACAGACTGCTTTCTCCAGAAATATCCACCCAGCAGCATTTCTAAGCCCAAAAGTTCTCAAAGGCAATAAAGTTTGTTCTGCCCTGGATGAAACAAGCCCTATGACTAGCAATTTGGCAAACCTTTGTTTTTCCAGCTTTAAGCCTCAAAAACCAACCCAATCGAAAAAAAAAACCAAAAAACCAAACCCAAAAAAATAACCCAATCTGTTCCCAAAGCAATTACCACCATTAGTTCCAGAATAATTAATTTAAGGTCGAACAGAATCAGCACTGACTCCTATTGTAGTATCTGAACCAGCCCACCTTTCCTCTCAGGAAAAAAACCAGCACCTTTGGTGTTTGCAACAGCACTCTACGGAAAAACAGGCACATACTTATTTTCCTCTTTTTTTGTTTAATGACAACCCCTGCACAAGAAAAACAGGCAAATAAAAATGCAAGCAGGACTTCTCACTGGCAGCCAGAGCTCCTCAAGCCATGAGAGGCACATCAGGACACTCCACATTATAAACACTTCTATAACAGACACTTTGTGGGACCTCGACGTGTCTCCTCTGTACGTCCCACGAGTCAGTTTGATGGGGAGAGCACATTCATAAGAGATGTTATCATCTCTCCTCTCCTGCCTGTCCTGGAAAAGTGTTTTTACTACATCCTCTGATCCTTACTGGTCCATGATCTGCACTTGATAGGGAGAGGAGAGTGGATCCCTGCAACCCAGCTCAGCTTAGCTCACTCAGACACAGCTCAGACACCAGCACGGCCCTTGGGCTAAGGCAGTGCCCAGATTTTTCGGTGAATTTTTTGGAAGCAGGTTGGTGAGCACAGCATTATTATTTGAGTGAGAGCCTATCAGCACTACTGTTGACCTGGCATCAGGTTCAAATCATGTTTTTGAGTGCATCAGTTGGAAACATTTGTGCAGACAAGAAGCAGCAGGAGCTTTGAGAAGATGTGTCTAGTGCAAGGGCACAGGCAGAGGAGAGGTGAGGTGGCTGGAGGAGCACAAGTCTTTCCCATCATTCCCAAATGTTTCACCATCTTCATGGCTCTCTGCTGGATTCCCTCATGTTTGTTAACATCCTTCTTCACCAAGGGGGCTCAGAACCAGACGTGGCATTTTAGATGTGATCAAACACACCCTGAATCACCGCCAAAGGTTCTTTCCTTCCCAGGTGCAAGATGTGCTGAAGTTCAAGAGTTTCCCTGCAGGCACCTCTCAAAGCCAACACACTCTGCCTGCAACCAGTGACTGGGGGAGAAGACTGAAACAGTTGGTTTCTCTCAAAAGGGACAGGTTACATCCATGATGGTTGCACTGAAAAGGAGGCAACTTCATTTTCAAGAGCCGATTAACAACATCCAGAATTCAATTAGAGAAAAAAGGTCCCCTGCAAGATTTACAATCTAAAGCCTGTGCAATACAACCTGGAAAAAATGGAGTGACAAGGAAAAAAAAATTCAAATTCCTGCCAAGCTTTTCTGAAAAGAAGTTTAATGAATAAATCGGAACACATCTCCAGATGGACACTCCTATTCCTATAACATGGCAGCTTTTTCCACTTGGATTTAAACCCATTTACCATAAACACAAGTTAAATTTTTGAAAAGTTTGAGGGGGAATGTTCATATAGGGGCTTTTGTCAGCATAACTATCACCTCTGCAGTATTTATTTTGGCTTTAACCAGTAGTCATATCATGGACACAAGCCCTCATTGTCCAGGCTCAGCAAAGGCACCCCCTCCCAAAAAACTCACAGATCATGAATAGGGGAAAAGTAAAACACGACATTAAGCACCTACTGTGAGTAGCAGCATATGAGGAAAACAGCTCCTTTTACAAACTGCTCCTAATTTTAGCTTGATAATGTCTCCTCAACCTATGTTTGCAAGGAGGAGCTAATTTAAACTTCGATGGTTGTTCTCTTTTCCTCTCCAAAAAAGGAACTAAAAATACAAATAAAAGTAACAATCCCCCTTTCTCACTTCTTCACACTCCAGCCTGCTCTCCCAAGCTATTTGCAGTTTATTTACTTCAGGCACTGGGTCAGAGAAGAAAATTTTTACCTTCACCCTCTGTTTAGGAAAAATACTAGAGGACAAAACCCACCCTGTGTGCTGCCGGCTTGTCAGAATATGGGTCATTCTGTGACACAAATTGTGGGAAACTCCACAGCCAGAGGGCCCTGCAGTAATTTTCCTACTGAATTCAACATTTAGCACCTCTTCTCTTGAGCAAACGGGGTGGGAGGGACAGCTTCAAACAGGGATCAGTACTGCACCTTCAAGATGTGTGCGCTGCGAAGTTAGGACTGGAGGCAGCCAGCTTTCAAAAACAAAAGCTCTAAGGAGGATCCTTTCCCTTTCTGACAGTGTTTTGAAGACTGCTGGGCTTGAGGAAGGCGTTGAGGAACTCAGACACACCCAGGTTCGAGAGGGCCCTTCCCATCACCCCGCTGAGAACACACAAAGGATGACAATGCTCAGGATGCTGCTGGTGGTTGGGGTTGCATTGAAAAGGGCTCACATGAAGAGGCTGCCTGTGGCTTTCCAGGGCTCCTGCTGCTTCCACACACTGCAGAACTGAGTTGAGCATGCAACCAAGTCCCAGGAAACCCCAGGGATATTCATTTTAGCCGTCTCCCTTGGTTCCTCTCTGCCTGCAGCCAGGGATCCAATTCCCCCACGAGGTTTGCTATGGGATGTAGTCCAATATTGAGTTTCATTGAAGCAAGAGCCATAGGTTGGCCACATGCCCTAAACCCACAGGGTCTCATCCAAAGCAAAGCCCAAAGTCAATGGAAAGCCTATTAGTAGATCACTCCTAACAACTGTAACACAGAAACTGGTGACAAAAGCACCAGTAGGTCCCCTTGGCCATTTTCCACAGAGCTGAGCAGCAATAAAGCGTTCAGAGAGAGGCTCAAAACAAAGTGATGGAGGAAGCACATTTCTGTGTGCTGTGTTCCAGAACTTGTGCTAACAGAGGTGCCCAAATATTCAGGAACAAAGTTCAGCCCTCAGAGCAGGACTCGGTATCTTCCTGAGCACTTTCAGCCTTGAGCCAGCAGCAACCAGGCACTGAATGGGGGGTTCCCTGATGCTCGGGGAAAACACCAAGGATTTCAAACCCCCCAGCATTAGAAAATCCACACCACTTCATGCAGCCCTAACCATAACTAACAAGTTACTCCAAAGGTCGCATGGTTTTTACCACAGCACTAATGACATATGGTGAACGGAGCACAGGGTGTGAATTTTAACCTCAAAATTGTTCAGATCCTGCAGCAAAAGCCTTCAGCTTTCAGTCCCTTCAGGCAGCTCCATGGTCTGAGGAGAGCTGAGGTGTGTCACCCAGGCTGCCCTGACTGATGACTGTGCTCATTCTGGGTGTGAGCTCAGCCCTGCCAAAAACAACTGAAAGAGCAGAGTCCAGTGATGGAGTCCCAATATGAGTCAAACACAAATTTGGATTTAGATTTCCCAAAACAAGCAGTAAATAAAGTAACAGGGAGTAATTTCTCCCTGCCTTTTTTGTCTGAATGCTGCCAGGCTTAGAAAGCCAATTCAAAATACAAAACTCACCAAAGTGGCAGTTTCCACTGTGAACCAGAGACTAACTACCTCGACTAGAAAACAGTGCAGCTAGGAGAAGGGATGGATCCCAAAGGGGAGGGAAAAAACTCAAAACAAGACAGAGGCAAAACACTTCTGAAGCCCAGCGAGAGGGATTTCATTTCAGCTGTGAAAACGTCTGTCTTTACCACAGAGGAGCAAGTGATGAAGTCCCTGGAAGTGTTCAAGGCCAGGCTGGACAGGACTTGGAGCAACCTGGTCTAGTGGACAGTGTCCCTGCCCATGGCAAGGGGTTGGAACAGGTTGATCTTTAAGGTCCCTTCCAACCCAAACCATTTGAGGAGTCTATTATATGACTCTAAATGGAGTTGTTGCTGTCAACTACTTCATATTCTCTTGCTTAGGATCTTTCCAAAGAAGCAGCAAAGCAAGCAGGGTTCCCTGCATCTTTCCAAGCATTCCCCACCAACAGGCAGATATGGCTCTTGCTCATCCAGCACTGAGGAGACCCAGCCAATAAACAATTTTCTTTTCCTGCTCTGCCAGCCCTATCTTGCATCTATTAATCCATGACTTGATACCTCAAATCTCCCAGGTATCAACAGCATCAGGGATACCACGTCATGAGACACCACTGAGCCAGCTCCCAGCAATGTAGTCCAGAGACTCTGGACAAATCTAAACCCTCTGAATCACACAATGTCACAATATCACAATTTTGCTTGCACACTTCATTAATAGAGCCTGAACATTCAGCCCAAGTTCAAAGAACTGTTTAAGCATTTAAACAAGTTGCCAAAATCCTAACATATGTATAAGACTTTTTGGCTTCGTAGGGACTTGGCATTTTTTTCTAGGGTTTCCTTAATTAAAGACAGACTTTTGGAAGTACCTTCTTTTGGTTTTTAATTATTTGAACCGGGTCCCCAAGACATCTGAGCCCAGACCAGTGGCAGGGAGCTGCGTGGGAGCATGGAACCAGTAACACGAGCAGAGATACTCTCTGGGCTGGGCAGCTGTACAAGAACAGGACCTCACAGCACAGAAATGCAACACATAGGGCTCCCCCCTAACTCTTTCTCCCTGCCCTTCAGCAGCTGTGGATAATGGATTTTGCTGGCAGCAGCACTGATTCTAAAACTTCCAATGATGTTCCACGTCCAAGAGAGAGAGAATGATTCACAGATGTGCGTATATACCTTTGCACACATCAGGATCTTTGCTCTTTCCCTGCACCACAAGAAATCCCTCACTTTCTGGTCTCTCACTCCCCCAGACAGAATCATGGAATCCTACAATGGTTTGGGTTGGAAGGGACTTTAAAGCTCATCTCATTCCAACCCCCCTGGGCAGGGACACCTTCCACTAGTCCAGGTTGCTCCAAGCCCCGTCCAACCTGGCCTTGGACACTTCCAGGGATCCAGGGGCAGCCACAGCTTCTCTGGGCGACCTGTGCCAGTGTTTTAACACCCTCCTTGTAAAAAACTTCTTCCTTGTGTCTAATCTAAATTGACCCTTATGGTTCCCTCCTGCTAACAGTCAAAAACCTGTGTAACATCTTCTCTGGCATTTGTGCAAGGGGAAGTCTCTTGCAATGTAAAATCCCAAGTTCTTTTTGCCTTGTTTTAGTTTACCCCATGGTCACCCTGCTGCAAAGCTTCAAAAGAAACAAAAAAGAAATCTGCATCTTGTGAGTATTTCCACACAGACTTGGGTTCAAGGGAACAAGTCCCCTAAGGAAAGCTCAGGAAATCCCATACGTGCAGGATCAGGGTTGTGACGAGCCTCTGAAATCCATTTGTTCAAACAAGGAATTAACTGCAACAGTTCTGTAATTTCTGAAGGGCTAGTTTCTTCCCACCAGAGCTAAATCAGACACCAGCTGATGCAGCTGTTCCAGATTAATGGAAGTGTGTAAGCCATTGGGAAGGAACACTGGTGTTTAGAAATATTCTTGGCTGTGGTAACAAAAAATGGATAGGTTTTAAAGGGCAGAATCTGCTCACATTTAGGTGCTCACGACCACTGATTTCTGAATGGGTACATTGAATATGAGCCCACACCACCTTACCAAAGGTCCCCCAAAATAGAAATATCTGAAAAGCTCTCAGTCTCTGTACCAAACCTGCAGCAAGAAGAGTGCAAGTCTTCACAGCCTGCCTCGCCTGGCAAGAAGACTCAGATGATTGATCCACCAGACACCCAGTAGGAAGGGCAAGACAGACCCCAGTCTTTCCACTCATTAGCTTTCTTCTTTTATTTATGATTTTTTTCCCCAAAAAATGTTAGAACCATGCCTTACAAGTACCAATAAGCACCCAGTGCTTGCCTCCCTGCCCCACACCACCCAACAAGAGCTTTCACCAGTTCTACGCAGAATCATAAAACAACAGAACCACTGAAAGGTTTGGGTTGGAAGGGCCCTTAAACTCATCTCATTCCACCCCCTGCCTTGGGCAGGGACACCTCCCACTAGCCCAAGCTGCTCCAACCCCCATCCAAGCTGGTCTTGGACACTTCCAGGGATCCAGGGGCAGCCACAGCTTCTCTGGGCAGCCTGTGCCAGGGCCTCCCCACCCTCACAGCCAAGAATTTCATCTGTATATCCAATCTAACCTGCCCTTTGTCAGTTTGAAGCCATTCCCCCTTTTCTATACATACATAATATTGAGATTTTCAGAATGTAAAAGTAGTTTTGCAACATACCAGGAAAGAAAAACATACCTCCCTACATCTTTCTTTACCTTCCCACCTTCCCCCGAACCTCACTTCCTTTCCCTGTCTTTTGCTGATGAACTGCAGTTCTGCTACAGGGTTGACAGACTTCTTTTCCTCTGAAGCAGGCAAAAAATAAAGGAATGCTTATTTCAGATTACAGCAACCTGGAGAGAACAGGATTAGCCGAACATAACCAAGTTATGTGGTTGAGACTGGTATGCTCCATTCTTCCAAAGCGTTTAAGAATGTACTCTCCCAGGCAAGACATTTCTAGGAACTCGACTTAAAATATGAATTATGACTTCCTTTTCATTATGAATTGATTTGCATTCTAAACACATCTTACAAGACTTAATCAAAGTCATTTCAACACACATAGAAACACTTCTTGTTGGAATCCAAATACTGTATAATTAAATCCCTACAAATAAAAGTGATTTTTCATCTCTTGTCCACTGCTGGCTGACAGAAACAACATAAGAAATTAGAGAATGAAACCAGAATATTTTAATTAATGTCATTAATGTGGAAGAGTTAAGCAGCAGTAAGAAACACACCAAGCTAATTCTGGAGCAAAGGAGAACATTTTTCTACCCATCGAGAATCTGCTCTGTGATCTGGAAACCAGCAGGAAGTTTTGTGTGATCCCAGAGTGAGTTTTACACAATAATTGACCCTTTCATGTGAAAACTTTGCTGATATGCAACAATAAAGCCATTCTTCCCAAAGGTTTTCAGCCAGTTTTTCTTTGAGGCCATCAGAAATCTAAAATCATTTGCATCTCAAACCAGAATAAGCCAGAAGAACAACTCAATGAGTGTGCCAGTACCAGTGTTTTCTGAGGTGAAACTCAAATTTAGCATTTGGAGGAGAGTTCTGCTTCAAAATAGGACAGAATTGCAAAAGAAATGTAAGAACCAGCCATAAACTATTCTTCCTACAAGCAAAGTGGCAAAGGATGCTTGGCTAGCCAAAAAGATTTTGCCTCTGGATAGAGAAAAATGGATGTGTTTAGAGGGCAGGACACGCTCAAAGTTAAACAGTCACTGAAAATCAAGAGTATTTCATATTTTCACATCAGATTCCCTGGAACTTCCAACCTTTATATGCAGCCTGACGCAAAGATGACCAAAACGTGCAGATTTCTTTCACCTGCAGAGACCTTCAGATCACAGCTCAACCTCCTGGTGGTTGAGGAAAGCCCTTCACTCTGTTCAACAGTTCTCAGTTTTTGTTAGAAGGCTTTCAACAACAGACCCTGCAACAGGACTGCCACCCCAACACATCTGTTTGAGGTCAGCTCTACATTTAGGGCTGATTTCCATCCAGACCCTGCACCTCTCCAATGGAATTCCTTGGTTGTCGCTGCAGGCTGAAGAGGATTGTCATCAGGACAACAGCAGCAAGCCCTGCAGACCTGTCTCCAGCAGGCTGCTACCTGCCCACATACTCAGGTGCACGGAGACATCACTGAGAAAACCCCAACAGTAAAACATTTGGTGTATGCACGGTGATTTCTGTAAAAATGTGGCACCAATGGTGGGAGATACCTTCCAGCTCAGCAGGTCTGGACTTTGAGGGTCCAGGTACACGTTCACTGAATTAAAGACTGAAAAATTCCACCTCTGTAGGCTTTTGGACAGCAGGCATGCTGCAGTGTTCCACACTAAATCTGTACACTGACTGCAGGACCTCGTGCTTTTCTGTGCCCACCTCCAAGAAGGCTCCTTTGATCAACACCTGAACTCATAGAATATGCTGAGTTGGAAGGGACTCATCAGGACCATCGAGTCCAACCCCTGGCCCTGCACAGACACCCCAGCAATCCTACCCTGTCCCTGAGAGCCTTATCCAAACCCTCCTGGAGCTCTGGCAGCCTTGGGGCCATGCCCACTGCCCTGGGGAGCCTGGTCAGTGCCCAACCAGCCTCTGGGGGAAGAACCTTTTCCTGAGATCCAACCTGACCCTGCCCTGGCACAGCTCCAGCCCTTCCCTGGGTCCTGTCACTGGTCACAGAGAGCAGAGATCAGTGCTGCCCCTCATGAGCTGTACAGAGTTAGAGAAAAGCTCAGACACACGTTTGCCCTGTGGGTAGATGTCCATTCCAGCAGAAGAAGCAATCTGTCCTTGCCCACAGAGGCTTGGAAAAGGGGAGTTAGAGGCAGGCAGAAAGTCTGGGCTTGGCCACCATCCCAATCTTGGGACTGCCCAACTGCAGCAGCCCCACCACAGAGTCCCCCAGTGCAATACCATCAACACTGAGGAGCACCCCAACAACTCCCAGAGGGCTGGGATGTTTCCTTAAACTCCTGAGGCGTGCAGGATGATGAGCCTGGTGCAAAGTGTTATGTTTGTGCTGCACCACCCTATGGAAGTGTGTAAGCATGAAAGACACAGAGAAATGGAAGACACTCAGCACTCGGCTGAAGGATTCTTGGCCCTCTGTGTAACCTGTCCCCCAGGAGAGGAGGGTCAGCCCTCTGCTTGTCTGTCTGCTGGCAGTGTACACACGGGTGCCCACTCACACCTTCCCTGCTCCAGCTCCGCGCGGCTCACTCACGGCGGAGCTGCTGAGGGAAATTAGCTTGGCCCAGCCCACACTACAAATAAATCCCCCGGCTAATTTGCACTCAGAAATATGACTCTGCACTTCTCCTCCATGAAAGGGCTCACTGTCTGGGCACGGAGAGGGCTGTGGCAGGATAATGTAGCAGATGAATGGATCATTACAGACACACGGAGAAATCCCAGCGCTGCCGTCCAATGCAGAGCATTGCTGTCGAACCAACAGCTCACACAGGAGCTTTTGCAAAGTTTAAAGGTTTAGACCCTGAGAGAGAGCTCCAGGCTTGCCTTGCACAGGCAAAAGCAGTTCCAGCAATTTAATTAAGTTTTTCCTCGTTACTTATGCATGTGAAACTTTCCACCCCGATGATCTTCAGTGCTCCCACCAGGAGCGGATGATACAGAAAACAGACAAATCTAAGCCCAGACAGGAAGGGCATCCCTGTTTCTAGAGAAGATCACCCTCAGGCACATGGGTGAGTTGTACCCAGTACCAGACTTACCAGTGTTGCCCAGAGAAGCTCTGGCTGCCCCATCCCTGGAAGTGTCCAAGGCCAGGTTGGATGGGACTTGGAGCAACCTGGGCTAGTGGAAGGTGTCCCTGCCCATGGCAGGGGGTGGAATGAGATGATTTTTAAGGTCCCTTCCAACCCAAACCATTCTGGGATTTTATGATTACAGAAGCAGACAAAGTCAGCAAGTCTTTTTCAAAGGAATTCAACTTCAGAGTGACTTGAGAACAGCAGATTTCAAATTGTGACCAGCAGATGTCTGTGGGTTATTTTGAGTTTGCTTGTGAAAGGTAACTTATACCAACCCAACACTATCAAATCTAAGTCAAAGTTGGCTATGCAGCACAGGATAAACATGTTGGGTTTATGCTCAGCTGACAGAATATCATTGCCCTTTCACTCATGCTCGAAAGGTCAGTACCAACACCCTCCCCAGAATCAACACCCCCAGCTAAAATCTCACTTCGGGATCCCCAGCACAGTCTCAGCAGGCAGCACAATAAGCCATCTGTGTACCTAGAAACTCGCAGAACTTTGGACACTAAAAATATCTGGAGTTTACTCTTACAGTGCAAGATAACAGTCAAGGCTGGCACAGGCACATCATAAACACCCCTGCTCTCCCGGGCAGGCTGTGAATTACTGGGTGCTCACAGGAAAACTGGGCAAGTGTAGGAACGATAAAATCCCAGGTGTTTAAAACATTTAGTACAGACACTGAGGAGTAGAAACAGAAGTAAATTTCTTGACTGCTTCTTCTACAGCCTCTATACAACCAAGTCAGTGACCTTTGGGATGAAAAGTGGTAACACAGAATCTGCTTTTAAAATACAGCCAGGAGGTACAGCAAGAAAAGTCAACCAGGGGCCTGCAACAAATTCCTCACAAGGAGGAGAGCTGCCACACTTTTCATCTCGTACTTCTCGAGGGATCCAGGCTCTGCACTAGGTCACAAGCAAACCTGCAGGCAAGCTGGCCTTCCTCCTGCTGTCACAGCACCTCTTCCTCAGAGTCATTTCACCTCCCATATTCTGGGATGAAGAAATCAGCAACAAAAAAAGCAAAACCAAAGTGTTAATGCTGGAGATACAACCAGCCCTTCCCTCTCAGAATATGCAGTTTAATAACCCAAGCAATGCATAATCCCTGTGAACCTACAATATACACCTACAACACACAGTATTTAACGACATCAGACCACGCATTTCTCCTCATCTACTGCAAATTCACAGCACACAAACACAGCAGGTTCCATTACCCCTCTCACTGGCACAGGTTTCACTTGGCATGAAGGTGTTTATGCCAAACTTTGCTTTCACTGACACTAAACTAAATCTTACAGTCATCAAGTGAGTTATTTTAGAGTAGACTTTGCTGAAGCCAGCATGGAACTTGAGACTTCATAATTTTGGCCTAATTTTCCTCAAGTAGCCAGTAGCCTTGGAAAACAGAGGTTCTCTGAATTGCATGGAATGGTACAGTGTCTCAAAATAAATGGATTATGTCATAGTTGCTGGCAAAAGGCTGAAAATGTTTTACACATAATTAAGAGAATAGAAAAACAACCACCGCAGCCAAATAGGGAAAAAAAACATTCAACCTTTAGAGATATAAGTAGAGAGTTTTCCTGGATGTAATTTTGTCCATCATATTTCTGATGAAGAAACAGCTGAAAAGGTGACACCACCTCATATGCTGAGAGGATTCTGAGTGTGGGGGAAAAACACAACAAACACCGCTTTGCTAGCATGAAATAATCAATTTATGAATTAACCTGATTTTAGTGTTCTTGCTTTGAATTGCAAAGTGTACTTGTCTTCAATGTATGTCTGTGAATTAGGTGATATGAATCAGAGAGGTCAGAGGGCACGGCCAGAGGCCCCCAAAACCCGTGGCAAAGGTCTCAACTTGCACTGAGACAGCATTACAGCTTCATTTTACAGAAAGGGAAACAACAGCAAAGAGATTATTGGATTTCCACAAGTCCCCAAAAAAGAGTGGGTGTCAGGGCTGGGAATGATAAAACAAGCCAACACTCCTTCCAAAATACATACTGGAATAAACTACAGATATTCAGCTTTTGTAGATGAGTTTACTTAGCACATTCACAGTGTATTTGTCAGACTAGTGGTAAATTTGTGGCCGTGGCAATCTCAAGAACAACTTTTCCTCTGTGTTGCTATTCAGAAACTCTCACAGGTTCATAGGCAGAAGTCTCTCTTCCCATCCAAGCACTTTGTCTTCAGCACTAAAAAAAAGCTATGGGTTTTTGGAGATGGGGTTATAGATTTCAAGTGTTTAGGGTCTCAAAGTGAAGCACTAGTACTAGAGAGAAGAAAAAAAATTAAAGGCGAAACGTTTCTACTTTAAATTACAAATACTTTGGGCTAGCAAAGATTTCTGGAGCTGAATCTCTCCCATCTGTGATCTCATGTTTCACTCACAGATAGAGGAATACACTTGGCTTCTGCTGTGAAGGAAGGCGTAGACACATGTGCTGCACACATGGCTACTGTGGGGTGAACACACGGGACATACTATGGATGCCAGAGTCAGAACACATTCTCTCTTGGAAAAGACTGAATCTGGATTCAAAAGTGATGGAAAACTGGTGCTCTGCTGATGGCTGACTTAACTCTAAAGGGAAAAGAAAGAAAAACAGTGAGTTCTTAACATTCCTCTAATCTTGTATGCTAAAGGCTCTGCAGTCTTCTGTAAGTAATGCTGTGTGTTTCTCATCCCCAAATACGGAAATGAGATCATGGCAACAAAGGGACAAAACAAAGCATGGAATTGCTTCCACTGCAGTACACATCACCACAATCCTCCCTTCTCCTGGTCTGTCCTGCCTGTGGAGGTTTCAGGGAGCATCAATGCAGAGGGATAAATCTCAGGGAGCATCACTGGAGAGGTGCAAACTCCAGGGAGCATCACTGGAAAGTTGCAAATCTCAGGGAGAGTCGAGCACTGAAGGCTGCATCAGCAAGTGTGGTGTGGAGAGGAATGCAAAGGCACAATCTATTTTAACTCTTTTAAGTTTAATCCTACCACAAGTGCACAGTTTGAGGATAGGTAGTTTTTTCCCCATCACTGCCTGGATGTAAATAGAGGAAACAGGCATTTAGGTCTTGCAGTAGTAAACTGGGTAATTGGAAGCCCCACAAAATACATGTGTACCTTTATTTGGTGGTTCCTAACCATGTCATTTTTCCAGTGGGAAAGAGTCCCAGCTTAGCTATCTCCATTGCCAGTGGATGAAGTGCCTGAGATAAAGGGCTTTCCAACCCAAACAAATCTGCAGGTGCTAGACTTGTCTGTCCCCTCGGGGACGTGCTCCCACCCCAACAGCCCTCACGCATCACAGCACTTGTCCAGCAGCATTCCCACGCCTGGACAGCTCAGCTCCCTGGGGCTTCAAGGCAATTTCAAAGGCTGCAAAACTGAATTTTTGGAATACCTCACCACAAGGCACTGCTGGGGTAAGGGTGAAAGAGTAGAGAAGAAAAGTGACAGTCCAGCTTCAATGAACCCTCGGCTGAGCGTGCAGGAATCCAATCCCAGGCTCTCCCTCTGCCAGGGATAAATGTTGGCCTAACCACAATCCTAGTACTACACAGGGAATGTCAGATAATTTGCAGTAACTGCTTATATATTATTACAAAACATGCACCCACTCCACGTAAAATAACATAGGCTGTCTTTGGAGACTTTGGGTTTTACAGAGAGATGTGATGTATCACAGACAAATTAAAATCTAATTGCTTATTTTAATTTATTTGCTGAAGATATTAGGTTTCTTAGGAGTTATATTCCAATAGATCATTTAATCTGATCTAAAGCATTGCTTAATGTCTCCGTATCAAATTCAAAGATTTTTAGCATCACCTGCTTGCCACTCATAAATAAACCCAAAAACCCCACTACCTCTCTTTTTTTTTTTTCTGATTTTCAACTGAAACTGTCTCAGACCCTTCTCGTGCAGCCTTTCAAATAATCCCTCAAGAGCTCCATCTGAAATCCACACAACAGCAGCAACTGATGTGCAAGATCAGCTGCAAGCAAACAGCTGATATGTCATGGAAGTACCAGGCCACTAGAGGGATTTCTTAAACACATGAAATAAAGATAGTTCATGGAAAACTCAGAGACTGGTTCTGTCTCCTTTGAGAAATCATTCTGCTCTTAAACATCTGCCAGTTTTCTCAATGGATGTAGCTGGGTAGAACTTTTGTTTTAAGGAGTTTCATTAATCTCTTCAGGAGATGTAACCTAGGAAGAGATCTAATGAGCTGAAATCTACAGGGTTTGTCTCTTTATTTGGCTGCTTCCAAGTACATTCCTAACTTTTATGACAGCAGCTCTATAGCTCTATCTGCACTGTTGGTTCAAGAGACCTGGAAGAAATACACCTTTATTGGTACAGTAGACCTGGAAGAAATACATCCTCCTGAGCAGGAAAGGCTGGAGGTTTGGTCCAGCTACGTGCCCAAACTGTTAGAACCAGATGTTTCTGTTAATCTCTGGACTGTCCCAAAGGTGTATGTGTAGTAACCAACAAGCCACACAGCTGCAGGAGCAACAGGAGCTGGTCAGGTCTGTCAGGCAGGAGATTACTGCTTGTAGATGTAATACACAATTATTTTTCCTTTGAGATCTCACTCTATTGGAAAGGTAAAAATAATTGAGAGACCCAAACCACGTTTCTCCTCAGCAAATCTCTGTAGTATGCTGAGTTTATTCCGTCTATAATATATGATTTCCACGTGCTCCACATGCAGCAAATGATGCACCTTGCAATAGAGTAAACCTGAAGGTGATTGAAGCTCTCCACAGGTAGAATCAACCAACACCATTGTGCTGTGATCTGTTAAGAGCAGAAAAGAAACCCCTGCTTAGCCCCAGCCTAGCCCTGAACATGTATTCCTCCCCCTTATATCTGCAGCACTTACATAAAGAGAGGCTTGTCCAAAAAGCCAGATGTGATGCTGCAGGCAAAGCTGCTGGAAGCACCCCTGATAGCAGCTTGATTCTTGCTCTGTGAAACAGAGCTTCTTTGGAAGCTCAGGTACTAGGCAAAAAATCCTGGCAGCAGCCTTCCTTAGTATGAAGTCAGAGCAGAGCTCTGCCAGCAGACAGGCATGAGCTCACTAGTCTGAAATAATATTTCATTGACAAGAGTTTTTGTGGAAGCAACAACTTGTTTGTGTGAGAAATAAAGCGGGGAAGGGGGAAGTGAGTGTGTGTTAGGAGTGATAAAACATGTTATTGTAAGCCCACTCAGTGACTTAACAGTGATAATTTGCATTTAAACCCTGCTTCAAGTAGAAAAAACCAAAGTTTAAAATAAATCATAAATTAAGAGAAGGTATTTAGCAGCAGTGACATTTTCATATTCCAGTCACACACATTGAACTTATTTCAGAGTAGTGTTTTGAAAAATGAGTCTAACCAGAGTCTCTGACAGCCAGAACTGGAGGAAGAAAATATTTGAAGAGGCAAAAGACCCAAAAGCAATTATTATTCTCTGCTAACCTATTTAGAAGAGTCTGGGTAGGCTCCTCCAGAACCCTGGAGCCCATCTTAAGGGACAACTAAATGGAAACTCCATCCAGAGCTTCCTACTGAAGCAGCACGTATCATTGGGAGCAAACACCAGCAGCATCCAGGAACTGATTTATGTGAGTGAGTCAAGGAAATCTAATGGCACAAGACTGGGAAAAATGAGCACAGTGCTGGGCTACTACTCTGTTGTTCCTCACTTGTTTACAAGAACTGGTTATGTTAAACCAGACACCGACAGCACAGAGCACATGCAGTGCTTGGTCCCTACCAGCAACCGGCTTTTCTAAACCTCCAGGGCCCAAATAACCAGCTCATCTCTGAGTCTGTGCAGCTTGAAACTCCCAAACCACAACCCTGAACTAAGCTGTTCCATACAGCAAGATAAAACAGATGGAATTAAACTCTACCAACATCCCACCTCCATCTGAAGGCACTGAGGAGGTTGAAACCAAGCCAAAATAGAGACAGTATAGAGTTCCAGGCACTAAAAGTATAGTGCTCTGTAAAAGTACTACCAGAAACTCCCTATGCACACTAACAGAGAAAAAAATGCCATTCCCCCAAGCAAACATCAACTTCTTCCCAACTCTGCCAGCCATGCAGAATCCAGCAACAAACAGATTTCCAAATCTTACTCCTAATCCCAAACCACTAAGGAACACCAGTTTAATGCAGGGGCATCACACTAAAACAGAAGGTCATAATACACACACTCTACGATTATCAGCCCCTTTTCTCCACCTGCAGGATCTGCAAAGGTCAGAAGTAACTGGAGTTGTCAAAGTCTTACCATTCCCAAGACCCAACTTCACTTCAGTCCCTTGTGCAGCAAGGGATCATTTCCATAATACAAGAGATTATCCAATCTTGATTCTCCCCACTCACATCACTCCTTCTCCTAACTTTTTATGCCTGTCAGTAAAAACAGGCCCTTGAACATTTATATTTCAAAGCCTGAAAGTTAACCTCCAAGCTATTCCAGCTATTCCTCCCACTGGTAACTCTAGCCAATTCTAGCCAAGAATTAAGGAGAAATAAAATGCAGGCCAGCAGTTCCTCGGGACACCAGAACTCCTTTAATCCCTCAGTTTGCAGAAAAGAGAAATAGCATGGTTTTTGCTGGTTTCCAAAATAAAACCAGAAGTCTCTATCCTAATCATACAGTTCCTATGCTGACACATCTTTCAATGTGTCCTTTTTTTTAGGATTTTTGCTAGTCTAGTGTAGCTACTTGTGCATGTAACTGCTGTGCTTTTCACCGAGCTCTAAATACTTTTGTCATTGTCTTTATGGGTTATGGTGTTAATTACAAGTTCTGGTTAGACTACAGGAATGTAGTTGTTGACTTCATTTAAGAAGAAGAATTTTCAAGAGTGAAAACACACCCTCAATAAACATCAAGGGGAGTTCAGAGCATTAATAAGTATCCCAGTGCTGCGACTCCACTGAGTAGAAAGTCTGCAGCTAAATCTCAGGATCCTGGGATTTCACACCTAAGCCAGCACTGCAAATAAATACCCTGAGACATGACAAAATCAGCATCCCAGCCTGCCCTCCACCTCTCCTCTCCATGGGCTGGGTCACTGATGCACCATTTGTTTATATTCTCACACAGAGTTGCAGCTGGGAGACAGAACTACCCCAAAACGTCCCTTCCCTGTTGGCAGGCAGTGGGATGAAGCAGCCAAGGACCACACATCAGGGAAAAGGGAGAACAGCCAAGGTCAGTGCTGTGCACCTGCTCCCCTCTCTGCAGCAAACATCAAACCACGCTGGCTCCTCTCCAACGAGGTTTTAATCTCTCTTAAACACTCTGGGTTTTTTTTTGACGCAATATCAACATAACATTCCTGCATCCTCACATAAACTGGGAAGTGCTGATGACTGGTGGAAAGAGCCTCGCTGCAAAGCTTTATAGATCATGTTCTTCTTTGCCTCCTAGACATAAACTGTAGGAACAGAACAGGTTTCTCACAGCTTTTCCTGGCTGTCTAAAGCTCAGGCTTCCTAGTTAACATCTTTGTAGGATTTGCCACAAGCAGGCTTTTGATTATCTAATGACACAGTAGTCCAACTAAAGGAACTTGCTTAAGTTTACTTGGCTGAAGTCTGGTGGGGAATAATTCATGGATTCAAGCTAACAGGCAGAAGGGAAAAGAAAAAACAAAAGCATTTGTCAGAGTTGAATATTCAACTTCCACATCATGATTATCAGTTTAAAGCGGGACTGCTGGAAAACAGCCTTTTCCTCCAAACCTAGAACGGTTTGGGTGAGAAGGGACCTTTGAAGGTCACCCAGTCCCACCCCCCTGCAATGAGCAGGGACATCTTCAACCACACCAGGTTGCTCAGTGCCCCATCCAACCTGACCTTGAATTTTCCCAAGTACCTTGTAAGGACAAGCAGGGTTGAAAATACCGAGGAAACAACTCTAACAGCCTTCAATTCTCATTCAACCCCAAAGGTACAATTCAGCATCTGCTTTAAGAGCAGCTGTTGAGGCACTAGCAAACCCAAGATTCTGACCTGCCTACTGAAGAGATAAGCACCTGCTATCAGCTTCAGGATGTAAACTAACACTTCACAGTTAATGCAACCTCGTTTCCACTGAGTGAAATTCAAACCAGGCTGCAGCCACGCATAACCTTTCCCCTGCAGAGAGATCAAAGACCAAAACTAAGCAAACAATCCTTTCAGAAAAAAGGGAAGCCTGTACCCTGCCTGGGGAAAGGGGGGGAAAAAACATAAATAAAAATAGTTTTTCTCCTCTTTACAGGAAAAAAAAGCTGAAAAGTAAAAATAAACAATTCCCTATTGGAGCTTAAGCTTTACAAAACTAATGTGAAAGAGCTTAAATGAGCCCTACCATGGCACTGTAGTTTACGTGGCCACCCACTATCTTCTGCTTCAGCATGAATTTAGATCCTCATGAGCTCCAGGGGTGACAGGCTCAAACTTAATCCATGTTCTGGTCCAGACCAAGATCTGCTTCTCTTTCGAAGAGGTGTATGACTCCTATCAGTGCACCCAGACAGAACGAAAGGCAAACAGCTGGAAACCTATTAATTCCATGTATTACAACCACTTAGGCATCAGGGAGGACACTGATGCAGGGATCCCCAGCAGTGCCCATGTTTTAACAGTCCCTGGAAAAGGAGCAAGGACAGACTTTGGCAAAAACGTATTCCCAATCCAAAAAATTCACACTGTTTTACCTGATGGTATAGTCACATGTCAGTAAGGGGGAAATCATATTGACCATGTAAATAGTTGGTCAGAATAAAAGCAGAAGAGACATCAGCCTTCACTTCTGAATAAGACTTCATTTTGTAGCATGTTCTATGGCTACCTCAAATAAGTGACCACCTCTCCCAAAGAAAAACAAGAAAGATATGCAGGAGTATGAACATAATTCTAATCTTCTGTAGTGAATTCAGTCTCTGGTACAAAATTAAGCCATTTTTCAGCAGTGCCACATCTGTGAAGAAGAGGATCAACATATTACATTACAAAACAGTGTCACAACCAAAGCAGTTTGCAGAAAACTCTGGTGACTAAACTCCATTTGAAAGCATATACCAGATTCCTAGTCAGCTGGAAAAAGTTTAAAATCACCACGTAGTTATTAGGTTCCCTGTTAATTCTCCAGAAAGAAAACTGGAGTCATTTTACAGTCATAAAAGTGCTCTGATCCAAGGACACCAGATACAGGTATATTGACAAACACATGTGCTTGCACACATAACCAAAACCAATTATTTCACGTTCAAAAAGTGGATTCAGGCACTGAGTGAAGCAAATTGTACACAAAAAAAGGAAAAAAAAATCCCTTTTTTCTTTACTGATGAGCCTATCAGCAGTGCCACATGCTTGTATGAAGGAGCTGGGCATTTTGGCAGAAGAGGGCCAAAAATCCACCTCGTAGAGAACACCAAGATTTTTTTTTTTATTCCTATCTTTCTTTACCCTGAAACTTCGGTGCATGTGGGCCCCATTTAGCTGTAATCCACCCCTGGCGAGGAGCACCATCAGTGTACGCTGTGCTTCACTGGAATAAAGGAAATGAGATGCGCAGAAAGAGACTAAAATAATATCAAGCCTGAGACATCATCCCACAGGAAGGAAATTCCAGGTTCTCACAGACAGCACCCCACATCACCTCAGTCCTCTCTGCCCTGCAGCCCATATGGTCTTTCAGGGCATCTCCCAGGACCGACAGCGAGCGCTGGTGGTGGGGGATGTTCTGCACACCATGTGTATCACAGACCCATCTTTAGAGGATTCTGACCCAGCACGTGAAGACTTTCAGTCCCAGGGGACTCTGATAAATAACTGCAGGTGTGTGATAATTTACACAGAGGATCAAAAAAGCCGTTCAGTCTCCGTTTCAGTGCAAACCCCTGTTCTTCTCTCCTCAGGAAGGCTCCTGCCTCACCTCCCAGGGACTGACCCCTCTCCAGCTGCACTCAGACACCTGGGGTCTCTTCCCCAGGAATTTGATAAGCCGTGATCGGGCAGTTTTTTGAAAAGAAGACATGCTCCATTTAACAGAAAGATGCAAAAGAGAAGGGAAAAAAAGCTGTTGGAACAACAGTCTTCATCCCAAATGTCTGCCACCCTCAGCCAATACAAATTTCCAAGACAGTGGACAGTGACAGTCTCACTGGAGCAGGCTGCCCAGGGACCGTGGAGTCTCCATCCCTGAGATATTAAAAACTTGAACTGAAATGGTTCTGGGCAGCCTTCACCTGAGCCTGCTTTGAGCAGGGACCAGACAGTCTTTGGAGGTGCCTTCCAGTGTTAACTGTCCTAGGAGATCCAGCTGGAGAAGCACTGAGGAAAGGGAGAGGCTTTTTTCCCCTCTCTAATAGGAGAACGATAGCAGGAATTGCTTCCCCTGGATCAGACCTAACTGATCCCTGCTTCCAGAAATAAGAAGCTGAAATAGCTTGTATGCCAGGAACATACAAGTGAAATTGCCTTTTTTTTTTTTTTTTTTTAGGGACAAATTAACACCAGTGCTTAACAGCCAATATTGGTTGCAGCTGGTCCTTTGACACGTTCCCACAGCTGCCTCCACATCCTCCACACCTAAAGATTCTTCAGAGGACATGCCAGCACACAGCCTGGACAGTCTGCAGCCTGAACTGGATGAGGAATCCCAAATCCAGGCAATAGACAAACTGGGGATGAAGTGGGATCCTGCCCTGGGCAGGAATAAACTAGGTGACCCCTTGAGGTCTTTTCACCCCTACTTTGTACACATCAAAAAAAAAAATCTTGAAAACTAGTTCTCCTTGACCTTTGAAAGCGTCCAAAGGCTTATCATAAACACATTCTGCTATCAAACTCTGTCCTGCTGTTTCTTCGTGGCAACATATTATTTTATCGGATTCCAAACTCCAAACACACCAAGGCACCAGGCAGACAATGACACAAGGGACAGACCTATCTCAAAATGTGGTTGCCAAAAGACACCAGACCAAATAAATGCTTGTATTTTCAGAGATACAGAGCATGCAGGATTCAGATATTAAAAAAAATAGATCCAACACACACAATGTATTAGGGTCAATAATCTCACAGGCCTTCTAAGCAACACCTGTTCCTCCCAACACTTATCTCAGGTTAAAAGACATTTCAAGACATCAGTTTTTCAGTATAATCCCTGCACCTCTGGGGAGCTTTTTATTCATTTCATGAAATATCCCAATATTCACCTTGATGCCTGGTAGACCCTCATACAAAGTGTGCAACAAGATGCTTTTTAATGGCATCAAAAAGGCATCAATGTGTGAGCACAGTAGGAAAAACCAAAGAAACTCCTGCTGCTCAGCAATTGCCATGACAGAGCTGATGCCTCTTTTAACATTTCTCTGCAGAACTGCCAAGTTTTTAGCTGAAGTGTAGGTTATGTCTTGCCACGCAGACCTCAGCAAGGCATGGCAGTAATTTTTGGTTTCCCTTCAAATGTTTCTACTGAACAATTTCATGATATCACTTGCTTCAGTTTGCCAAGAGTTAGATGAGGGAGAGAGACCCAAAGGACAAAAAAACCCAGTGATTATGGATGTCGGGATGGGAACAGTTCTTTAGCATTCTCTGGTTTTCCATTTCTTACACAAATTTACTGCACTTGAGTGCAAAAGTGGCCTCAACAAGTAAGAAGCAGTAAGCAATGTGAGTTATGAATACTATCTCTGGTCTTGATAAACTCAAGAATTTTGCACAGGTTACTTAACTTTTCTTCCCCAATTTCCCCAGGTAGAAATTGGAAGTATTTACTCCCATTCTTTTTTTTTGATGTAGCCATCTAAATGCAAGTTCTCTGGTAGAAAGACTCTCTGCAACATCTTGGACAATGGGAACATCACCTTAATTGTAAGGCTTAATCCAAGGCTGTGCAAGTCTAACCTCTCTTAGCACGACTTAGTCTATGACTGTTATTATAACCACATAATAAATACATTTAAAATACCTACAAATACTAATGAGAAACTAAATCCCACAGGTTTAAACAACAAGCCAAATGAAAAGTCAATTAAATTTCTAAAACCTACGTTTTAATATTGCCACGTGGAAGTCACAGGGCAGGTGAGCACATCTGAAATAGATGCAAAACACCAGTGGACAGAAGCAGGAGAGGCAGAGCCAGCAGACTGGAACTTCAGCATTCCTAAGTGATTAATAGTGACCATGAAGATTAAAGTGACCTCGTTGCTCAAATGGAAACAAGGACAGAAAACACAGGGCATTTGAAAGCCAACACCTCCCTGTGAGCAACAGCAGCCATTAAAGATTTAAATGATCCCTGCATCTCATTGAAGTTTGTCCTCTATGTGGAATTTTTCACATTTGAAAAATAAACTGTTGAAGAATAAGAAAATGCTCAGGTAGAGTATTATCAGCTAGACTAATACTATGTAATTATGAAGTATAATTATTATACTGATCTCATCAGCTTCTATTTTCAGCTACAACCAGGTCTTTTAAGTTGAAACCATTCACTCCCTGGAGCTGTGTTACAGTATATCCACTGATCTCTCAGCTGGGATTTATTCCAGCTTTCCACCCATCTCACTATCCTTCACATTATCATTTCTGAAATCTAAGCACACTGTGATCCCCAAAGCAAGCACAGATTTTTCAAGCACAAAAGAACCTAATTACTGCTCTCAAGCACCAATTCAATTTATGCAGGCATTCAATCCTCAGGTTAGTAAAAGATGGGAGCAGATGGCCCACAATGATGAAATAGTGGGTATTCAAAGATGAAATTACAGACAACTTTCTTTGCTATACCACCACTTAATCCAAGGCTAAGGAAAGTGTAAAGCAATGTGATAAACTGCTGAATAAACAGGCTTTTAGGTTGTCCACTACAGCCAAGATGAACCTGTCCAACAAGCAAATACTCTGCACCTATAATCAAAGGGATCTCAAACACACTCAGCACTGATAAAATACAGAACAAAAAAAACCCAACCTCAACCCACCCACAAGAGGGTTGGGACATGCTGACTGTGTAACTTCTGGGTCATTTTTGTCCAAGATAGAGATCATTTTCCCTCCCTTAACAGCTCTCCAACCCCAGCTCAAACAATTCCATGCCCCAGTTTCCCAGCTTGGCTGGGCTGGGCTCAGCCCACCCTGCTGATCATGCCAAGCCACACAAGGAGCCCATCAGAAGAACCCTCCCTGGCTACAAATTAGATTGTCTTGAGTCCAAGAGCCATGTCTTCTCAAGGCTCTCTCCTGTTGCTGGGCACCAGTGCGTTTCTCACAGCGTTGCGTATTTTTGAGCTGACTGCTCCCAGGGGAGAGCTGGGACCTTTCCTCCTTCACAAGAAGGGGTGACTGTCACCTCCAGCGTTACTCCCCCACGGCAACACCAGAACCAGCTCGGGGAGCACACAGGGAAGCTGAGCTGGGAGCCATTGCTGTTCCCACCTGGATGGGTAGCTCCAAAGGCTCACAGACTGCCCACAGTCAAGTCCATCCCAACAAGCTCAGTGGAGCCAGGACAGAGACCGGAGCGCTTTCCACTGACATTCCCACCACTAAGTCATCAGTACAACCCTGGGATGACCTGGAATGACCTACGATCCTCCAAGACAAGGACAGCTGGGGTTAAGACAGGCCAGGGACCAGCCTAGGAGGCAGTTCAAATGCAGCTTCCCGATTCCTGTAGAGGGAAGTAAGAAAGGAAGGAAGGGTTTAACTGAAAGGCCATGGGTCACTATGTGCCAGCTGGCCCCAGGCCAAATGTCCTGCTCAACTCATTAGTAGCCAGCAAGTTCTTCCGAGGTTGCTCACCACGACAGCTACTGTCTTCAGAATTAAGTCCAGAATTAAGACCAAAGGGAAGAAGGGAGCACAAGGCTGCCCCAGTGTACATATTTTGCTCAGTATCAGGATAACAAAGGTTGAGATTAATTGATACAGACTGCACAAAGAAAATTCAATGCCTGCTTCAAACTCATTATCCCTTAACCCATCTTTACTGTCACTCACAAAACTTGCCCCTAGAAATCCGTCTGAGGAATCCACTGTTGAATTTCAGCCCTCAAGCTATGCAAAGAGAGCATATGGGAGATGATATATGCTTTTAATTTTCATTCTTAAGACCTACATTTGGGCATTTTAAAATGCTGACTTCACTCAAGAGAATTTTGAAGTAGAATATAAGTGGCAATGGAGGAATGTGAGTCCTTGACAAACACCACTTCCCTGCCCTTCTCACCAAGCTATCCCAGGGACACAGGTAAATCCTGGAATTCATCTGTTGAAAGGACTCTGTCTGAAACACAAGATGCTTCCAGAAATGGACCGTATGGTTTTGTTTGTTCCCAGGAGACTTGACAGATACCATATGTGAGCTTCCTCTGGGTGGGTACTTTGTGTCCTCAACATCTCCAGCTCTGAAAAGTCTTATGGGGGAGCTGAAGTGAACTGGACTAAAACTCTCCAAGGAATCACTGCCACCCTATAGGTACCTCTCACTCTCTGTGGCAACTCAGAGCATCCTCAGAACTTCCTTTCCAGTGGCTGTGGCATTTTAGTCACTCATTTTATTAAGCCTGACATTTTCAACTGCAGATTTTCCAGTTTAACCATGCCTTGTTTCTGTATGCAATCCCCTTAAAAAGAGAGTGATGTTCTTATAAGAATCTTAGCATATTTTAAGTTACCTTAAAATAAGTCCCCATGAATACTTTCACACAACGCTGCAGAGTCCTTAAGTTTAGCAAGGATGATGCAAGTAATTTACAAAAACAGTTGTAGGGCCAACCAATTATCTACAGGACTTAAAAAAGAAAAAGCCCCAAACTTATTTTACACTTGTACAGTGAGAAAGGCACGTCAGGATCCACTCTGCTTTGGTGATCAGGAATGCATTTACAACTCCCACAAGGTTTTATAAACACTGAGCTTAGTTGAATCACAGGCCATATGGGGTCTGATAATATCTGTTCTTATACACATCTGCTACAATGAAATCCAAACTGGCAAAATTCCCACTGATACAAACAAATGCAGAGTCATGGATCCACACTCATCTGAGCGTGGATTTACCCACTGCCCCACAGCAGCTTGTAATTCCACAGTAATTCTACTTGTAATTCACAAGTGTGGCACCCCAAATCTGGGCTGACAGCACAGTTTTCTTTGTGCATCTTCAATCCAAAAGGATAAAAAAAAAGGTAAAAGAGAGCCGTGCACTGGTTATACCAGGCACTGATGTTCTGCAGAGCCCTGTACCTGAACACAATCCCAGCCACGTTCCTGAAGCACACACAGAAGCATCTGTTTAATGACACTTCAGTGACGTGACGGGGGGGAGGTCCTCCCCACACCCCTTTATACAAAGTAAAATTAAACTTTATTGACTTTTTAAGCTAACAGGAGCCTCCCCACAGACTTCAGTGAACTTTGGATCAGGCCCTATAGCACCATTTCTTATTTTACACCATTACCACGCTTCAAAAGAAAACCTGTTTTGAGGCTTCCAAGCAACTCCTGTTCCTCCCAACACTTATTTTAAAAGATTATTTTTTTCTTTGTCCCCTTGCAAAGGCAGATTGACCAGTTCCCAGATTGCTCTAATTCCTCCATCCCGACCCCCCCATTTGACCACCACAGCTGCCCCCATGCTGCGATTTCTGAATACATCTTTGAATCCATCTTCCAGCCTACAGCCTGGCAACAATGCTCCTTTCAATGCCCACCGGCACCTACCCAGCCCGCCTGCTCTCCAGCCCTGGCACAACCCACCCAGCTCCCCACAAAGCCCGGGATTTACCAGCCGGGAGCCAGCCCCACGCTCCCAGACGGAGTTCTCCCCGTCTGTGGATTTGGACACATGCTCGGGCAGTGAATGTTCCCAGGCTCCAGGCCAGCTTTGCTGGGATAACTCATCTCCCTCCGGGCTCACGGCAAAGCCCTCCCGGCTCCTGCAGGAGCCACGGAACCCCGGGACGGGGTGGGCGAGCTCTCCCCAGGTGCCAAAGCCCGGCTCCCGCGGCGGGAGCTGCGGCTGCCCCTCCGAGCCGAGATGCCCCGGCCCCGCTACCTGCGCTCCCCGCCGGGGTGGGACCCCGGGCAGGGCCCCGCACACCGCCCCCCCCCCGGCCCTTACCAGAGCGCGATGCGGCTCTTGGGGTAGCTGAGCCTCTCGATGCAGCCCAGGACGTGCGGCAGCGTGTGCGCGGCGTTGCGGGCGAGGATGGCGAGCAGCACCGTGGGCTGCTGCAGAGCCGACTCGGGCAGCGCCGGGGGCTCGGGGCTCGGCGGCTCCGGCGGCTCCGGGGGGGACGGGCTGGCCCCGCAGCCGCCCAGCAGCGGCGGGAGGAGGAGGAGGAAGAGGAGGCGGAGAAGGAGCGGGGGGCGCCCGGCGCTCGCAGCCATGATGGGCGCGGGGCGGCCGCGGGAGCCGCGCCGGCTGTGCGGGGCGGCCGCGCCGCGGGGGGGAAACGGGACGGGGAGGAGGGAGACAGGACAAGGGAGGAGGCGGGAGAGGGAGGAGGTTGAGAGGGAGAAGGAGGAGCGGAGCAGCGCCGCCTGCCCGCCCGGCCGGCCCGAGCCCGGCTCTCCGCACCTCCCCCGGCCCCGCCCCGGCCCCGCGGGGCCGCCCCGGCGCAGGTGGGAGCGCAGGTGGGATCCCCGCGTCCCCCGGGAGGCTGAGGTCAGCACCCGCCTTTGGTCCCGGCGAAAGTCGCAACCCCCGCGTTTCTCGCCCGAGTTTTGGGTTTGAAAGAGGCGTTCGGCGGTTCCCTCCCAGCGCGGGTGCTAACGCGAAGACATCCCTTAGTTCGCTGCTTCTGTGAAGATCTAACCCTCGTCATTCCCACGCAGATAGAGAATGAAGGCTAGTTGTGCTTTTATATCGAAGAGGTTTTGTCAAACATCCCCGGGATGTCTGTGTGAAGCAGCTGCACACCCCACGCCCATCCCACGCTGCACAGTGCTGTTGTCCCAGCTGGAACGTGGCTGGAAAATTAATATCATGGAGTCGTAGAGTGGCTTGGGTTGAAAGGGACCTTAAAGCTCGTGCAGTTCCACCACCCTGCCATGGGCAGGGACACCTTCCACTAGCCCAGGTTGCTCCTACCTGGCCTTGGGCACTTCCA
Organism: Neopelma chrysocephalum; assembly: GCF_003984885.1. Taxonomy (NCBI): domain Eukaryota; kingdom Metazoa; phylum Chordata; class Aves; order Passeriformes; family Pipridae; genus Neopelma; species Neopelma chrysocephalum. Next base: position 131,577 of record NW_020897943.1, read on the forward strand.
GGGATGTGGCAGCCACAGCTTCTCTGGGCAACCTGTGCCGGGGCCTCCCCTCACTCACAGGGAAGAATTGCTTCCCAATATCCCATCTAAACCTACCCTGGTTCAGTTTAAAGATGTTTCCCTTGTCCTGTCACTATCTGCCCACTTAAAAAGTCACTCTCTCTTTTTTTATAAGCCCTGCTCAAGTACTGGAAGGGTCTTTAAGGTCTGCCTGGAGCTTTCTCCTCTCCAGGTAGAACAACCCCAGATCTCAGCACCTCTCCTCCAAAGAAAGGGAATACAAGGAGAATATTCCCTGTATTTCGTTGACTCTTCTGCCGTGGAAACATTTGTATGAATGGACCAACGACAATTTACCATCAAAATAAATAAAGCATGTTCCAGCAATTAAAATTATTGGGTCATGATCTTAAAAGGGGCATAGTAATCACAGCTCTCTTAGAAGTTAATAGGATTTGGGCATGCTAAACCCTTTTCAAGATGAAATCTCTAATTAACTCTAAGGGCCCCATCGTGGCATATTTGGGTTTTAATGTGGGTAAGTGGTTTCTCCAACGCAGACAGATCCACTTTAAGCAGGCAGCACTCTTGGCCGTGTGCTTGCAAAACTCAAATATAAGGAAACATTTAACAAGCAAACAATTGTCTAATTATCTATAATGTCACTGTGAATTGCTTGCAGCCCAGGTAGTATATATATAAATATATATATATATACACACACATTTATATTACAGAAGAGAGAGAGAGCAAATTCATGTCTGCTATTCTTTGTTTATAGAACTTAATTTATCACCCACACCAAATTATAGTCTCAGTTTCCTGATCAGATGACTCCCCAAAAAACTAATGCAAAAACATCCTAGGAAACTTCCATAAAGAATCTCCAAAGGTCACAGAATCATCTGCACTAAAATTCGAGAAACTCCCTCAATTTGTAAGCATCTTCCTGAACAATTACTGCAAATATATTCCTCCTGTTTGCCCTTCACGACACCTTTATAATTGTCCTTCTAGAATGATACATTAATGAGGCTTTTCTTTCATGGTTAGTTTGCCACATGTTGCTTTTATGCTTGGATTCATTAACCAAATAGAAGGAACAGCTTTGTAGCCTGTGTGAAGTGATTAGGGTTTCACAGGAGCCAGCTGAATCCACACACACAGAATTCTGCTGTTGCCCACAGGGCTGCTCCAGTTTGGAGGATGGGGGCTAATGCTACTGAATTATACTTGGTGTGGAGGGATGTAACCTGGCATTTTCCATCCACTGCATATTCAAGCTGGGTCACAATCCCGATTTTAGGAGACTTCAGGAGAAATATGCATCTCCCGTGACTCCCCTTGGCCAGGCCTCCCCTGTGGATGTGGCATGACAACACGGGTGCTTCTCGTGGGAGGAAATGCAGGATCAGGATCAGGGCCAAGCAGAGATTATTTCCCCCCAGAAAAAAAGGAAGATCTGGAAGGAAGCAACTGCAAAGCCTTTGTTCTACCTGCAAAGTGTAAAGGTGCAATCCACTTTGGTGGTGTTGCAGTCAGTGTTTGCAGACTGTGCTTTTTAGCCTGTGCAGCTCTCAATGTCTTCAGTGAAATCGAAAGTACTTTCAGTTCTCTTCACACTTCTCCTTTATTTTCTATTTTGAGAACAGCATCAGGGCCATAACAATTTGCTGAGGGCAAATGCAATGCCTCCAGCAGCATCCTAAAACCGGTAATTTGCTCCTCAAAGTGACATTCCCCTCACTCACACCACTGACAGTGCTCGCTGGCTCCTGTGGCACACAAAAGAGAGAGAGCAGCAGATGCCTGAAACATGAGATGTTCTTCCATGCATAAGAGAAAGGAGTCAACTCAGCTCAGTCTCTCACTCCCAGCCACACAGCATGGGGGAAAGATTGGAGAGTTCAGGTAAACAGTTACCCTGACAATTCATGTCATTCCAACATCTATAAATGCATGTTACTTTATGTGCATATACAAAGAAATCTGCGCACGTCCTGACCTCTTTATTAGTGGCCAAAATTCTATCCTGTTTTTTTTTTAAAGCCCATACTCAATCCTGCTGTGACAGGACAATGAGCCACTGTGTGGTGAAATATTTCAGCTTTGAGGAAGAAGCAGCTTTTTGCAGACCTAAGTCCCACAGAAATTAATTTAAGCCATTTGTTTCAGCCTCCTCTAAACATCCACACCAAACACGAAGGTTCCAGCTGAGAGAACTGTCTCTGGCAGTGGTGTACTCCCTCAGTTTGACAGGTGACAAATTTTCTCTGAGGCAGCTTTCTTCTAATTTAGACTTGTTTCTCACACAGTGGAAAACAGAGGATCTATCCTGCTGATATTTATAGACAAGTCTATTTCCTTTCGTTTACTTCTTCATCTCTGAGGACTCAAATCCATCCAATTATTTTCCCAGCAGTTGAGTAAACGACTGTTGCCAGCTCTTCCATGAAAGTCTCGGAGACTGGATTACTTTTCCTGTCTATTTATTTTATTTATTTTATTTATTTATTTATTTATTTATTTATACTCAGGGAGTTGAAGGGCTAGCTAAAATAGTGGTTTTTAATCAGGCCAACCTCCTCAGAATCGCTTAAGTTTGTGTCCAATATGACTTTCTGCAGTTATAACACACACACCAATTTATGTACTAAATATGTATAGATTAATTTTCATTGATCCTTTATTACAGAATAATCATTAAGCCTATAAAGAAGAAGGGCTAAAGACAGGACAGTTCACTTTTCAGTACGCCCTGCGTCAAACTGATCTTCTCAAGATCATACTTGGTGTTTCCTCGAGTCAGTGCAGATGTTTGACATTTTCCAACCTCAGCCAGATTTTTCTTGGTGTAGCCCAGTGTACAAGCGATGTCTTTGCAGTCTCTCACCTGATGTTACAAACAGCACACAGCTTTTTTTTTGCATGGACACCAGCTTGAGGCTATTCAGAGACAGAGACAGGCCTGACTTCATTCAAACCAGTGTTTGAAATTCATCAAAGAGGCACTAAGGCAGATGGAGCCGGTAAGCCAGACCTGGGACACTTTGCATTAGGCAAAGCAGATTCTCGTTGGAAGTCAGAGATATTTCTAGTAAAGCAGTACAAGATGCTTTTAATAACAATGCCTTGAATCTGTATCCCTTAAGCAGTCTATGAAAGCTTCAGCCACCATATATTAACTAAATATTCTTTCCTTTAACCCTTTAACCCTTCTTCTTCTTTGGCTCAATGATAATCTTATAATAAAGCATCATTGAAAATTAATCCATCTATGTATTTAATACATTAATCGGTGTGTGGGTTGTAACCGCAGGAAGTCACATTGGGGATGACCTTAAGCAATTCCGAGGACGTTGGCTTGTTTAAAAAAAAAAAATTTTAAAAAAAAATCCCTCTTTTAGCCAGCACTTCCATTCCCTGGGCACAAAATAATCAAACAAACAAAGAGATAGGTAAACAAATAAATAAATAAGAAAAAATTAGCCATTAGAAAATGGTATTGGGAAAGGACCCTTTGTGATGAGGAATATACATATATATATATATATATATAAAATTTATAGGACTTAAAGCAGCGCCTTTGGCCTTGGCCGGGGAGGTGAAGGGGGCGCGGAACGAAGTTGGGGCGGAACCATCGGGGCGGCACCGCCGTTTCCGGGGAGCGCTGGGCCGCGCGGCGCCGCCCGGAGCGAAGCCGCGTTGCACAGCCCGGGCAGCGCATGGAGCCCGTGGCCAGTGCGGGCACGGGCGGCGTTTGCCCGGCCCAGGGAGGCGAGGGGGGCACCGACCATGGCCAGGGGGACACCGACCCGGGCCAGGGCACCTCCGCGGGCGGGCGGACCCAGGGCGGCTGGGCGGGGGCGGCCGGAGGCAACTGGATGACGGCTCACCCCACGGTAGGCCGGGGCGGGGGGCGCTCGGTCACTCGGGGGTCCCGGTTTGCTTCCTGGATCCCGACGGGATTCCTCCCTCATGGATCTGAGGGACATCTCGGGCCCCCCCAAGGAGGTGTGCTGCGCCTGGAGATGTCAGTATGACACATATTGGGCGTCCCGAGGGGGTCTCCGGCCTTCGTGGGGTGGTCGGGGAATGCCCCCGATCAGCAGGGGAGGGGGGTATAAATCATGGAAACGCAGTCAGGAAACGTAAATGCCTTTAAATGTTGACTCCATCTTAATTTTTAGCGCACCAAAAACGCGGAGGGGTTTAATTTTGGCCATCACCCTATGTTGATGTGCTATAGCAAAAATAGGTAAAACGATTTACCCAAAAATAGGTAAAATTGCACAAAGCTAGAGCTGTTCCAGGAATAGATGTGATTCCTCATTTATTTGTTTATTTTGCTTGCTTTTTTAAGTGCAGGGGAATGCGAAAAAAGGAGCTTTTAAGATACTGTCAGAAAACAAGTCCTGCTTTTTGATTGCCTTAAAACTGGTTTCAGGCTTCAGTGGCTCCTAGGGCTGTACAGATTCTGGGTTTGGTCTGTGCATGCTTAATATAGCTTGTGTTTTCCTTCACCAACATTACTTTTTGGGTCTCAGTTCACAGAAATGATGTCACTTGATGTATCTGACAGTTCTCAAGTCTACGCTGCGTTTCTGGTGTACCTGGACCTCTTAGAAGGTAAATCATGGAATTGATTGGGTGGACATCTCAACAAATGTCTTTGCCTGTAGGAGCTGTTAAATTAATTGTTCATGCACTGGCAGGACCTTTCCTAGGAAGGCCTTGGTGCTCTTTCTGAAACTTCTGTTGCTGAAGGTTTTTATCCTGTGCCTACCTGGAGACGTTACAAAGATCTTATCCAGCACTTAGAGGTGCAGGGTTCCAGGGCAAAGACAGGCAGCATAGAAAAAAAAAGCAAGAGTAGGGGAAGGAAAAGGAACATAAAAAGGTAAAGTTACAGGTTCAGTAGTTGTGCATAGTCCTCATTTGTCGATTAATGTGAAGTTACTAAATCATAGTGTTTCACTAAGGGTACCATTTAGCAAATGGCTGATGTGTGCTGGCCTGTTTTCTGGAAAGGGCAAGGATTCCTCTAGGAAAGGAGATTGTTTGCAAGTGTGGTGGCAGTAATTTATAACAACTGTGGTAATGTTATGTAATAATGTAGTAATTTATAACAAACTGTAGATGTTGTCTTAGGGATGCAATTTAGTGGGGGACCCGGCAGTGTTAGGTCAGTGGCTAGACTTGATCTTAAAGGGCTTTTCCAGCCTAAATGATTCTGTGAAATCCAATGTAGTCTTCTGGTGTCTGCTAAGAGTGGAACAGAGTTATGTGATACATAAACTTCTGCCTGGATCCTTCCAAGTTGGCCTTATTGAAAAGGGACTGTGAGTAGGCAGCCAGCCAGCCTAATAAAAGTATTTCAGTTTTGCTTGGAGCCTGGTGGTTCTCAAGGTCAGGGAAGGGAGGGATTTTACAGGCCAGAAAGTGCTGTGTCTGTTATTGTTACACCTCTGAAGAAAATGCCTTAATAGGCTTTAAGAGAAGGTTTCTGTAATTCTGCAGCAAAAGCTTCAGCCTTACCCCTTCAAGCAGAAGGGGAGGGCGGTGTGTTATCATGAATCATGTTTTTAGCACCTGCTCTTTCTCAGTTCAGGATACTGATAAAGTCCAGATTTGGATTGCAGTGCTGCAGATGACAAAAGCCGTGTGGTTTTATCTTCTTTTTGCCTTTTTGGAAGAAAAGCTTTGTCAGACAGATCCCTGTTCACCATCTCTCAGCAGAGCTCTGGAGTCAGCAGGCTGGTACTGCTCCCTGGGTTTCTTTAACAGGATTGTCTCAGAAGGGGAATTTGGCAGATGAACGGGGGAGTTTTCCTGTGAGGAGAGGGAGGGAAAACAGAACCTTAGATGTTAACTTGAATATTATATTGGAATGATTAAAAGTTGTGTTTTGTGTCCTGGTCCCTCTCATCACTGATGAACCTTTCTAGGAAGAAACTGGCATGAAGTGAAGCCCGTTGGAGTAGCAGAACTGCAACTGGTGTGTTTACATGCACGTGCAAGAGAGCAGGAGGGTCTCCAGGTGATGGTGCCGGTGCCTGCCCACATCTTGATAAGCCATGAGAGGTGAGCATGTGGTCAGTGCTTGTCTGGTGTTACCAGTGACATAACATGAAGCACAGATGTATTTTACAGGCTGCTGATGGGTTTGTCAAGAGTGGAAGGGAGGGGGGAAACAAAGGAGTGTTGTAGGAAAGCAACATCTCAGCCTGTGAGCAGAGTTAATTTGGGTGCTGCAAACATACAGGCAGCTTGGAAGGCTAAAGAAATCTCAACTTTGCATCAGTTTCTGCCTCTCCCACTCTGGAAGTGGTGCTTGGATGTCAGCTTTCCACAGCAACTGACGCCTGCTGGTAAACACTCAGTATTGTTTAGAGCTGCATGTGCTCTAGGAGATAACCATGGATACCAAAGTATGTGTTTGGAGACAAGGTTAGAGTAAAAGACCTTCACAGCTTATGTTTTGGACATTCTTGTGCTGATTTTATAGTCTGGGAAATCTAGTGACACTTTTCGAGTTGCTGGACTTAAAAGTACCTAAGAGGAAAGAAATCCTCTTGGACCTGTCTAAGAATAAGTTTTTTTTATTGTCAAGTCTGTGGATAAACCTTATGTGGTTTGGTTTGCTTTTGTTTTGAAACTATACTTAGGCTACTTTCAACAGGAAATTCCTCTTACTTATCTAGAGTTTAATGTGTCTGTTATTTTTGACTTACTCTCCTTACACATGGCAGAGCAATTCTCAAGACAGCTCTGAATGTGTGATATTGCAGATATTTGCAGGCTAGAGAACTTCCACTTCAGTAATTTTACAGTATATTTTAACTGGCCCTTAGAGCAGCTCAGACACATAATGGGATTTACACCTTGATAAAGACTTCTTTCTTTTGCTGGTATTTGCCAGTCTGCCTGTGATGTCTCTGAAGACCTGGACTATTTCAGCAGCATAATATGGTTGTACATTTTTCAATTTCTTCTGTTTCTGCTCTTGGTAGGAGGTGGCTCAGGGCTGGTTTTACAGATCTTGCAGGCTTTTGCTGTTTCCTCTTGCTTTCTGGGCAGCAGCCTGACACAGTAGTAGGTAGCTAATTAATTACACTTAGTAGATGTGTGTGTGCACTCTAGGAATGATGTTTTTGCTTTTTTACTTTTAGGTTTTAGAAGTGACAGATTGCTGTCTTGCCAACAGACTTCTGTCTTCACTTTGCTGTGGGTTGGGTGAGGGGGAAGAAAATGATTTACTAGAGTAAATGGGGTTTAGTACTATCTATGTACCGAAAAAATCTTATATTTGCAAGTATTGTTCAATCACTTTTGTGGGCTTGGTCTTGCAAGAGAAATATGGTGTGATCTCCACACCAGAGGAAGGCTGTTGAGAGGTCTTGCAGGATGAAATGCTGGGTGTCATCCAGAAGCAGATCACGCTCTGTGTGTGTGTGTGAAAAGGATGTGCTGCAGTTCTCATCTCAAACGAGATTTGAAGTGGGAAAAGAAGGCAGCAAGTTAGGATGTGGGATCTTTGAGGAATTCCACCTACGTGCTGGGTCGTCGTGCTTGTTTAACGTAGTACATTTCCCCCTAGGCTGGAAACTTCGATTCCTGGCATTGGGTCAAGGCCAGAAGTGTGTTCTGATCGACTTTTAATGACAGATATTCCACTGCATGTATGTCCTATCTTTCTTTCACTGTGTCATTGGAGCTTTTCATTGGGAGCCTCTGACCTTGTTTGTTCTGTGGTGATACTGTTTGCTCTGCCTCTGGCACCGGAGTGTCTGGAATCCTTTACTGGAAGGATGTGTGTTAGGGAGGCAAAGAGTGAATGCATCACATTGATTAAAAGTACAGTTTGTGACTAGGTTTTGCTACAGAGCAACTACATAGGGCATGCTGTCACTAAAATGAGCTGAATCCCAGGCTGTAATGCCAGGTGAGTCTGTAAAAGCCTGTATGTGTTCAATATCCATGGGTGTTGTCAGGCTGGAAGATTGTGTGCACTTGTGTTTGTGTTGTTGAACGTGCATCTGCATTTTGTTCAAAGCAGTGCCTTGGATTTTGGTGTTACCTGCTGGAAGTAGAGGAGGTGTGAGTACAAGTGAATGCACCTCACTTAATGTTGAAAATAAGCCCTTGGAGGCACTTGGGAAAGTGAAAACATTGTATCCCCATTTCTGGGCCTGGAACTGCAAAAAAGCAAAAGCAGCCAGTAAATGGCAGCATTTATGAGCAGCATTTCCTTGCTTAACAGTAAGGCCTGGGTAGGTTTAAATGTGACAAATCAGTCCCTGGCAATCAGACTTCCATCTTCATTCTTCTCTGTGTTTTTCTAAGAGCTTATTGGTGAGGGGGAAGAGAATAATTTATTAGATATTGATGGATTTTAGTGCTGAAACGGTCTCAGATTTGCAAATAGGAGTCAATCACTCTTGTGGGCTTGGTCTTCCAGAGACATAAAGGGTGGTTTTCCTCTTCAAAGCCACATCAGCCAAGCTCTGTCTTCCCAGGTGTCTCATGAGGATTCTTACTTTGCTGCCACTGGGAAGTGTGTCCTTAAAAGGCCACAGTAAAGTTGCTGTGGAAATTACCAGCAAGACACCTAAGCAAATTACAAATACGAGTGCCCTACAAGAAAAATAACGTGCACAATGTTTTTAACCTGTCATGAGATTTCACAGTGTCCAGTTTGTGCATGACAGTCAACTGCTGAAGGCAGAAGCTGTTCTGCTTACTAAGCTCACTGCCCACTTCTAAAACAGCTCGATGGAAGCTGATCATCCTGCCCTGTCAGCGTAGGGCTGCACAGGAACTTGCTGAATCACAAAATCATGGGCTCTGAAGCACAGAGACCCCCAATGTAAATAGTCTCTTGCAGTCTGCTGCGTGCTGTGCGTGCTTGCTCTCAAAATGAAGATTGCTGAACCTTCTGTGAGCAGAGACCTGGGGAACACGGTGCAGCTTCTGTCTGTCTTGGCCCACTGTCTCAACCACGCACAGCTGGCTGAGGTTTGGAGAGCTGTGTGTTTGTACACCTCGGAATTCTGCAGGGATTCAGACTTGCAGGAGGAATTTGTAGGTCCTAATTTGCTGCTCATTAGGACACCTTAGTGCACACCAAGTACCTAATTGTCAGTGCTTTCCAGAACTGTGGCTCCCCAAAGGGGAGGAAGCAGTCAAATACCAGGAGTGCTGCTTCAGAGCTGGTAGGAATGACTTGCATAAACCAAGCTTAGCAAAGGTAGGAGGGCTCACAGTGTTGACAGCTGGATTTTTCAGATAGCCTTGAAAGCCTTGGTCCTTCGAGGACCAGGGAGTTCAGTTTCCAGATCTAATAGAATTAGGCACTGCCTGTCCTAGATAAATAACACTCTCTAAGCAAAATGTTACTGATAAACTGTCAGATTAAATGATATATTCCTGCCCTGTTTGTCTTCTGTGTGCAAGTGTTGGAAATGAAGGATGTAGTCAGTTGCCTGAGGTCATGGAGACCTGCAAAGTTTGATTTAGACTTCTGTTGTTAAAATGCTAACTTAATTTAAATGTGTCATTTTAAAGCTGATAAGCATCCTGAGAAAGAAATCTGAGGACTGGAAGTGATTTACTCTTTTCAAAATCCATAGATTGTGAAATAAATATCTAATCTGAAGAAGTCCTGTTATTTTAAATGCACTGGAAATGTGATGTGCTTCTCATCTTGCATCCTCTTGATGGTTTTGTCAGTAACTCTCCTGCTATAAGCATCATTTGAGTTTACTGATACAGTAAATAACACATTGAAAATGTAATTAAAGGCTCCTAAATGCAGACTCTTTATTAGTATTTTGTTTGGGGTTGATGTGCCTCCTACAGCAGAGTTGGTTATACAGTGTTGTGAGTGAATGTGCTGTAGTTGGTGTGTCTTGTAGGACTTTGCTGAATTCTGATTCCTCCATTTTGCATGGTTTGTCTTCGACTTCCATAGAGAAAAAGTCTTTATATTCCTCAGGGTTTCAACTCCTTTTCCTGACCAGTGTGGAACATGGTGTTTTCTTTGCTTGTAGGGTTTTTTTTTTTCAATTACAAAAAGCTGAGTTTCTTCTAGCATTCCCCATTCCTGTAATCTGGAGACAAACCCCAAGGAATAGTGGTGTCCTTTTACACCTTCTCTCACCACCCTGTGCTCCTTCTCACATCTTTCAAGGCACTGGGCTGATCTTGCTGCCTGCCCTGCAGCTGGGCCTGGAGCAGCGTTCCTGATGGGGAGCTGTGCTGGCTAAATTCAAGGAATTGTGCTTCCTGGGAGGTTTCCCCTGCTTGGTGCTGACCCAGTGTGGTACAATGGCACGCTCCAGTGCACCGAGTAATGATCTCTGCTAGTGGCACAGAGACCAACTTGTGTTGACTCTGCAGCCCTGCCTTGGGTGGAGGGGAGGGAGCGGTTGGGGCTGGCCGAGCCTGCAATGAATTATTCATCCCAGTATAAAGGGCAGATTGAAAGCCTTTGGCTTTTATGGGATGGAAGGCAGTAGTTCCATTTCAGCTCAATGGAGCACTATGCAACCTCCATAAAACTGCTCTGAGCTTTCAGTGTTACGCTGCTTCTCCGAGGCGCTTGCATGGGATGTGGCAATGAAATGCCCTTTTGTTCATCACAAAACTTTCTGCTTGTGCTGTCTTTCTTTTATGGTTCTGTTCTTAGTTTTTGGACAGTGATTTGAAACCTCAAGGTACAGCTGCCTCAGAGTCCCCAGCTGTATACCTGGTTCTTTCTCTGGGGAGAGGAGGGCAGTGTTGTTTTGTTAGGAGCAGGTCATTAGGAGAGACAGCACAGATTTCTGATGGGTGTTGAAGGCCTACTTTAGTACCAGGATAGGGGAAAGATGGAAAATTCCCCTCATCTCTTTGGATGGATTGGTATGGATTTCTTTGTTTTGTTGTTGGGTTTTGGTTTGGTTTTAAGGTATTAATTACAACAGTAATAGAAGACCAGGTAAGCTCACTGTTGCCATTTAGCATAGGCAGATACAGGTAACATTTACAGTGCTGTTACATTCACTTGAGTGCTCCTTGCATGATGTTAAGTTACACTTGCTCTTAAGACTAATCCTTTGGTAGAAAAAAGCAATCTCTGTTGACAGTAGTTTGTAGTTTTCTAGAAAAGCTTTTCCAAGCCCTTTTTCTGATGCAATGTGCTTTAGAAATGCCAGCTCTTTACTCTGGATAACAGTGTCCCCTTCATTGTGTGAGGTGAACTCCTTTGCATCTTCTGCAATGTGAGGTGAATGTGAGTTTGCTTCCCGGGGGGGAAAAATGAGGGCTTGTCCTGCTTGCATTTGGCTTTTTGGGAGCAGATTCTGGATTGTAGTGAACATGCAGGCACCATCAGTCTTTAGAAATGGGCTTTCAGGCTATGCTGGAAGCCTCGGACTGCATCTGTAACAGATGAGAATACTTATTAAAAAATACTTAATCTTATTCTACTTATGGGACTTAAATAAGACTTTTCCAGTAATTCTTGTGATGTCTGTATTCCCCTAGCTTATATATGTTATTTTCCTTTCACACTGCCTTTGTTCAAGACCTACCTTTTTGTGTGGGAAACCCGAAACTTCTGGAACTTCTGAACTTACTCACTTTACTTGGCTTTTCTTCCTGAGGAGGGAGAGAGAAGGGAAAAGAGTGATTGGCAGGGTATTTTAGCTCAGACTTCTCCCTGTGCATTGCAGGAACATTCAGGATTGATTGTTCTGTGTCCTCTCCTGGGGCTCTAGATTTTTTTTTTCCCAACCAGGTAGTTATTGTCATAAATCCTGAGAAGTTGGCACAGATAGGGTTGACTGCCCCTGATCTCCCTAGCCAGGCTGAGCCTATGGATGAACACGTGCTCAGGTGATGGAGTATTGTGTCCCTCAGGAGGTGACAAAGTGATATGGTGCATTTTGCTGGATGTCTTGGTTTCCTCTGTTCCAGGGGCTTCTCATGTTTGACATTTTCAGAAACATTAAATCCACTTTTATTAAAGCAAACCCCATCTTTTATAACCGACATCAGCTGTATGGTACAGCAGGTGTACTGGTCATTAAGGAGCTTATTTATAACCATGAACTTGTAGCTGAAATCAGCTGGCTCTGTTGGGGGTGTTAACACACGGGCTTCTTGTCTAGGGCTTCATTTCAGTCATTGAATACAACTGTTGTGTGAGATGGGCAGCTGTATCTCTTGAATTAAAGTCTTCTTGCTTCTTTAGAAGGTCAGTTGCATTCTTTGAATTTCAGGAGGCCAACAACACTTCTTGCCTTTTTTTTCCCCCTAAACGGTGTTAGATACCTCAAAAAGCTATACCATCCTGCAATATTTCATCTTCCTGTTTATGGCAGGTAGCAAGTGTAGTGAAATCAGAACCCAGATGTTCTCTGACTCCTTTGAAATGTCTGCTGGTGCAGAGAAACGTTGTGAACACGCTGGACACAGAGGCTGACGGTGATGCCTTCAGGGGAGGAGAGGAAGGGACGGCAGCATCCGATACAGACTTCCTGAATTCCAAAGCTTATTCTTCTAAAAGATACCCTCTCACCAGTCTGCAGATGTGCTGCATTGCATTATGCTAGTTGTGGTATGCACAAATGAGAGCTCTTGGTTTGGGTTGCCTGTTGGAGAGAATGGGGAAGAGGAAAACTGCATTAGCAGCTGTAATTCCTTATGGCGATAGCAGCTGATTCCCCACGTACAGTGGAAAGCACTGGACGCTGGGGACAGCACTTAGCAGGTCATCCTGAGGCAGTGGCATGGCTTTGTACCCTTTACATAAACCCTGGAACTTGGTCTCCTGAAAAGTAAGTCAGGGATGCAGAGAAATGTGGTTAATCTGTTGTCAGGACCTGGCCGCATTTGGGTCGTGGCGCATCTTCTGAGTCGTAAGTGCTAAATGGGGGGAAATAAAGGTGCAGATGTTGGTGCTTGGTATAAGGAGTTTATCTTGCAGTGCAAGGAGAAGTCATGAATGATCAGAAATGTAGATCTGAGGCCTCACTGTTCCATCCATCCCCCAATAGACTAGGAGGAGAAATGGTGATAGGTACTAAAGAAAATAGGAAGGAACTTTGGCCCTGGCTGACAGGTGAATACAGACACTGCCTGAGTCTGCTCCCAGGTACGGGGCTGTCCACACTCAACACCAGTTTGTTTTCTTTGGCTCCCAAAATATCTTTCATGGGTAGCTGTGCCCTTTTATTTGGTCTTTTATTGTTAATTCTATATCATGTTCCCAGGAGAAGGAGAGAGATTAATATCCATTGCTTCCTAAAAGCCATGGATAGTTCTTTCCTCAGTGGGTCTCTGCCAGTTGTCTGGCCTCACCAATTTGTTCAGAGCTTCCTCCAGACACTTGGTAGTGAGGTGTGAGGGTGGGGAGGCCCTGGCACAGGTTGTCCAGAGAAGCTGTGGCTGCCCCTGGATCCCTGGAAGTGTCCAAGGCCAGGTTGGACGGGGCTTGGAGCAACCTGGGCTAGTGGAAGGTGTCCCTGCCCATGGCAGGGGGTGGGACTGGATGAGCTTTAAGGTCACTGCCAACCCAAATCATTCCATGATTCTGTGTGTGACAAGTGGATTCTTGCTGTGTACCCCTGAACAGGGGCTGGAAGTGACAGGAGCAGAAGGTGCCCAGGTGACCAGTACAGTCTTTCTTACCTTATTTGTTCAGTTGTTGTGAAGTGTGCTGTTGTAGGAGAGCCAGACTGTAGCTTTTCACAGCCACAGTATCTCTGTTGCAATCACTGCCTATATTGTATTGCCTTGCTTTATGTTTGGGCCAGTGGTGAAAGCAAAAGGCAAGGCAGTCCTGGATTTAGCCAGACTGAATTATGCACAGTTCAGAACAGAGATGGATCCTTAAGAAGGTCACAGGCTTAGCAGTGCAGGCTTTCCAGGCTGCTCTTTATTCTCTGCTGCCTTCCATTTGGCTTTTATTAAGGGATCAAAGAGGTTTCGAAGGAAGATTATGATTAAAGTTTGAAAGCTGATGCATTTAGAAAGAGCCTTATTTTCAGCTGCAGTGTCCAGCTTCAGAAATGGATGTCTTCTGGTGGGTGAGATCTCCAGGGCACGTGAAGTGAGGGTGGTTTTTCCCAGTGAGTAGCTGTCCTGTTCCCAGAGCATAACCTCTTCCAGCAATCCCAGACAAGCCCTCTGGATGAAGGAGAAAGCTTCCTGTGGAAATCTCGGTGTGGGGGTTTTTATTGTTCTGCCCCTGGGCACCACTCTCCTTCAGTACTTGTTCCCCAGTCGTGCCAGGAATCCAAAGACTCCAGGGATCAGTGTTGTCCTCAGCTCTGAACCGAAAAGTAACTGCCATGTTACTCTTAAAATAAGCTAAACAGGAAAAATTGCATAACTTTGTCTTGAATTTTTAAAGAAGACATTATTTATGCTGACTGTCCTGAAGAACATTAGTCTTGTGGCTTCTAGTCTAGACAGGGAGGTAGAGAAACCTGGCTTGGGCTCCTGGGTCTTCCACAGTCTGGCAGAGAACTGTGGCACAGAGACTGGAAGACTTGCCTCTACAGATGGATCAAGTCTTAATTATTTAGTTCTCTAATTGAACACCAGGTGTTATTTAATTAGATTTTTTTATTTCAGCCTAATGAAAACAGGGCCATTAGAGATTGCCATGCTAGGATTGTGGTAGTTGAAGGATGGCTGAGGCACGTGCACAGGAATGCACCTAGGGAAAGCTTAGGAGCGTGTGTTGTGCCATTTCCAGCAGAAATGTATGAAACTGGTATATTTGGATAAGATTCTCTGTTATTTTCTTTTGTTTCTTGATTATATGAATTTGGAATTTTATTAGAACAGATACGATATTTTCTTTAGTGGAGACAAGTTTGCAGAATAAAACTAGGCTGAATAAAAATAGCAATTGTGCACTTCTGCCTTTGTGCCATCACAGGTGGTTGTGGACTCCTTTCTAACTGAATTTTTTTCTTTTTCTAGGTTAAGGGAAATACTGAAAGAAGCCTCTCTCCCCCCAGAGGATCCTGACACCCCGCTGTCAGTTACCTTGGCCATAGTTGAGACAGATTCCACAATAGTCTATTATAAAATGACTGATGGCATTGTAATGCCAGACCCTCCTGATGATACTGAAGATGGGGACAATAAACAGTGGAGAAAGAAAAGAAAGAAGCTTTTCAAATGATCAGGACAAAACCAAAGACTTTTCTTGAACTCCTGTGCTCAAACCTAAACAAATCCAGGAAGCGATGTATGTAAATAAGGGCTGTGCTACCCTCTGCCTTGGCAAATCAAGGATCTGTTCAGGGAGAACAGAGGCTTGTGCAGCTGCACTGGAATGAAATGCCATTTGGGGTATGAAATGGGTCATGCTTTGAGACAGATTGATCCTGACTAATAAATGTACTTGTGAGATGTTTGCAGAGCTGGGCTCCTTTCTATCTGGTCAGGTATACAGCAGAATAAACACATCCTTACCCACACTGTAATTACTGCTTACAGGTAAATCTGAAGGGTATCTGGCAGGAATACTGATACCAAGTGAAGAGCTTTGTAGTTTACAGTGTCTTTGTTCTTAGCACTGTCAAAAGCACTCATGCTGCCCCCCAGGCTACATTTCTGAACGCTTGCTTGCTTTCCTCTGCTTTTGGAGAGAAAGCTTTTCCACAGAAATACTTTAATTTTTTTCCCTGCAGAGGGAAAACTGATTATAGCAACACCACAGGCAACTAAAACACCAAAGTGTGTCACCTTCTGTGGTATAAGTGAACACTAGTTATCTGCTTCATGCACCAAGCAGGTTTCTAAGCCCATTGTCATTCCTAGGATTTATTATTTTTTTGGACATAGCTTTGCATGTTGGAACTGGCTGCCCAAGAGGTGCTTCAGCTAAGAGTCAGTCAGGAGGAAAAAAAATTACTTTTAGTTTCTTCTACAGGAATTTTCCACCTCTTTCACATAGAGATCTTCTTCAGGTTAAACTTAGAGTTCCTTGGCAATCAAATAGCATCCTAGGAGCAGCTTCTTGAGCACAAAAATGCCCGTGTGACAGCTATGAGGCCAAGGATCACACATTCAGAATGTGAAGCACAAGAGCTCTTTTTCTGCGTGGGTATAAGAATGGGAGTGAATCCAAAAAACCAAGCTGGAAATGAAAGACCATTTACTATCCCTGTGACTAGGGTGGATGTTTCTATAGCTGTGGAGTTTGAACCTGCTTTGGCCAAATATGCTGAGAGACAGAATGATCCCACAAGGAGAGCCTGGGGCAGGATGGCCCTTGCACCCTTGGAGGAGAAGGGTCACTGTCACCTGGAGCTCTGCATGGCACCTTTTCCCCATGCAGCAAGGGAGGACTGAGGGTCTGAGAGCTTTAGTCATGGAGAAAGGCAAAGAAAAATTCTCTCTCTGTGTTGCTCCTCTCATGGAGGAAAACCATTTTATTTTGGTTCAATGCCATACTGCCTTAAAAGGGTACCTGTGTGCTGACTCCTGACATGCTGCGTGTGCCCTTCACATCAAAATTTCATGTGCTCTGTGGCTTATTCCATAAAGTAGGTCTTGCAATTCACTGGGCTACATCCCACCAGGTAAATTGTCCTTGTTAGAAGCTGTTAGGTACCTCAGCCCTGCTGTGAGCATGTGCTGGAAAAGAGCTGGGTTTGTGTGACAGAGGCTTTAACAAATGGTGCACATGGCAGAATTTATATCTAAGTGACACGTACTTAACCCCAAAAGCAAACTATTTTGCATTTGCTTCAATTTCTGGGAAATACTGCCAGTTTGCTGTAGGACTGATGCTTGGCTTTACCCTTCATTTTATTATTTCCATGCACAGAAAGAGGAGCATAACTCAAGCCTCCTTTTCTATCCTCTGAAAACTGCTGATCCAGGCTCCAGAAGCCGAGTTGGAGAAACTGTGTCCAGAGGCTTTGATTTCTATTTCTTCTTGTGTCCCACTGAGAAATGATTACATGGGCCTTTTTCCAGCCTCTCTAGATTGTGGTGGTTCTTTTTTTCTGAGGGAAAAAAGCATAGAAGAATAAATAATATCACAGCACTGTTTGTCCCATAGGTATTACAATGTAAACACGGGGATTTTAAATAAGCTCGGCGCCAGCTGTGCTGTTCCTTTACATGCCACTGAAGTATTTCTCTCTGTCAAGTCAACAACACAGACTGGAGCCTCTGGTCTTCCAGGCACTGAATAAAGATGGGAAGAGACTTCCCTTAGAAGTGTATCAGTTCAGAGCAGTTGTGCACTGACATTCCTGAATCCATAGTATCTTGGTGCTGTGATTGAAGTGTTCAAGCATAACTCTGCTTTGTGTTTGTGAGACATCCATGGAAGCATGAGCCATGACAGCTGGCCTTCACACCACTGCAAAGCCAGCTCTTATTTCAGCCCAGAACATTTTACAGGCTACATCTTGTCATCTTTTAAAGGCTTTTTTTTTTTTAAGTTTTATTTGCCAAGCACAGCTTGATTTGTTTTACTGATCCCCCTTGACCAACAGCAGGTGTTTTAAAATCTTGACAGTATCATTTTCCGGTAGATTATTGTTTCAAGCTTTTTCTCTCTTCAGAAGGATGTTTGCATTGAAGCTTCCCCACCGAGTTAAGAATGACAGAAAAGCAAAGTGATGTTCTGGTGTGGGTTTGGCAGCAAGACTCGACGCCCGGTTACGTAAGTCAGCGCCCGCCTTTGCTTATGCAAACTGTGCTTCCTTGAGGCATTGCTGGCACCATCACCCCAACTCCTGCATTCAGCCTGACTGTTTGCAACGCACACAGAACGTTTGATGTGCAAAAACACCAGTGGAGAAGCAGGGAGCCTTGTCAGATGCATGGAGGGGAGCTGCGGTTGCAAGAAACGCTGCAGCGGAAGGGAGCAACTCCCACTTCCCTGTCTCCAGGCTGGGCGAGCAGGAGCACATGTGGCTGTTTGGCAGCAGCTCCTCTTGTGGGAGTCCCCTTTGTGGCTCTGTGTGTGCTCTGTGTCAGCTCAGTGTGGAGGGACACTGGAGCTTTGGCCTGTCATCCATCCCTGCTTCCCAGGGCACGCAAGGGTGGCAGAGATGGCAAGCAGTGATGGGTGAAGGTGTGTTGCTTCCACATCCTAAGCAGGATCCCATCCCCTAAAAAATGGCTCTCAGCATCCCTACAAAACACTCCTGTTCCTCAGAAATCACTAGAAGAAATATATGGGCTCTTGCAACTCGTTCTCAAGCTGGACAAGGTTTTCCACAGGATCTTTTGCTTGGACACAACACTGGAATATTAATAACATTACTAAAGCCAAGCAATCTTCATCTTTTTTCTGGGTCAGCAAACCAACGAAGTTTATTTGTTTAATTTAAAACTTTTTTTTCTAATAAAGAATCCATGTGAATTTACTGATCATCCTACTAGTATTGCAGATCTGTAGGAATTAAGATGTATCATAAGTTGTCCCAGTAGTTTCCAGGAAACTAAATGCTATTAACTAGCCTGCAAGTCCTGTTTTATATAAATGGGCTCATTGTTAACCTCCTCTAGTCTTCCATGGACCAGTGATAAGACCCAAAGGAATGACATGAAACTGCCAGGGGAGGTTTGGGTTGGATCTCAGGGAAAGGTTCTTCCCCCAGAGGCTGGTTGGGCACTGCCCAGGCTCCCCAGGGCAGTGGGCACAGCCCCAAGGCTGCCAGAGCTCCAGGAGGGTTTGGACAATGCTCTCAATAACAGGGTGGGATTGTTGGGGTGTCTGTGCAGGGCTAGAAGTTGGTCTTGATGATCCTTGTGGGTCCCTTCCAGGATATTCTCAGGATATAATTCAGGATATTCTATCATTCTAAAACCAGCTGCAGCTGCACCTCATATTTCAGAGTACCCCAGGGAGCTGATGGCTTCTCTGTTTCTTTCCCTCATTTCTCAGAAGCTCCCACCTAGGTTGGCACCATAAGGCCAAGGAACCCAGACTCACTGCCTTCAGCAAATCAGACTGACAGCCCATTTGCCAGCAGAATTAATGAGCACTCCGACTCCTGATTAGTTACACACAGCCTGCTGTTTTCAAAGCACCTGACTGACATAATTTATTGCCCTGACAATTTATTGTCTCATTAATCATTCTTTGCATCCCCACCTAGCTACAAGCTTCTCCTCATGTTTCTTGTCTGGCCTTCCAGACAAGTTTGCCAATCCAGAATGGCTCTGCTCATCTTTTTCATGGCTTTTCTTTTTTCTCCTTTCTCACTCCTCTAGTCATCTCATCAGCAAATTTTTTACTATTGCTTGCTGCCTTCTTGGTCTGTGTTTCATACGTAGCTCCACATCCCTTCATTACCCTCAAATTTATCTTTTCATGCTATCTGGGAGGTCTCCTTTCTTTCCGACCTTCCTGTCTTCAACTGAGGTGCCTGGATGATCCATGGTGCCTTTCTCTGTCCTAATCCAGCTACCAACTGGTCCTCTTAATTTCACCAGACCAATCCCGTTTACCACCAAAAATTTGGGTAAAATCTGAAGCAAGGTCTTGTGAGCCCTATACCACTGTCCAGCCTGCAGAGAATCATAGAACATCCTGAGCTGGAAGGGACCCACAAGGATAATCAAGTCCAGCTCCTGGCCCTGCACAGACACCCCAACAATCCCAACCTGTCCCTCAGAGCGTTGTCCAAATGCTCCTGGAGCTCTGGCAGCCTTGGGGCTGTGCCCACTGCCCTGGGGAGCCTGGTCAGTGCCAACCACCCTCTGGGGGAAGAACCTTTCCCTGAGATCCAACCTGACCCTGCCCTGACACAGCTCCAGCCATTCCCTGGGTGCTGTCCCTGCTCACACAGAGCAGAGATCAAGAGGCTCCTGGAGAGCGCTGCCTTCGTGGTGCAGGGTGGCTGTCACCCCCCTTTCCACCCCCCAAACACCTCGATGAACACCCAGCACGGCTGTTGGCTGGGTAAATCCGCAGGTGGAGCTGGCTGGAGCCAGCCGGTGGTGTCTGCACCAGAGGGCGCTTAGGCACTGCCGAGCCCGAGCCTTCCTGCTCCGGGAAAGCTGGAGCTCTGCAAAACTCCCCTCGCACTCTGCTCCTGGTTCTCATAAACAAAAGGAGGGGAAAAAAAACCCCTGTCAGCAGCAACCCCTGCGATGGCAATGCTCCCATCTTTAATGCTGGAATGATATTACTGAAACCCAGCTGAAGAGGGACTTTGGACAAGGAATGTGGTGACAGGACAAGGGGAGAATGGTTTCAAACTGAGAGAGAGTAGGTTTGGATTAGATATTAGGAAGGAATTGTTTACTGTGAAGGTGGTGAGGCCCTGGCACAGATTGCCCAGAGAAGCTGTGGCTGCCCCATCCCTGGAAGTGTCCAAGGCCAGGGCTTGGAGCAACCTGGGCTAGTGGAAGGTGTCCCTGCCCGTGGCAGGGAGGTTGGCATGAGATGATCTTTAAGGTCCCCTCCAAACATTCTAGGATTTTATGATTCTATGAAATGCCAGCCTGGGTTGAGGCTCAGTCTAAAAACAGGGCTCAGGGATGCTGGCAGGTTCAGTCCTGGATCTTCCCAAACAACCAAAGGGCCAAAGGGCTGTGGAAGTTGAGGCTGCCCTTGCCCTCCCACCTGAAATCCTGGAAACACGTACACAGTGTCTGCTGAGGGGGATGCTGTGTGATGCTGTGAGGTGAAATCCTGTGCCCTGAGCTATACAGACCACAATTGCTCCGTTTTTCGCATTAATTTTGAGTCCTGCAAGTGACTTTGCTGTAGTAATTTTGTATTCTCACGGACAAATGCATTGCAAATCATAGAAACTAAATGGATCTGAAGTTTCAACTTTATCTTGGAGGTCTTTTCCGACCTTAATGATTCTCTGATTCCATTGTTTGCCCATGCCCCTGATTTCCGTGGGCAGGAGTTACCAAATCCTTCTGCAGACCTGAAGTCCCCTGCCCTCCCCATGCTCCCAGCCAGCCCAGACACTGTGTACTCAGGTGTCCCCTCCTTTGTGACAGGTGAGCATCTCCTCAACACACTGCTCTGATAGGACCATTTTATGGTATCACCATAAAGTTGGTGGGTGAGATTTTCCATCACAATGGACTTTTAAACAATGGAGTGAAAAAGAACATGATTTTGGCATTCCAGGGGGGCTCAGCTAAACCTCCCTGCTTATTAATGGCATTACATGACTTAATTAGGCTGAATAGTAGAGGGTTCAGAACACTGATTGTTGTCCACTTGTCCATCTATTAGCAGAAAAACAGGACTTTGGGGTGTTTAAATCCCTCCTGACCGTCTGGATCCTCTGCAGCTGATTTTTCCAGCCCGGAGCCTCGGGCAGGGTGTGAAGCAAGGGCAGTTACAGCAAAACACCACAGAAGAGTCTTTTGGCTGTCCAGTGCTTCCCCTCTGCTGTCTGCATGTGTTAGACACTGTGGTAGCCTCTAATTAAACAGCCAATAGGTTTCTCAAGACCCCTTTACCTTTTAATTCCCTCTCATATGATATAAAATTACATCCTCTGTAACAGGAGTTGAGCCCAGCACAGTGGAAATCCAGGCTGCCCACATACCTCCTGCCCAGAACCTTGCAGTCTCCCTCCTGGATTCATACATGTACCTTTTGAAAGCCTAGAATAAATATCCAGAGGGAAAACTGCAGCTTGAAACCAGCCATAAAAGATCATATTCACCATAAAAGATCATATTCACTATAAAAGAACATAAAGATGGCATAAGTAATACAGTATTGTGCAAAATAAGTGGCCAAGAGAGACAAAAATTACTTGCTGTGCCTAAAAATATGTTGCATTCTTCAGGAAATTGTAGAGCTAAAGAGGAATTGGTCATCCTCCCAGAAAAATTTAATTCACTGAAAAAACAAAATTGAAAGTAGAAGGAAAGTATTAAATCACTTGAACTCCAGCATTTAAAATATATTGATTATTTTCCTGAGAAGCAGGTTGCTACTAGTCAGGAATTTATAACCATCCCTGTGTTGAGAAGGGATGGGCTGAGCTGATGCCCTTGCTGAGCTATTGCTAAAACAAAATTACCAAAACAGAGTGATCACAATTACCAGCAAAATGGATTTGGAGATGAGATAGTGTGATGGTGAGAAAGTGTTTAGGGAAGAAATTGTGAGTTGTAGATATCAAGAGAAGTGTCAGGGTGGAAGGAGGTTGCTCATGGACTTATTCAAGGGTTGATCTCAGGTCTGGTGTGGTTCAAGTGTTTTAAATGATGGTGTTGGACTAAACACAAGCACAAAGTCAATGAAGTGTCAAGGCAGAAAAAAATACAGAAAAATATGGAAATTCTGGGCTGTAAACTTTGGTTTCCAGATTAGGATGAATGGAAACCAAATGGGGGAAGCTTTTAGCAGCTTCTCACAGAAGCCACCTCTGTAGCACCTCTGCACCAAAACCTGGCCAGGCAAACTCAGTACGTTTGGTCACTCTCAGCAAAGTGTCTCCAAATGACAAGACTGTGAGAAGACAAATGCAATTTCTAGGACTTCTCAGGCGAAATATTCCCAGTAGAGACACGTATCCCAGCAGGTACCAGCACTGGGCACCTGGCAGCCTGCAGTGCTGGGCATTCAGGTTCCATCAGCCAGAGTGGGAACGGTGAGTCCCTCCTAGAACAGAGAGTGAAGGACTGGGGGTCAGAAAGCACAAATGGGTCCTTAAATAGGCATCTGCACACGCTCAAAGGCTTCTTCCCCACATGATCAACCCCGATTCCCCTGGAAATGGAAGTCCACAGTGAGGAATATCAGGTCAGGCAGCGCTCAGCTGGTCCCTCCGGCCCTCGGAGGATGAGGCAGCTCCTCGGAGGACTCCACACACACACAGACCCTCTTCTCCATGGTGGGAGTGAGAGGAAACAGTTCCCACGTGCAGGCTGCCTCCCACAGCGTGGAGGTTGTGTTACATCCAGGAATTTGGTTCCAAGACCATCAGGCTAGGATCAGAGCTAGCAAGAAACGGTTTTGAAGAGTATTTTTTTAAACCCGGCTATTACAATGTGTTGTCAAAGTAATGCATTCAGTTAAAAGAGTTTTAGCAGAGCAGAGGGAGTTTACATAGCAGCTGAAAAAACCCAAAAACCTCTGGGTGGTAATTTACCCAAGTCAGACTAATTCCCATCTAGCTTGTTCCCCAGCAGCATCTTTAATTGCTGGAGCCCATGTGAGGAAAGGAAGATAATAATTAGCTGAGCAGTTTTCTTGCCATTGCTGTGAGCCTGCAGGGACTTTCCTTTCCAACATTTATCATTTGGTTAAATCATTTTGTTCTAGTGGCTTGATAAAAGGGAGAGCTGGGATGGAGGTAGGGTGTTTGTGTTGTGCTGTCCAGGGTATTTATTTCTAGGATACTTCAGGGAGGTGAATTTTGTTGGCACATCCAAGAACAGGAGGGAATTTGGGTCTGTCATAGGAAGTTTTAGGGTTGCAAAGCCTGGCACTAGGAGATCCCAGAATTTAGGCTGCTTGTGCATCCTGAACCTGATCTTCTTGTCACCCTGAGCTTGATCTTCTTGTGGATAAGTTTTAAGTCTTTATTTATAGGTTTCAGTACTTATTTTTCCATTCAGTAAATGTGGAGCTGCTCAAAAGTCCTTCTTATCCTTCTCATCAGCATGTTACTTTATAAGTTATTAATCAAAGGGTGTCTGGATGTGGCCCTGAATACAGAAGTCCTGCCTTTGGGGTGTTTCACCAGAATATCAAAACAAAGCACAAATATTAGTGAGCTGTGAGCATTGTAATCCTATATAATTAGATGAGGAAATTAGTCAGGGGTGATGCTACTTCCTTTTGCAGCCAGAGATCTGAAGAACAGAGATTAAGGCCGTAAGTGTCTATTAATTTCCAGTGCTGAGTTTCAGATAATGGGTGCTTAACTTTTTAATTTAATTTAATTGCTTGTGCCTAGCAATTCAACTTCACTTCACTGGTTCAACCTGCTGTGGAAGCAATAGCTAAACCAAAAAGTCTTCACACCTTGAAGTAAACTTCATTTCATGGAGTTGAATTGGGATATAAAGAGGAGAAGGGACTTGTTCAGGGCTTGTGTGTGCTCCCACCACTTTGGTATGCAGCAAGTCCACCTTGAAATAACTCATCACAGCAATAAAGCCCTGCACCTCCTAATTAGTTGGCTTTGGGTTTTTTGTTTTGTTTTGGTTTTTTTTTGTTTTGGTTTGTTTTGGTTTGGTTTTTGGTTTTGTTTGTTTGTTTGTTTTGTTTTTGTTTGGTTGGGGTTTTTTGGATTTTTTTTGTTTTTTTTTTAAACTTCATCTCAGGGATAACCCTGTGGATTAAGCAATGTTAAGATAGCTACAAGTCACAGTCCCCTGGTTGGGGCTTGGCACAGCTCCCCACACTTGGTGTTTCTGGAGAGTTGGGCTCTGGCTGAGTGTTGCCTCTCTCAACACTTGGCACCTCAGCCCAGCAAACTGGCAAAAACATCTTGTTTTTTTTTTTCTTCATAGAATTGTTTTTCTGCCAATATATTCAAATCTTAATGGGTTTTTCAACACCTTTGCAGCTCGGGTGGTTTTCTGTTGGATTTACTGTACCCTTCCCAGGCAGTGGCTGCTCCAGGATTGGTGTGCAGTTTTAGAATCACAGAAGGGTTTGGGTTGGGAGGAACCTTTAAAGGTCACCCAGTCCAACCCCATGCCATGAACAGGGACATATTCCACTGTAACTTCAGCCATTGCCGACTGGATTCGACTTCTGAGCCTTGGACTCCCCTCTGTTGGTGATGTGCTTTGCTTTGATACACCTCTCCATAAATCTACCTGTGTATACATAAACCCTCCTCTTTAATGCCTCCTACAGCAGCAAGCTGTTCTTCTTTGCCCAGAGTCTCCAGATGGTGCTGAAATCTTCAGAGCTTTGGGGGTTTATTTGTTTGTTTATTTTTAGATAACTTCACACACTTGGGCCCTCATCAGGATGCCTCAGCCTTTCCATTTACCAAACAATCTCACTTTTAGCTCAGTTTTTGTCCTCGCTGCCTGTGATGAATCGTCTTGGTTTATTGTTACTGTTGGTGCTGAAGTTCATTTTCTAAATCTCTGTTGTTTTTTCCCCTTCCCAAAATAAATTTGCAATTTCCTCTGCGTTGCGATCTGTTATTTGCTTACCTCCCTGCTGGATCCAGACCAAGTTTGCTGAGGAGACTTGGCTATTAAAAAATAAAAAAGAGAACCACTGATCTCACGTGCTGAGCCCCAGGCCCAGCTCCACCACCAGCACCTTTGGAAGGGTCACACTACATCCATCCTCCTCTGCTTTGGTGCCTTTGGGGAATTAGCCCCCAAATCAGCATTTGGCAAACATACAGCTGTAACCAAGTTGGTTTTATTTTGGGGGGGGGAATGCTGAGCATCTCCAAGGATGGCAAAATCAGCAGCCCTATAGAAGAGCAGCTCAATTATGCATTCTACAGCTTCCTCATGAGGACCAGAGGAGGGGCAGCACCGATCTCTGCCCTCTGTGAGCAGGGACAGCACCCAGGGAACAGCTGGAGCTGTGCCAGGGCAGGGTCAGGATGGATCTCAGGGAAAGGTTCCTCCCCCAGAAGGTGGTCGGGCACTGACCAGGCTCCCCAGGGCAGTGGGCACAGCCCCAAGGCTGCCAGAGCTCCAGGAGGGTTTGGACACTGCTCTGAGGGACAGGGGGGGATTGTTGGGGTGTCTGTGCAGGGCCAGGAGTGGGACTGGATGGTCCTTGTGGCTCCCTGCCAACCCAGGGCATTCTGCCCTTCTATGTTTCTCTGGTTCCATGCATATATCCTGTTTTCCTGGTCAGCAGAGCTGGCTGTGGCAGTGTCCTGGCCCTGGCAAATCTTGGTGTGCTCCCAGCAGCCAGTATGAACCAGCATTTACTGTGTGAGCCAGAGAAACCCTCACATTGGGGCTGGGAGGAAAAAAAACCCACCAAGTCTGACTCAGCAAAAGTTGCTTATTTTCCTACTGTCATCCGTTTTGGGGAAAAAATTCCCAGTGCTCCTAATCACATTGTGCAAGCATTAGGGAAGAAAACATGATTTTAACGGAAAGTTGGGACATTTTGTAGTTCATTTTTTTCACAATCAGCTAGAGTATCATCTCTGGGCAACTCCCCTGCCTGTGCAGCTCCTGCTCACAGGTAGTGGCCCCAGAGCAAAGCCTCTGCCGTGGCCAGCAGCTCCAGCACCTCTCCCTCCATCCCACGTGGGAGCCGGGTGTCCCCTTTCCCCACCTTTGGTTTTGGAGCGAGCGCTGCAACTCGTCTCTGGCTCAGGCTATATTTAGCTGCTGTTTGGTGGCATTTCCAGCTTTCTATTTTTGTAAATGCCATTTCCCAGGAAAGAAGCCGAGCCGCCTGTGATCCATGTGAGCACTGGGAGGCAGGAGCTCTCTGTTTGCCGTGCACATGGATAATTCACCTGTGCCAGTGCCACAGCTGGTGCTGGTCCAGCCTGTGCCCACAGCTCTGCCAGTGGGATGCTGATGCACAGCCCGTTCCCCTTTCCTGTAGCACATCCCACACCTATTCCCCCTTCCCCTACAGCACCTGGAAAGGTTTTCCTCCTCCTTGGCATCCTCCCCGCTGCCATCCCTACTCTGACACCTGCACGGGTCAGGGCTGGAGACTGGGTCCTGCTTCATTGCAGCCGTTTCCTTCTGCCCACATGGGGTTGCATGGAGATAGATGTATAACTATATAAATGTAAAAATATATATCTGTATAAATATAGCATATAATTAGCATGATAGACAGTATATAAATAGCCCCATGACTGAGAAACTCACCCAAAGCAGGTGAAAACAGTGGTGCTGTCACGCTCTGGCACAAGAACTGGAGCAACCTGAAGCTGAAAATCCCGCTCAGTGATTACTCCAAGCCCTCTTGGACTGATGGGGACAGCACACAATGACAAGCCACCCCCTGATGCCCATTAGAACCCAGCCAAGCCGAAGGGGAGAAGCCACCGAGCTGGATTCAAGCCCACAGGTCTATTTTTAAAAGCTCATTCGCTCTCTGTAACTGGCAGCATCAATTCATTCACACAGACAGCACACCGGTGCCTCTGAGGGTGATGCATTTAACACAGCACTGTCTTGGAGCTGTGTTTAGTTTTTACACTGTTTTCACACAGGAAGGTGCTCATGAGGCCCAGCAGTTTGCTCATTGAAGGCTTACAATAATTTCAGAAGCTGCACATTCCCTCTTGCAGCCTGGTTTACCTGCAGCGAAAAAGGGAGGTGGGCAGGAGCAAACAAATTCTGTCCGGGATTTTTCTTTGTTCTTAGCAATAAATTCTGTTCTAAAACTGATTTGTTATGATAGCCTTTTCAATTGTATGCTGAGGTCAGTGCTCCATAGCATACATACTGCTGAAGTATTCCTGAATTTCATCATATTTGCTTTGATGCATTTTTTCTTTCTAAATTATCCTGTGGGTTTTTGTCACAGTGGGCTGATAAACTGCTCCAATATGGGGACAGAGCAGATACAAGCATACCCTGTAATAGAAAACTGAGCCCATAAATGATAATATTTATTATATAAACTGACCAAATAAGTTACTGTCATTTCCTGGCCCCAACACAAACTCTACTCATCCATCTCTCCATCATCACAAGCATCTGAGCTGAGAGAAGCCCTCTCAAGCCCTGTGAGAAAAATGGAAAAGCCAGAAACCGCTTCAGTATTTAACACTGGAGAGTCCATCGTATCTTCCTATGCCCAGAAAAATTTCTTTCAGCCCCTCTACTTCTCCTCACACGATTCTTCTGATGTTATTCCAGGGCTGATATCAGGCTCCTTTGATGCACTGAAATTCCCCAAAGAACAATACTCAAGTTTCGCACACAATCCTTATCTGCATGTATATATTCCTTCTCTCTGCCTCTAAGGAATAGTCTCCTATGATCTTCCAATGTTTATTTAGGTCATTTTTGTCTTGATCCAATTTTCTCTTTGGAGAAGAAAGCCTGCATATGTTTCTTCAGATGTCACTCTCCCTTCAGTACAGTCACAGTAAATACACAGCTATGAAGCCTTTCCTCCATGTAAACATTGAAATGTAGAGAAAGTATCCCAGTTATCTCCAAGATTTACCCTTGGGGTAACTTCTCCCCTTGAAGTCTGTATTAGCTTTAGCATTCACTTCCATTAGAAGTATTCACCCAACACTGAGGCAATTTCCAAAGCCTCCACCCAAGTTTCTACTACCAAGGTTCACCTCTCCCAAAGCTTCCCAAGACGTATTCTGTGTATTTTCTGTGAGTGCAGCAATTCACTGTATCCATAGGAACTTAAAAGACACTTTTATAGATCTGATTTCAGCTAATTTCTGGATATGAAACTGTTTGATAGCAGGAACTACCCCAGTCTGGAGGCCACCCTGTCCTGCTTCTCCCTGGGTAAAGTTCCCTTGCCTTGGTGACCAGCTGCCCTGCCCAGCCACTACAAGATTGCAAAGGAGGAATCCTCCTTAAAACAAGGGTGGGTTTGTGTCGAATTATCAGACAGTGAAAGTTATTCCAAGGCTACTGAGCTGGTATTAGTGAGATCACTGAATTTCTGATGGTGTCTGCAATTCATCCCGGTGCAGGTATCACTCACACACACATAACCAGTTTGTGCTTGGGTAAAACAGCCTCCAGCACACCCAGCTCGGCAGGAGGAGGGGTTACTCAGTGCTTTTCCAGCTCCCAGAGCCAGAGGGATGGGAGAGGATGGGGCTGGAGCCAGCTTTTCCCACATGGGATGAAGAGGACAAATGAGCATCTGTAGATTCAGCTCACAGGCTTTGGGACATGCTAAATGTCTGCCCAGGGCTGCTGGTCTTTTGTGGGCACTAATCTGCTGACATGACAGCTGGATCCACTCGGGTGGATCCTCGGATAAGCACGAATTTCCAAGCCAGGAGTCTGTGTGGGCAAAGAACAAAAGCCCCTTGGTGCCAACAGAGCCAGGTGCCAAATTCTGCTCGCTGTAATCTCTTGGTGAAACCACTTATCTGAAAAGGCAGGAGGAAGCTGGCTCCAGTCCTTTGCATAATTAAAGGCCTGGTGCTCTGGGCACGTACCTTCGGAGTGGAAATCTTATTCCCCCACTTCTCAGCTCCCAAGGAAACATGACTTAGATAAAGTGACTTGGAAATGCATAGAATCAAGATCTCTACATCCCTTGCTTGCCATCTGATGGGTCCAGCCCCAGCTCCAAGCCAGGTGTGGTTGAGTATTCGCATCCAGGCTGGTGGGAGCAGGTCTGACATTTCAGCCATGGGTAGGAGCCTGTGAGATGAGCATCTACATCTCATCACGTGATTTAAAAGCTACTTTAAGTTTCAGGAATAAATAGTTCTGTATTTATATATATATATATATATCTATATCTATCTGTGTGTGGGTGTGCATAAAAACACACAAGTGTAGGTGAGAGAGGGGGCTGTTTATATCAAAAGGAGATTTAATAAGGAAAAAAAAATTATTCCTGAGTGTCTGAGGATGTTTCACTATGGCCCTCAGTGCCTTGTCTGCTGAAAGTTATGTCTAGAAGACAGATTTTACTGAAAAAGTCCATTTTTCTCACCCAGAGAAAAGCATTTATTTAACCAAGCCCCTGGCAAAGAATAAAGGTTGGATTGTCCTACTTACATCAAATAATTTGTGTTTAAAGGTTTTTTATTCCTCTGGTGGACACGAGTGGCCAAGTTTAATAATCTTCTTCTTAACCTCCATTTGTAACTTGTCACAGCAAGGTGAGCAGAGGTCTTTGTGCACTCCCTTGGAGACCAAGGCAAACTCTTCAAGGAAAAATATGCCATCACTCTGCTATAGCTCTGCTTTCTGCTCCAGAAGCTGCACAACATGGGCTCTGGTTTGTTCCTCACCATTCGGTTTTACTATTCATGTTCCCTGTTTTCTGCATGGTTGCTCCCCCTCTGGGGGATATTCCTGTGCTTTTTACCCACTTCCCTTAATTTCTTGCCTGGAAGTTTTGTCAAGGGTAGCTCCCTCCAACAGCTGCCCGGGAGCAGGTCGCACTTCCGAAAGGTCGGGATGGCAAAGGCAGCAGCTCTAATCAAATACAGCTGCCTGCATTTTGGAGGAGAGCTTTTGAAAGAGGGAATCTTAGAATCACAGAATGGTTTGGGCTGGAAGGGACCTGAAAGATCACCCAGTTCCACCCACCCTGCCATGGGCAGGGACACCTCCCACTAGGCTTCCACCACACAGTTTTTCCATTAAAGACAGAAACCCCTCGAGGTGAGGCCCAGCATCCTCACGCTCACCTGGGCGGTTCTGCTTCTACAAGGATTAAAACTTGCCCTATTTTAATGTCCTCCCCACATTGCTAAACTAGATGTACATTTGGTGGATGGCCTTATCAAAAACAGGGAATCTCTGGAGCAGGATGAGGGCCTGACCAAGCTGAGCCAGCACTGCTGATGGGAGATGGGGCTGAGCTCCACGGGGAGTTCCCTGGGAGATGGGTTTGTATATCCCTGAAAAGACAGATTTTCCTAAACTGCTCCCCAGCTCATGATGGTAAAATACTTACACTTCTGTGTATGGTGCTGATGAACAGCCCTCATACATTCACTCAAGCAGACAAGCTATTTTTGCATGAGTAACCCTGAAACTCTTGATGGGATTGAAAGTCTGGCGATAAGAAGGTTGTGTTCTGCATCCAAATGGAGTTATAATTTTACTGCTGGGTAGTTTATATTCAGACATTGCTGCTTAAGAACGTAGCTGTAGGATCAATGATGTTAAGAAAGCAGCAAATTAACCAACAACTCATTTATAATGTCAATTCTGTCTAGAAAAATGACTATTACTGTTGGTGCTGGAATAAACCTGATTGCTCAAGTGGGTGAAATGCATCTTCTGCGGTGTTCGATCCCAGCTGAGGTGCTGTGAATAGCAGTATTGAGAAGCATTTTCACAGGCAAGTGTTAGACATCATGACTTTGTCTTTACAGCACAGTATTGACATAACCGCGCCAGCAGTGGGGAGGGACGTGAGGCCGTGACAGAAGAGTCAAATCCAGCCTTTTCCCAAACACTGCATTTCCACCCCAAGGGATGCCAGTACATGGGAATATACCTGCATCAGACGTACAGAGCTGGGTGTCACAAAAGTCCCAAGCACCCTGCAGCAAATTTCTCCTGTTGTGGCTCACGAGCCTCTAAATAAACATCAGGTCACAGCAGAAACATGAGAGGTGGTGCCAGTCAGTGGAGAGATTGTGTCAGCCAGCATTGAATGCATGCCAGCCTCCTGCTACCATTCTGTTAATAGATCTGTGGCTGCTGAGCTCTTGCTGACCTACACTGAATTATGGGGGTGAGGGTCTGAGCTCCATTTGCACAGGGTGTGGGACCTCACACAGAGGTGGCACCCCCACTGACAGTCAATCTCATTTTAGAGAAACTTGTCTCCTAATTGGTGCCTCATCTTTTGACCCTGTAGGTGGGTTTGGGTCTTCATCTGCATTTACAGTTGCGTTCATTCACAGAAATTGCTTTGCAGTGAACTAATTGAGGCCCCAGCATGACTGATCCAGTCAATACACCAGCCTGGGGTGGGGAAACCTGTACCTGATGAACCACCTGCAGATGGGGTGGTGCTGGTCCTTTCCTCAGTCACTCCCTGCAGTTTGTGCTGATATTTTGCAAGGAGTAAACATGAATACTTGCCGGGTTACTCCTTCCTTTGACATACACCTCTTAGGTGCTCACCCAAAGTGCTAATCTCAACCTGTTGGAACAGAAGAAATGCAATCCCAGTTGAAAAGCAGAAACCGGTTTAGTCTACTCAGTATTGTCCTCCTTAAGCCTGGCAGACTCTCCGGTGCCTTGAAAGGTTTTCCCCCCAAAAATGTAAAAAGGGCAGGTCTGGGAGACACCACCAACACATGGAGTGGATCTGCTCTTATAATAAATCCACAGGGTTAGTACTAATGTGACTATTTTCCAAGATGGAGTTTTCACACGTCGGTATCGATGCTCTCAGCATGGATACCTAAAACCAGTGTTTTTAGAGTTCATCCAAGATAAATACAATAAAAACCTAATAGTATAACAAGCCAGCTCCTACTGACTTCAGAGGGAGCATGGATGCAATCTGACTGTTTCAAGACCACAGAGCACCCTCCCTCTGATTCCAACAGCCTCTACAACCTTTGCTGGTTAATGCACTGTAGTGCATTATGAGTTATTCACATCCCCATGGTTGGGTGTGTGTGAGCCCTAGAGCTCTTCTGAGCTGCTTATCTCCAGCTGTACAGCTTGTGGGCTGAAAGGTCACGGGCAGGAACCCAGCGCCGATGACAATCCCGGGATCAGAGCTCCCGCTGGCACGTACCTGCCTCAGCTCCGAGATGCCATCACTGGATGTTGATCCTTTTGCAGAAGGAAGAAGCAGAAAGTGTGTGGCCTCTGACAGGCCCTTGCAGCCATCAGGATGGGAATGGCTCCGAGAGGGAATACTTAGCAGATGAAAGATGTTTGTTTTCCATGTCATCTATCTTGGATATGCTAATCCATTTTGTCATCCCTCAGACTTGGAAGTGACTGTGTAATATGGCCTGACAAGGAAACTGTCAGAAAAAGAGGCAAAGCAGACCACTGCTGTCAAACACTTGACTTCTGAGTCCCCCTAGGTCTCTATTAATTCATTATTATGCATCAGTCCTTTGATCCAAAGAACAGATGGCATTAGTGTCCAGCTCATGAGCAGGTTTTAGTGAAGTCTGTCCCAGTCATTCTCTGTCAGCTCAAAAATCACACATGGAATATGTGCACACTTCCTGAAGAAGTCTGACTACAGTCACAACCACATGTAGGCAGTGGAAGTGAACTGTTGTGCATGGGGGGCACAGACTCCCTGGAGGCAATGGGACAAACTGGGTTTGCTTCCAGAAAATGGACAGGGGCGTGTCCACACCAACCAGGCAGCAGGTTTTCAGGTCAGAAATCCTCCTTTTACCCAATTACAGAATTCCAGAACTACAAACCAAATGCAACCAGTGACAAAGGTTTTGTCTAAACATCACCCAGCTAATTCTACCCATGGGCAAGCTGAAGTTGGCCTGACAAACCAGGGCCATTTCACCACCACTTGACCACTTGAGCCCAAGTCTGATGAGGAGAGGCTGAGGAAGCTGGGGGTGTTTAACCTGGAGAAAAGGAGGCTCGGGAGGGACCTTCTCCCTCTCTGCAAGGACTTGAAAGGAGGGTGGAGCCAGGTGGGAGTTGTTCTTTTCTCCCAGGTAACAAGCAATAGGACAAGAGCAAATGGCCTTAAGTTTTGCCAGGGGAGGTTTAGGTTGGATGTTAAGGTAAATTTCTCCACAGAAGACGTGTAGGTGTAGCACCTGGGGACATGGTTTAGTGGTGGCATTGGCAGTGCTGGCTTAATAGTTGGAGTCGATCTTGGAGGTCTTTTCCAAGCTAAATGATTCTGTGATGCTCTGACCTTTCAGTCTAGAGTGTTGCTTCCCTTGTCTCACGCTTCTGAGGGTTTTCATAACAACCTCATTTGTGGTTATTCAGTGTGTCTGAGAACCAAAACAGAGACACATCCCCAAAGCCATCCACAAAAAGAAGAGCAACACCCACTCTGGATCTGCCCCTGACATGTCCTGTTCTGTGCAGGACAGAGGTTGTGACAACCATTCCCACCCAAGGGACATCAACTTGGACCAAATTTAGTCAACTTCTGTAGCCCTAGAAATTCATGGGTGAAGGTAGGAGCTGATGTAGAGTAAATCATCTTGTTACCCTGTACAGAAAGGGTGCAAATTTAGGATTTTAGTTATTCCACTCCCTTTTTATGTCAAGGCAGTAGAGTACAACCACCACTTGTCCTTTTTTTTTTTTTCTAGTGGTCATTCCAGTGGGAACTCTGACACCCCAGAGCGAGCTGCAGTGAAAAATTAAACCATGTCTTACATCTGACAATGAAGGTATTAATTTTATGTTATAGACTGATGCACAACTATGTGTTAGAGAAAGCAGTCACCACTGATTCACCCTCCCTGCAGGATGCCATTGCTACTATAGCCAAGCTGGAGCCAGTGTCTCAGAAGTGGGAAGACATCTCCACCGCGCCGATGTTACCGTGAGCCCGAAGGAGCTGCTCTCCACGAGTTTCAAACACAGCAGAGAGGTAGGTCGAGTCTAAAGAGCCCTGGGAAAGCTTTGTAGCACCACTGAGGGCCTCCACCTGCACTACACCAGCTGGGCAGGAACACCTTCACAAGAGGTGCATTTTTACTTTGATTTTGTTTTGGTTTAAACAGCATTTGAGTCCTCAGTTTGCCTGCTGTAAAGTCTGAGCCAAGTATTCTTGTGGGCTCAGTAACCCCACCTACAAAGAAAGAAATATCCTAAACAGCTTCTGTATAGGATGTGAGAGATTCCCAGTTCCTGAACAAAAAAGGAAAAGTAAAACAAGCTTACAAAAAAACCCCCTGCTTATATTGAGGCAAAATGTTTTCGTGATTTAAAACCTCTTTTTATGTCCTTGAATGGCCTAATGGGGGGTTATTTTATTAGCTCTGGTGATGGAGGATGCACAGGACACCTTACAGGGGACTTGGTTTTCAGCTTTTTTGGACGCAGGTGTTGGCAACACAGGAACTAGGGGCCAACTTGGCTTTGGAAGAAATCCTGTGGTCTTCATCACAGCAGTATCACCAGAGAAGATACATTTGGAAGGCCTTGGAAATTTGGAAAGCCAGACTCTGCCTCACTGAAGATACGCAACAGCTGAAAATCAATGCTGGGAAAACCAAAGGTGCGTTTTTTATCCTGTGAATTGACACATCCCAATGCACACGAAATACAGGTGCAAGTGATCCTCTTCATTTCATGGTTCACACAAGCTCCTTTCAGCTCAAAGAAAAAGCTCATCAAAGCCCATGAGATCACAGCTGGAGCCTAAGCACTAAAAACCTTTCAGCGACGATCATGCCTAAAGAACCGACTTCCAAAGAGCAAGTGGGGAGAGTGGAAATGAGACAAAGTTTCCTTCTCACCACTGCTTTGATGGACAGCAGTAGCCTGTGATGTGTCTCATTTCTGCATCCTCCAAAGTGGAGCTTGTGGAAGAAACAGGGTTTGAAACCATTTATTTGAATTCTCAGCAGCTGCTCAGCCACGCTCGAATCTCTCACTTATTCTTTGCAAGTCATCTGTTAACAGCCAGGGAAAGGGCTTTTTGTTCTCACAATACATTTGGGAAGTGCCTCTGTGTGCTAAATATCCAGAGTTGTGCACGTACAAAAATCTATTTGTTCTTCCATTTGCAGAACCCCCCAAACATCATTCATAAATAGCAGCTCACATGACTGTGTGCTTTGAAATCTGCTGAAAATGGTTTGTAATAGTTCCTACCTTCATACTTACAAAAGGAACATTCCAAAAACTAAGAGGAAATCTCTTAAATAAGGGGGTTTTTTTGGTCCTTTGTTCAGCTGCCAGATACTACTTGCAAAAAAAAAAAAAAAAAGCAGCATTTGAGGTTCCCTGTCAGGGTAATTCAAAGTTCATCAGCTTGTGGGGGCAATTTAACAAATTCCTCAGCTATTGTCCAGATCCAACAGGTCCCCCCGTTGCTGCACCTTTGTCCACGCCTGCCAGCGTTACTGCTGAACCAGATTGAGCAGCCTGACACACCACGATACACCAGCCTCTGTGTTCATTCAGAAATCCGTGCCTGTTTTTTGGAGCCAGCCACGTAGGACGTCCTCCTCCTCTGCATCCTTTGCATACGGAGCAGAGGCAGTTGCCCGGTGCAATCCAGCTGAGACTGCCAGCGGTGTTCCCAGCCCACCATTTCCACACATCGGCTGCACAGAGCAGTTTGAATGATGAAAATGGGATATCAAAACCCAGCATAGCCGCAGAACAAAAAAAAATTCAGCTTATCCACATTTGTGCCTTATTATTCCCTGCCTGTGAGCACAGATTCCCTTCTCCCCAGCCTTTAGGGAGTGCTGCTCCACAGCCTCAGTCTCTTCTCATGCAAATAAGAGCGCTCTGTGCATGAATAAGCAAAGAAGGTTGTGTTTTCCTGCTGCTTTAGAGAATTCAACCCATCTGGAAGCAGAAAGGATGTTACTTAGGTGATGGCACAGGGCAGGAGGAAGGAATAGCAACAGCAATAGAGACGTGTGTGAAAGCCGAAGGAATACATCCAAACTATTTTACGAGCACTTAAAATACTAATTAGCAAGTCAAGATGCAACAAGGACAGCAGTTAAAATTAAGCAAATAATTTGGCTGCTAATGCTGCCGGGTTTGCTGTAGTACAGGCAGTGCCTTTGTGTGGCACCAGACAAGAAATCAACATTCATGTCCATCCTCTCTCTCCTTCCAGTTTCCTCTAAGCCATGGGAGCAACAGTTCCCTTCCAGTATTTCCCTCCTTTTTATGCAAGAAGGAGAAGGGAGGGAACCTGCAGGTGGGCTTGCGCTGCTGTCCAGCTCAGTTCTGCCCCGAGGGCTTTTGTGTGCTGAGGTGGTACCATGACATGCAGTCACTGAAAGCAGAGAAGATGCTGCTGAGAGACAAATCCTACCCAACCTTACTGCTGTCATCTCTTACATTTCCTCAGAGGTGCCAATTGTTGCCCTTCTGCATTTGCCTCTTCCTTATAAAGGTCAGCAAGGACAGCAATTGGTGGCTTCTTGTTCCAGTGTCAAGGATACGATGGTTCACGTCCCCACTTGCTTTTCTCTACAGGAGACCATCTGCTTGGTAATTAAATCCAGACGTTTAGCAGCTCATGTGCTTGTTGGTGGGGTGAATCCCTCCTGTCTCCTTTGGTGTGGTATCACCAGTTCAGTTCTTTCTCCCTGTTTTCCCTCTAAATGCTGCACCTAACATGGTGTCTGCCTCATTAGGTGTGATAAACTTTCCTGAGGGACATCTGAATAACAAACAGGCAGTTTCCAGTAGCTGGTCTCTTCCTCCTCCTCACAAAGGTGAGGAAACATGCAGGATACACACTATCCCTGCACCATCCCTGGTGCCTGCACAATGGAAACAAATCCAGAGTCTCTGGAATTGAGTAAATTTATGGGGATTTAAGGATGGCACTTTGACAACTGAACTTGCAATAGCCACCCAGTTCCAGGAGATGTTGCTGTGCTTTCAGCTAACGGCCTGGAGCAGAAGCACACAGGAGAAGCGTGGGGATTGCAAAGAGTCAGGGGAAAAATTCCAAGCACTCTTGGAGCGAGTAGCACTAGGGAGTGTGCCAGCATGGGCAAAAGCTGTGTTTGGGGCAGTTCTGCACTTCCCAGGCTGCAAAGTGGAGACACAAGAGGCTTCTAGCAAAAAGCAGGTGGGTGGTAGCATCAAGGATCAGATCCCCACTTCTAGACATCTCTCACACCTCAGTTTGTGCTGCTTTTTCATAAGTGCTGGTCTGACGCCACACGGAAGGCAGGTCACTGCCTTAAATAAAAATTCAGTTCTTCTCAATTGCCTTTTGACCTACAGTAGGAAAAACCTCCCACAAAATGGCCAGTGAAACACAACCTTCTAGAGAACAAGACAACAAAAGATGTAAACACTTCTTCCAAGCTTTTAAACAAGAGCCTGCACCTTATGATATCTCCAAGGCTATGAGCAAAGTTGCCAGAGGCGCTGGAGAAGAGACAGGGCTCAAGTCACAAAGGATCTGACTGGAGGGACCACTGACGTGCCCAGAAGTCCTGGTTTAACTGGGTCTGTGAGATTAGTCAGCGTGCTGCCCTGGGGTTTGCTCGGGGCAGAGGCTTCGCG
This sequence comes from Neopelma chrysocephalum, assembly GCF_003984885.1. Classification (NCBI taxonomy): domain Eukaryota; kingdom Metazoa; phylum Chordata; class Aves; order Passeriformes; family Pipridae; genus Neopelma; species Neopelma chrysocephalum. The sequence goes on from NW_020897943.1 coordinate 169,374, forward strand.
CTGTCTCCTGTCACCCCCACCCAGGCTGCAGCCCTGGGAACGAGCTTGTTCCCAGCGCCCGGCAGGAGCCAGGGACAGACATCTCTACACAGGGTCATTAGCCCTGCTCATGGTCACCCTGCACGACCCAGCCTGGGGGGCCTGCCTCCTTGTTTGTTTGCAAAGACTGGCCACCCTACGAGTAGAAATAAGGACAACCAGGGAAAACAGGAGCACGTAAGGGTGTGTTGCTCCCATGTCTGCTCTGTGTGCACAGAAGGATCTGCAACATTGCATTGTCACTGCTCAAACAGACTTGGTGCCCAGAGTGTGTTGGAGACCCACCCTGGCTCTGTTGGCAGCCAGGAGTGTTGCAGTGAGCTGTTTGCTGTTGGTTTGCTCTGCTGAATCCTCTCCATCCACTCCTCCTTCCGAGAGGGTGCAGGACATACCTGCTGGTGAGGAGAACCATCAGAGCTTGGCAGTGCTGGCACTGCCTTCGACCCACACACTGTTGGTAGAGACATTTCCCTGAGCTTCATCCAACATGAGCCACGGAAGCCAAAATCCCTCTGAGAGCAACGAAAAGGGTGTTTGGGGTAATTAAACTCCTCCGGGTGAGTTGTGCTCCCTGCCCCAAGGAGTCTGCCAGCTCATCTGGGGACAGGCACAGATGTCACAGCAAAAGCTCAGGAAGATGACGATAACAGGCACGGACACACGGGTTGCTCAGAGGGTTGAGTCAGCATCCCTTTGCCCGCAGTGCAGGGGGTGGGTGCACTGAAATAGCTCTTTGTGAAGCCCACAGCTCTCCAGTGCCTGATCCCTTTTAAACTCAACTTCATTTGCACTGCTCGGAGGTAAGTACGTTCATGCAGGGTTTTCCCAGGTAAAGAGGGATCCAGGCTGTCCTATTCATCCACCCACTTGTGTGCAGAGTTATGCTCATGTCCAGGGTCATCCACATGCAGCCCAGTACCTGAAGCACACATCAAAGGTTATTATTCTTTCTAAGTGTACGATGACTAGCGAAAAAAAGCCCATAGTGTCTAGACACAAGTGTGGTAACAGCAGTTCTTGAGTCATGCTCAAGACTCTGCTGCAGAATGGAAGCGATGTGTCAGGAGCACAAGATGCTGCTTTGTGCCCAATATAATTCCTTACTGCAGATGGGAGACAGTGCTTAAAAGATTCTGGGCACCTCCATGCTCTGCACCAAGCTTTGATCCCCAAATGGAAAGCACTCCTTGAGACAGAGGCTTGCTGCCTCCCCACCCAGCCTTTAACCTTCTAGGTTTTACTATCAAAAATAGACTAGAAATACAACTAGAATATGTCAGAAGTAATGGAGAACAGGGAGAAAATGCATTTGTCTTCAAACACTCTGGTTTTGTGGCTGAAGCCAGCTGTGGGCACAAGGAATTGGATGCTGAGGAACACAGGGGCTTGAAACCTCCATTTGCTGTCACTTCTGCCCATCCTAAATGTCTGCACCTCAGGACATGAACTGGTGCAGAAGGAGCAGCAGGCTCCAAAAGCATGGCACGAGAAGAATTAATGGAAATATACCCTTTGTGGTGACCTCTATGTTTGCATGCCCTAAAATATCAGCTAGAAAAGCTGACATAGAGGTAGTGGTGGGCAATCATCGGGTCAGCCACGAGTGTCAGCCATGAGCAACTGGAATGCAGCTGTGTATCTGGATTGGGGAGTTCATTTGAAAACTCTTTGCATTCACTGAAGAGCCTCAGAGTTCTAAACAGCCTTAAGGACACTGCAGAAATGGAGCTGAAGCTCCACGGGCTCCCAGTCTGTACTAGACCAATTAGCTTTAATGAAATAGCTCTGAGCAACCTGGTCTATGGCACGAGGTTGGAATTAAATGATCTTTAAGTTCCCTTCCAACCCAAACCTTTCCAGGGCCACGGCAGGGGCTGTTTGATCTTTAGTGATGGTGAGGTCTCAGGTTGCACCAAATATCACTCTTCCAAGCAGCACCTGGTTACTGGGAGAGCATGAGTCCCAGGTTCACCCCAGAAGGCAGCAGGACAAATCCTCCCAGTTTTTGGGGAGAAGTGGAGCAGGGAAGGGAAGCGCAGTCCTACGGATGCAGCCTGCACAAGACCACCTGTGTTCAGGCTTGGCCTCCTGGCCCTGGCTCGTGTCACTGAGCAGTGCAGGTGTGCCCAGAGAAGCTGCAAGGCTGGAGAGAGAAGGGGTTTCTGCAGATGCATGGCTGAGCTGGTCAGCCTTGGCCAAGAAACAGCCAAGCACCAGCTCCACTGAATACGAATCTTCCCAATAAAAGGAGAAAAATAAAATGAGGTGTAAGAGGCACATTTATCCTTCGTTCATGACCAGATGAAGCTGATTCATGCAAAAGCATCCCCTGCCGTGGGCAAAGAGGGGTTCACGTGGATATCCTCGCAGTGACACACAGCAAAGGTCTGAAGCAGGTCTGAGTTTACATCACAACATTTAACTTGCGTGGCAAAACCAGGAGTTGAGCGTCGACTGTCAGGATTGGATCCCAACGTCAAAGAGTTTCAAATTAGAAGCACAAGCAAAAGGGAAAGCAGCTCTACCTCACAGCAGGCTCCTGTTTCATTCTTGAGACACACTAATTGCTACTATTTTTAATTGCACATTTATACTGCAGGCTATTTCTTTCCCTTTAAGGAGACAGGAGTGAAATCAGCTTATAATGTTTCTACATCTTTTCATGAAGGTGTTGAAGGAACTGCCTGCTCATTTTTGCTTTTTTAAAATGTGTTTTAGGGCAGCAAAAAAAAGGAACTGATAGATATCAAAGGAATGAAAAATGGGAGTTTCTTCCCAGCTGGGTGATTTCGGTGTGGGTCAGGGAAGGGGTCCAGGGCAGGAACAGGGCTCAAGGTCCTGATCCACGTGAGCCCATGATCTCTTCTCCAAACAGGCTCCCTGACAGGAGAGTTCAATGGGGAAATGCAGAGTTGATAAATCAGCTCAGACCAGCTCGGGTTTAAATAAGGATGGTGCTCCCATGTCAGGGTTTTTGTCGAGAAGGGCAAGGCCAGTTTTCCTGTGCTTGGAAGTTCAAGGATGAAGGTGCAGCAAGAGGGGTGGTACTGCCTCTTTCAGACTTGCAGGAGCCCTGCTCTGTTAGTCCAGATCTTCACCTTCCAGATCTTCAGCTGGAAAGGGGAAGAAAGTAAGGCAGGAGAAAGCACCCTCCATCTCATAACCCTTGGGGAGTGCAGGAGTATTGAAGAGGAATGAGGAAAAAACCTCCCACCCTAATACTTTAGCTTCCAAATTTTGATTTTGATCAACTTAAAATCCAGAAAACTCAAGTTTTCACCATGTGTGCAAACAGGTGTAAACTTTGTTGAATCTTTTCAAGTTGGCTCAGTACAGTGGAGATCTCATAGCCTATTGGAAGGGATATTTTAGGGATAAAACACCTACTGAGGGTGGCCTTTTTTGGGAATTGGCTAAGGTAGGTGGACAAAATGTCCAGTGTGACCACCAGGTACCTATAGAGCTGTAGAGCAAATGGAGGAATGTGTTTGTGGGTTTTTTTCTGTTTTATGGGTTTTTCTAATGCTTTATAGGATCAGCACTTTAGGAAATAACTCAGAGGTTCTATCTGGATACTGTGGAGCTATGCAAAAAGTTTTTGTAGAGCCTAGAAATCAAGGAGTAGCTCTAATGCAAGTCTCAGATGACATGGCTGTGGGATCACTACTCATCCCTCCCAAAACAATTTTCCTCAAAGCAGCAATTCCCCTTTGGAGCTGATCTAGACTCTCTTCCCAAGCTTTTCTGAGTGGGCCATGAGAGCTTAGGATCCAGCTGAAGGCAGCTCTCCCTTCTCCTCCTGTGCATGCTGAAGCAGAAGCTCCTCTGCTTCCAGCTGTGACTAAAGGAAGGAAATCTATTGAGAGGGTTATTGCTCCTGCTCCTGGATATGGCAGCAAAACTCTGCTCTTGCAGCTTAGTAAGTAAAAAAGTGTGGTGAAGGGTGTGTGTAGTTTGTGTGCACTGAATTGATTTGGGGAATAAATGAGGATGTTAGTACACAAATGGCCCATCAGTGCATCTTCCATCATTGCAATCCTGCTCCTGATGGCAGAGCAGGCTCCAGAGTCAGTCTTATCTCCATCCTGACAGCTGGAAAACAACCAGACCTCCACACAACCCGATTTTAATTGTCAGTCTGCACTGTGTGCTCTTGACATTGATGTCTGGTTGGCCCCAGCTTGAATAACACAGTTACTCAGGTCAAAAGGGACCTCCAGAGGTCTCTAGTCAACCTCCTTCCCAAAGCAGGAGCAGGACAGGTCCCAGGAGGGATTCCTGAGTAACCCCACTTGTAACCAGGCACCAGACTGAGTACAAACCACCAAACACTGCACTTTGAGCCCATGATCTGGACAGTTTTCCTACGTCTCCAGTTGTCCACACATCCAGACAGAGATATCCCAACTGGGATACAAGAAAACTGAGGAAGACCACGTTGAAAGCCTGGCTGAACACAAGGCAAGTGGCATCCACTGCTTTCCCTCATCTGTAGATTCAGTCATAGAATCATAAAATATCCTAAGTCGGAAGGGACCCACACAGGGATCATCAAAGTCCAACACCTGCCCCTGCACAGGACAACTCCAAGAATCACACCAGTCATTTCTTCTCAGAAGGCAATCAGGTTGGACAGGCATAATTAACCCTTTGCAAGTGCATGCTGCCTATTGCCAGTCACCACCTTCTTTTTCCACTGCTCAGGAATGTGGACTTGCTCCATGACTTTTCTCAGAGCCTCATTCTCCCTGAGCAGTGGCAGCCTGGGAGCAAAGGGAAAAGCACTTTTAGGTTGTAAATCAGACTGTCAAGAAACAGTTACAGAAGCTCCCAGCCACAGGAGCCACTTGGAAGTTACCAAGAGCAAGCTGAACTTCAGAAAAACAAAAGCTGAACAACAACAAAAAATGCCCCAAGATATAACAAACCCTCCAAGCAAACACCAAACCCCAAAGAAAACCTCACTCTGCCTGTATAAATAATTCACAAACAGTCAAAAAAACAAAGCAGGGAACCACCCACTTCCCCAGACTGCCAAAAATGGAGGGGAAAGTCAACAACAACAAAGTTAACAGCCATCCAAACAAACTGCCCAAACCCAGGAACAATAACCCCCTCCCTCCCAACCTGCTGAAAAGACCAATGTTCCCTGCTGAAAAACTACCCAGAGGAAAAAAAGGAAAAGAAAAAGAAAAAGAACAAAATAGAGACAGAAGCCAAACAATAGTTTGTTGGTTTCTTAGAAATATTTATGAACAATATTCAGAGGAAATGTTCTCAAGGGGAAGTCACGTAACTAAGTACAGAATCCAGGCAGAGACTGGGAAAACAGATGGATCTGGCTCTCCAGAGGGGATTTCTGGTGCCTCACGAGTCCAAAGCCATCCGTCCATGCCTACACACATCCAGCCTCTGACAAAGAACTACCTCGTACCTCAGCTACTGACACTCCTGATGAGACACTTTAGCTGGCAAGGCTTTGATTTATTAACTCAAGAGCTGACTGATGCCAGTAAAGATAAAGTCATCCAGTTTTCAGAGCATTTTCCAACCCATTCTCTTTTTTTTTAGCTGAATATTTCAAATGTTCTTTAACTAAATACCCAGAGGGTGGTTTGCTGTTAATGGTCCTTTCATTTATTTGCTTACAAGCGAGAATTTTGCACCAGAGGGGACCATTTTTGCACAGAAAGTAACAGACCACAAGACAGGTATCAATGACTTCGGGTAAAATAATGCAACAGTTATTACTTCTGGTCCATGAAAAGACATCTTTGTAATTTAGCATCCATTTGAAGAAAATGTAATTAAGCACTGAGGCCATAGGAAGATTTTAGTATTGTGTTGCTCTAATGTTTTGTTTGACCACAGGTAGGAAATAATTGTTTGACCCTTCAGAAGATATCACAGTTAAAGCACCTCTTCACCAAATACACCTTCTATGTCCCTAACCAATATTGACTTTGAAAACCTCACCGGGAGCCTCTGAGCAAGCAGGGACCTTACTCCAAATGCCTACAGGGGAAATAATGAATGTATAAATTCTACCAGGAATAAAACATCTGCTTCAAACAGCTCTTTGGAGTCTATATTGACACCTAGACAGCTTTCCATATATTAGTTATCAATTTGGAGTACCTTTAGTACTTGAAACCATCTCTTCAACCTGAATTTTGGAGGCTGAGGTAACAAGTGGATTGTGTTTTGCAGTCCCTCCAGGATGATGCCATTGTGCAGGTGGGACACCCAGCGTGGTTTCACACCAGACCGGGGCAGTGTTTTATTGCACAAACAAGGGTGTGAGCTCTTCCTGCAATGATCTGTGCCCAGCAGGTAGAAATAAAGCTGAGATTGCTCTTGGGTGTCTCCAATTTCTACACCAGCAAAGCTCCAATAATGAATGCTCAGCATCTGAGGGCGTCCTCTATTTTTGTAACTGCGTCCGAAAGTTCCTGCTATTCTCCCTTAAAATTTTGCCCCAGGCAGGCCACGTCAGGACTGGGGGTCCCTGTCCCCTCAGTGTCCTCCTGCACACAGAAACGAGTTACTGTGGGTCACAGGACACGTTGTATTTCCCAGTCTGAAAGATCTGCTTACAGGACATCCAAGCTCACGTTACGTGAATTTGGAGACTTGTTTACAGCTCCCAAACCCAGCAGTCCAGTTAGACCTGTTGGGACATTTATAATTGTGTCACCAGGCTATATGAGCACTGTCCAAGAGCAGGGAGGCAGCAAGTCCTGCTCAGCAGCACAGGCTGTCCTCTGCCCTTCCCAGCCTGTTATCCAGGTCCTTAATCCGGGTATGATGTCACTGCATTTCCCTACTCTTCTTTAGCAGAAGAACAGCATGGTTGCCTCTGTTCACAAATGCATTGAGACAAACGTGCTGATTATCACAAAAAATATTTGTTTCAGGACTTTTGGCCTCATGAATGTCCCACAATCTCCAAGGAAATGTAAAGCAGTTCCAGGCAAGGCTCCATGCACTTCCAAACACAGCCAGCCAGGCCTCATCAATCTTAGGAGCCACTTAAAAGTTCTGCAAGAATAAAAATCCAATTTTATGAACATTTAAAATATACTGTACGTTTGATATCCTGCATTAAGTTCCCAGGAGACATTCCCACTATGCTAATAATCTATTATCTCTAAGTAATTCCCATTTTTCATTCACAATTTACAGTACTATTGAGCATATTTTTCTTAAGTTCACCAAGTGTTTAAGCCAAGAAAGAAAGGAAGGTCAAAAGAAACTAAGAAACTTACTGAAGGTCCCTGAAAAAAAAAAAGAAAAGGTAACAAAACCCAGGTGTCTCCACATTGGCTCAGCACTCTTATAAACAGATTCATTTTACTGTCCTTTAGAGGTCAAAGCCACAAAGAGGTCGCAAAGAGAAAATAAAAATATACGTACACAGAACAATTTGCACACCAGACTTAGAGATATGCAGATATTAAAAAAGCCTGACTAAAAGCAATATCAGAGCTCAGAGTGCTCATGTTTTAAGAAGCACGTTGCATACACAGATTTCTGCCATTTTAGATGCCCCCAGAACACCAAGTGTTCTGGTGTTGTACAAGTGTTGAGAGAAAAAAAACCACCCACCTCTGAAGTAGTACCAAAACTGTTCTTTATGGCAAGTTGCATAAAAGTGACTCCTGTTGATGCTCGGCAGGGGTCTCAAGCACCACGGGTCAAACAGTGGCCAGATGAGCCACCAGAAGCGAGCAAGGAACCTCAGTACCTCTGAAACCACCCAAGTGATTGCCATCTTCTTGGAGAATTTGTTTTCCTTAAGAAATCAGAAGTCTGGCTCCTTTGCTAAGGAAAAACAAACAAAAAAAACCTCTCCAAACCCCAGAGAACGAAAACCAAACGCCACCTTTGAGTCAGAAATCACCTGTAACTGCGCTCCGAGGAGAACCCAAGCGGACTAAACATCCCTGCTCAACCCCAAGTGAGCACCCAAGGACAGCTGTGCAGCAGCCAGGCCCAGGAGCAGAGGGGGTGAGGAAAGGCAGAGCACTTTTAAGACTCAACAGTCAATGACTCAGCCTTCTGTCAGACGACAGCAGCCAAATTCTGACATCCAACAGTCCAACCTCCATAGCACCACATGAGAGCTGAGAGAGCTCTCGTCCCAGATGGCGGCTCAGATGTGCCCTACAGGAATCTCCCGAGTTCTCAAAAAGCTCATACAATTTTATACTTTTTCCTGCCTTCCTTGTCCTCTCTCTGTCTCCCCTGATGCTCGCCCTGGGCAGGATGGGAACACCTCCCATTTGGGGGAGCATTTCTAGCCACGCTGAACGCCTGCACTCAGCAACACCGGGAGGTCACTGCACAAAGGCGTTACGGCCGCTCGAGTCAGTGCTTGGCTTTCCAGATGAAAGCTTCCCACAGGCACTAATCCTGCTCTTCTTGGCTCAGCCACTCACAGCCTCACAGCCAAGCAATGCTTAATCCTCCCTGCAAGCTGCATGAATCTGTGCGACCTGCCACCATGGTGAGTTTTCACAAGCCCTGAGTTGCAACACTCAGGGCAGCTCTGAAAGGGATGGCACACCTGATCTTCACACCCTGATCCTCTTCCTAAAGCTATTTCAGCACATGTTGGGAAGCTTTCCCTCTGGGAGAAGTTAAATAGCTCAGCAGACAAGTGCAGCTCCTGGTCTTTGACACCATGACTGTGGCACTGGCTTTTTTAGCCCAATGAGCTTTCGGTGCAGAGATTTAGCTCTAATTCAGTTTATCAGGATCAGCCACCTCCATCCCACCAGGTTCTCCTTGCAGGGACACGCTCCAGAAAGGGACATTGGATTTGGATGGATAAACAGCAACGGTTGCCAGTAGGAGACATTAACTGCTAAGGTGAAAAGGTTGTCAGCAAAGCTGTGCTGAATGTTTTCGGTGGAACCTGACACTCGGGCAACTGACCTCCAAGCCCAGGTGAGCACAGGAGGAAGCACAGCCCAGGTTGGTTTGGAGATGTTTCCTCACAAATAGGGACTCACATCAAGAGATCAGCTTTGAAATAAAATGCTTTTTGAAATAAAATGCTTTTTGAAATAAAAT